>NC_133160.1:131921498-132224529 GCF_040802235.1 Manis javanica
AGAGGGTGGCGTCTTCCAGGATGGCGATCTTCAGGCATAGCGCAGATTTACTTCCATTTGGAACGTGTGCTGCTCCTGACCTTTTCTCTGAGCACCAGTCCTGGTTTTCAGCCATCCTTTGGACATGTTGATATTAATATTTTGTAGGTGTCAACACATCAAACCCAAACTCCTGATCTTCCCCCCAAACCAGCTTCTTGACCTTCCCTTCGTGCTTCCATTAATGATACTTTCATTCCAAATGAAATGAACTCATTCTCTTCTGCCACCTGCTGCCTTCCCCTCATCTCTCAACACTGATTTTGTCACCAAGTCGTTGAGCCCACTGTGTCCCTTGTGTCCGGCTCCTTCTTTCCTTTTGTTTGGCCACCATGAAACTCCATCCTGTTTTTGCAATAAATGCCTTAACTGGTTCCCTTGTTTTCTGCTTCCCCCTACTTGAATCTGCTCTATTTCGCCACATCAGATGAATTTTCCTAAAATTAGCTGCAATTATGGTCCTGCTTGCCTCAAACACCCAATGGTTTCCTCTTACTGCCTTTGGGATCAAGTTCACTGGCCTCATGTTGAAGCTCCCCACAATGTGGCTTTCACTAGCATTCCAGCCTTTTCTTTTATCTCCCCCCTCTGCAAGTATAAGCAACAGACTGTTGGCTGCTCATGAACTAGCCCACATTCTCCTACCTCTTTGCTTTTGTTCACTCCTGGGATTCTCTTCTCTGTGACCATCCATCTGCCTTTGGAAACCCACCTATTCCTCAGGGCCCAACCAGGAGGCTTTCTGCAAAAGGCTTCTCTTCAGCTTTCTACTCCAGATGAATACAATCTCCTCTTTTGATATTTGTTTATATTTTTCTTCTATGTGGACCCCATTCTACCGTATATTATGGTTATTTATGGCCCAGTCTGATTTTTCTTCTTGATGCTTAGTCTCTTAAGGCTAGACCAGTGTCCTTCTTACCTGTGCGTGTCTAACACAGAGCCTTACACCTATCAGGAGCTCAAAAATACGTATGCAAAGAAGGAGGGAATTAATTCGGAACTAATGAGTATTTCCTTATCAAAAGAGAAGACAGGAGATACACATTGGTATAATGCATGCCTCTTCAGTGCTCTGGTTGTAAACCTTTGTTGGGTAAAATAATGTGTCCATGGAAACTGTCCAAAGAATGTGAATTGAGTCCAACCCAATGTTATGACATCTCAGGCAGGAGACTGGGGTCCCTTGTTAGGACCTAAATTTTTATGCACAGGGCATACATGGATCTTATTTTGAAATGACAGTAAATTCTCAAAGTACTTTCAAGAGGAGAATCTGACTCCCCCTCCTCTTGAGCACAAAGAGAAGCAACTGATAAATGTGTAAACCTGGTCCTCATCTGCAAAATGAAGGGTTTGAACGCCAATGAACCTTATGATGTGTTATAGTTTGAAAACAATTAACTTCTTCATAGTCTTTGAGAGCTTTAGTCAGTCTGACTGGAAAGAAAACCAAAAAACTTTCCGTGGGTCAGGCTTTTGCAGAGGGAAAAAAGTGATTTTTACAAGCCTGCTGCTTATTTTGTGGTGACTGCAGAGCTCAATATCTAATCTACTTCCCCACTTCCTGTGTTATGAAATGCTGGGCATAGTTTTCCCTTGGCTCAGCCACATTTCCACGAAGAGCCAAGAACTGGGATGAAAGACGCAGCCAACACTGCCCTCTTTTGTCCACCCTGGGTTTCTGCCGGTTCTCCGGGGTAAGTGCCTGTCAGGCAGACAAGAGTTAAAGTCCTGCGAAGTAAACCCAGCCACGCAATCCCATTTTGGTTCTCTGCGTGACTCCGGGGTTGAGCAGCATGGAACATCCCTCTTTTGGTGTCACAAACATTTTAACTTACCCAAGGCTGCTCCTTTGCACCAGAAACCATTTAACGATGGTTGCTCCGTGCTGACCAAAAAAAGTGGGTGTAAAGCAGAAAAGATGCTCTATTGTTTGAGGTTTCTCTGCTCCGTTTGGATTACCAGGGAGCTAAAGATAAAACCCCAGGCAGAAAGCAACGTGTCAGCAGGAACGGAGCAAGATTACCTCTCACGTTGAGTAACCCCTCATTTGGAAGAGATGGCTTTTGTCTTACTGGTTTGAGAATTTTTTCTCAAAATAATTTGGTTATGACGTTCTTGTGTATTGCGCGAGATAGGAAAAAAGGGACTTTGTGAACTGAGTATGTTGTCATAGTGCTTGAATGGATTCAAGCCATATCAGAAAGAGAAGGCATTTTGGTTTTGTGGAAAACTTATACATTTTTTATAGGCATAACTAGGAATTAAAAATTAATACGTCCTCTTTCTTGGCTGACCTGAATCACACTGTACAGCTATTCCTTTTCGTGCAAATGCATATGTAATTGGATGGGCGGCAGAGAGCCCCAGCGGTAAGGAGGCAGTGCAGACGTGCATTACTTAGGGTTACAGTTTGGAGTACTTTTGTCTCTGTGCCTAAATGCAAATAATTTGTTTTGCAAGCTTTAAAAATCATATTGGATGAGGATTCAGTGCATCAAGTAAGCATCTAATGTGTCTGTGCATCTGCTCTGTACCCAGCCAGACAGCAAGGGGCACACAACAATAGTTAAAATGTGTTAGGATTGGAAAGGGAAGACTTAATTGCGGGTTCTAATCCAAGGAAATAGAATTTGGAGTCTGCATCCTGTCGTTTTGTTCTTAAATTTTAGCCTGAGTTATAGCACCTTTGTGGCCTTTATTTCCCAAGACAGTTCTGGGGACAGGTCTTTAGCCCCATTCTGCAACTAAGGGAGCTTGTGCTTTTCAGACCATGTGCTTTGATTGGCAGTTTGGAAAACATAGTTATATAAAGTCATTATCAGGGCAAATGGAGCAGCCAGGGAATGGATCCCAGGGAACTTATTCCATTCCCAGTACTCTTTGAAAAGCTGAGCAAAGATGCTATTGTGAATCCCTATCTCTTCAAGCCAGAGATACTACCTTCACTAAAGGAATGTCAGGCCTTTTCGAATCCATGGTATCTTCTCACCAATACCAGATCTCTAGATTAGCAGAGGTAAAGTACATTTAAGAGCAAGAAAATATCCTTCAAAGAACAAAGTTGGAAACAGATCTATTCAGTTGTTTTCTTTTTGTGATGTGCCTTTGATGAGCATTTGCATTGCCTTATGCCCATGTGTGTAGAATCAGGCAGATAAAAGTCGGGAATTTTAGCCAGGTGGTGGCTGGAATGCTTCATCTATACAACAGCTTCCATTCACACACACACAGGTGAAATATGAGACTCAGGGTTCTGCCCTATCTTTAGTAATTTACATGTATAGAACTTCACTGTAGCCTGGTTAGGAATGGTTAATGTGTTGAAATATTTTGAAAAATATTTTGGAAAGGTTTTATTCTGGAAAATTATTGCCCAATGAGGAAAATGGAAAGGAACAAATTAGAGAAAATTCTAGAGTCCTCAGGGGTTGATTAGAGAGCACATCACTTAAATGACTACTACTTAAGAGAAAAGCAATGCTGGGTTTTTATGCTTTCCTTGGGAAGTAGGAAGTCTTAGTCCTTGTGTCCAACAGAGGCTGGCTAGAGGGAAGGAAATGTTTGGTTCCTAACATTTTATTCAAAAGCTAAGGGGATGTTCTGTGTATAATAACTTGTAAGTTTGTTTGAAATGTGAATGAATACAATTTTTTTTGCACTTATTTGATACTCCTCAAAGATCTTTCTCATGGACAGGATCATTTAGCAGTGGAGATGAGCTGTGGGGGTCAGCTTAGAGGAAAGCCAGTTTACAGTGTGGGTTTATGAAGCAAGCAGGAAACAAACTGAAGAAGGTTATTTTCCGTCTTTTGAGTAACAGGATGGTATTTGGCAAACTGATCTGGGAGACATTTGAATGAAAGATAAGTCTTGTGCCTGGAGACTTTTCTCTCTTCTCTTCATCCCCACAGTTCTCTGACTGCAGTTTGAACACATTTCAATCACCAGCAGCCCCAGCAGGGGAAGGCTGCCACATGCTTGCTAATAGTGTCCCAAATGCTGCAGGCCAGGGACTCTTCTCCAAGTGATGTTTAGACCTGTGAGTTCTTGTATTTCCCCTGTAACTACTGCCCTAAATGTTGAATCAGCAGAGCTGGGCTGCAAGCAGTAGATGCACCACAACTTTCAGGCCCTGCTTGATAGTCCAAAATAGTAAATGGCAAGCAAGGGCCTATGAAGGGTAACAATTGAGTAGTTGCCCTTTTCATGGGAATATGGAATCAGCTGTTTTCAAGCAAGTCTAGGAATCCCTCCTAGCCCTGAGGTCCTAGAGTTTGCAGACATTTTTTGCAGACTGACTTATGCCATTGCAGCATTAAATAAATAAATGAAAGCATAAAGCTGCTAATGTCTCTGGAAGACAGCAGGCTCTTCTGTGCAGTGGGAGAATGCAGTGAGCTGTGCACAGAGCCTCTCTGAACAATTAGCAAGCTTCCCATCTGACAAAACAGATTTGCTAGTCTGACTTTGAACTTAAGTCAACAAAGCCAGCAAAAGTATGGGAAATGCGGTCATTTAAAGGGAGGGCGCAGGGACTATTTTGCTAATTAAGGAAGGCTCTTTACAAGGGTATTGCTAGTTAATTTTTCAGAGCCCTTCTATGAGACAGTGTACATGAAAGTATTTTATAAAACATGGAGTCCTTCATAAATGGCAATTATTAAATGGCAGATACAGTTTGAAGCTCATCAGAATGAAAGTACTAAGAATATCAGGTAAGAGCAGACAGAAGCACAAAAGAGATGTGTTAAGTCCTTTCTAGGTATGCAAGACAGCATGTTCATTCATAGAGATCTTATTAAAGAGAGTGAAGAATGCAGATATAATTTAGAATGTAATTTCTACCTTGGCAGAGGCTGATGCAAAATTACAGCAGATAAAGGCAGAGACCTTAATGTTTTAGACATTCTTCCATACAATTCTCATTACTCTATAAATCCTCTCTTCCCTTAGTCAGACCAACAGCTCTTTGAAATGGGAAAAAAAGTCTTGCTCAGCCAAAAGGATCCTGGCAGCCCCCCTAGGGTGTGACAGTCTAGGCTCACCTGATGTTCTCAGGTCACGTGGGCTTGAGAAGCTGGCCAGGGAAGGGTGGTGACCCATCACAGTCTGGGGGAGCTATGCTCCCATAACCATGGCTGTTTCCGCCACTCATCAGCCATTAAGCTTGCCACCAGCTGTGAACATCTAATGCTGAAAGGAGGGACGTTATGGCACAATATGAAGTACAAGCCAATGAGCCCCTTTGTGGTGATCGGTCCTGCTCTTCTGTATCCTGCCTGGCCTCAGGCCATTTTTATCGTCAGGCTCATGGCAGGCCTTCACTCACAGAGCTTGTCCTCAACAAAAGCTCATAGTTTCAGGCATGAGCCTTGTCCCTTAGCAGCCTCTACCTTGTCTTCTGCAAGAAGGCAAAGGGGAAGACAGCCAGCCCAGCAACAGGAACAGCAAAGCTATCAAGATGGACACTTACTAGCAGCAGCCTTCACTGGGAAGATGTGGTCAGGCAGGAGTTGGGTGCTCACCCAATATCGGAAGGAGTGTTTGCCTTGGCATCACAGTGGCTGGAGAAATGATGCTAAGGATTCTCTGGGGTGCCCATGTTATATTTGTTGATCTATGAAAACTCAAGCCCCATGTGGAGGGAGTACAGGACTGGGGAGGAGCTGTTCAACAGGCATGCTAGCTGGCTCCAGCCTTGCTGTGGAAGGCCCACATCTGTGGTTCGGAGACACGCTGCCCTGGTCTGAGTGTTCATCACCAGGAAAGGAGAAATTGTGTTGAGAAACTATGGTACATGAAAGTTCCCAGAGTACTTCCACGTGGTCTGCAAAAACTTCTCAAGGTGGGTGTCTCCCTTATCACCCACAAATGTGATTCTAACTCAAAGCCTTGGTTCTCGTCCTAGCCCTGACACTTCATAGATATGTGCAGTGCTGAGCAAAACACAGGAAGAGAAAACCAAGGCTAGAGAGTGACTGACTTCTCTCAGTTAGAAGAGACAGCAGATGCAAAGGTCCTGAGGCAGGAACAGACATGGTGCTCTGATACCAGATCTTCTTCTAGCTGCTTCCTTCTCTTCATTTAGGTCACCTGAGTGAGGATTTCTCTGATACTCTAGTCATATCTCTAATCTGTTCTCCTTAGTTTCTGAGGGAGATAAGTGTTTGGAAGAAACTATTTTATTTATTGACTTTCTTGTTATTGCTTTGCTATCTGGGAAGTAAGCCTCATGAGAGTGAGGACCTTAATTTTTTCTCACCTGTCATGGTATTCTCAGCATCTTCAATGATGCCTGATACACAACCAAGAAAATATACGTTATCTGAAGCTCATGAGGTCCAAGTGTTTTGAGAATTCAGAATTTTTGGATTTTGGGGTCATGGGGTGCACATCACTAAGTTAAGTAACACCTGAAGTCTGTGGAAGCATCCTACAATAAGACACATTTGCATATCTACAGTGAAGCATGCAGAATATATAACTTCACATTAAAGGAAATCAATAAAGACTTTAAGGAGCCTCATGTCTGTTCAGGTTGAGAGTCCCTGTCAAGTGAGCTTGCTGTCATCTTAGAGAAAAATCTTTTGGTTTTCAGAGCTTTTTGGAGTTTTGAATCACAAATAAAAAATTATTGATCTGCATTCAATTAATTTGTATTGAATGCATAAAATAACAAATATGATTGCATGCCTCCTATGTGCCCAGCACAGTGGTAGGGCTGGCTCTACCGCAATTAAATAAAACAGATATGATCCCTTCCAGCTCAGACCTGCAGAGAAAACAGAAGTTACAAGATGAATTACCATGCCCTTCCAGCGAGATTCCTTTACAAAGGAGATCAAACCTCTGGTTTTCACAGTCACCAAAGAAAGAAGTTAAATAGCTGTTCCCTTCCTGCCATACGTGGATCCCATCAGATCCAAGCAGTCAGTTAGGGACTTTCGGAGTCTGATCCTTAAGTGTGATCCTTAGTGTGACAAAGGAGCCAGAGGTGGGAGAGAGGGAGTTTTCACCCCAGATTCTGTGTTTCTCTGTCCCTTCCATCCCCATTCTCTCTGAGGCCTCCCTGGCAGGTCACAGCATCAACCCATCCAGGTGCTGGGCCTCCTTTAGAGACCAGGGAGCTGCCAGGTAGACCTGCCTAGGGGTAAGGCAGACTATTCCCCGGTTAGGGAGAGACATTTGGGGCTCCTTGGGATGTCAACAGCCTTGCCACAGAGGCAGGAAGCTGATTCTCGGAGCCCACTGTGCCATGGTCCCTCACCTCACACGGCAAAGGGTGGTTGGCCCCTCCTTTGATGGTCCTCAGAGAAGCCCGTCCACCTTCCCCTTCTTCCCTCTTCCCAACCAACAAGTATTCATTGACCACCTGCTCTGTGCCTGGCTCTGTCCTGAATATAATAGCAATTTTAGTGACTTTGTATTGTGGAAATTTGGAAGATTGGAGGGCACAGCAGTTGGGGGACTTTGGTGTCCCCTTTGGTGTCCAAATCAAGGGGACTTGAACCAGATTCAAGCACTAGCTCTGCCTCTGCTGGCAAGTTTTTTAAACTTTGAGTTACTAAGCCTCAGTTTTTTCATCTATAAAATGTGGATTACAATCCAGCTTCACGGGATTGTTGTGATGATTAGATGAGATAGGTCTTGAATGGGAAGATGGCCAGCATAGTGTCAGGCACATAATCAATATACACCCACTTATCCTTTGAGTATCTACTGTGTGCCAGGCTCTGTGTTGGACGCTGCAGATACAGAAATGAGTAAGACAGCATGCCCACCTTCCACCACTTGTAAGAACCTATACTAATTAGTTTTCCTAAGCATTTAAAATGGAATTTGAATTCAAGTCGGCTGATGTTTTCTTTAAAAAAAATAAACATTGTTACGATTATCATAAACTAAACCCATGCTCACTAACGAAAAATTGGAAGGAAAATTGAAGAGCATAATGGTTATTCATTCATGTTCAATTCACACAACATGTATTTATTGAGCACCTGCTATGTGCCGACATTGTTCCAGGCACTGGAGATACTGCAGTAAAAAGCCAGACAAAACCTCTGCTCTCATGACACATTTTGGTGGGAAGAGAGACAACAAACAGATAAATAAGATAATTCCTGATAGTGGTAAGTGCCCTGGAGAAAGACAGTGATATGTTTAAGGGGAGGGCATGGGGTCGGGGAAGGAAAGTGACTCTGAGGAGGAGACAATGTTGCCAAGACTAGAATGACAAGGAATCGGTGTGTGAAGGTCTGGGAAGTGTTGTTAACCAATTTGAGTTTTTCCAGTGGTTTTTCTAACCAAACATCCAGCTGTTTCTCATCTTGTCCCAGAGGAAAATGACGTACAGAAAACTGTTTTGCCAAAGATTTATAATTTAACCTTGCTGATTCTGGAGCCAATTCTTCCACTAGCAAAGAAATACTCTTAACTCTTTAGTTCCTCTGCTCTTCAGAGTTTGAAGATTCCTTAGTAGCAAATCAGATGGGTTTAGGCTGTCTACTGAAATGGAGACAAGATTTATATTAATAGGACCATGACACAAAAGCCCCAGGAAATGATCCTTCTCTAGACTTGGCATCCGCCAGACCCTTTTCCAAATGTTATGTCCATGGGCTAGTCTCTGGAGAGACTGGGCCACATCCAGCAGAATGTGGCCACTCTATTTAAAGATAAAGTTGAAGGGTATCCTCAAATATATTGAGATTTATGAGAAGCATGATACGAGTGCCTCCACAGGGACAAGAGGATGTGCACTCCAAGGAGGGTTTGCCTAGACAGATGGTCATTCTTTATCTTGGCTTTCCAGCATACTTCTGATTTCATGGAAATTCATTCTTTTCAATAAAAGCCATTTATTTCTTAAATGTATAAATAAGTGTGTTTAACTTTTATGCTTTTTGGCAAGAGTTTCCAAAAATCCTTTGTGATATAAAGTGTCTCCATGTTAGATCCTAAATGATGGTCACTGTAGTTAAAAGAAAGCATTCTGAGGTGGATTAAACTGTGCAAAGCAATACTTAAGGCTTTATTTGATACTGATAAGTAGACATGGTTATAAGAAATTAGATAGGAGAACATACCATTTGCCTTCATGGGGGAGATGTAGTTTTGCCTTCAAGTAAGGAGACCTAGTTAGAGGTGAAATCACCCACCACACCCCTCACATTAATTTATAGCAAAAGCAACATTAAAAAGAACCCAAGAATTGCTGATGATACCATCATCTAATCAAAGCAGTGTTTCGTGTGCCTATATTATCTTCTATCATGTATATCTTTATATACCTTTAAATATTCATCTTTGCAGTAATATTATAGATAGTATTAAATGATTGTTTTTGTTATTTAAAAATTCTATGTGCCAGGCTCTGTCCTGAGCCCTTTAAATACATTAATTCATATCAATCTTAAAATAATCCTCTGAGACAGTATTATTACTATATGTACTTTCCCCATGAGGAAATTGAGGAAATATTTTCTGTTATCTAGTCTTCATTTTGGCTTAAGATTTTAATAGTTTCTCAAACTTTAATTTGGTCTAATCCTTTTCCCCTGTCTTCCTCTCCCTCCCCTCCTCATATATGCTGATTTTCCTATATCTTGTGTTTCTCATCTAATAAATGCATTCTGAACATTTATCTAGATCAATAGATGTGGCTCTCAGTCATTCTTTTTAAAATGCTGCTTAATGTTCCATAGTGTAGATGTTACACATATATCCTTGGGGAGTATGTATGTTTATTTCTAGAGGATTGATTTCTAGAAAGTAGAAATGTTGAATGGAAGGATATGTATATTTTTAATTTTCGAAGATACTGCCAGAGTCATTTTCACAATGGTGCAGCAGTTCAAGCGAGTGTGTCCTTGTCTGTCTGTCAGCCGATAGTACTGACTGTATGAGGACTCGTGGGGGTATTGTCCTCATTTCAATTTTTTGATATTCAAATGGGTGAGATGGAATCAAGATGATTTTAAACTTTTCGCCGGCTTTAAAATATTATAGTTTGATAATTTGTTTTATTGCAGATTTAAGGCTTGTCACTGTGTGACAGACTCACCCAAGTTACAGAAATGGAAAGAGTAATGGGAAGACATTTTCCTGACACCTCTTAGTCCATTAAACTGACTAGTTTAGATCCACCGAGGTTCAGCCGGGGTCTCCACGGTGCTCAGGCAGGTTGAGAAGGATTTCCAGCCGAGAGAGCTCTGTTTCTCAGAGGCCCTTCATCCCAGAGTCTGGGCGCGGGGCTGTTTCTCTTAGTGAAGAAATGCTTGCTGTGGGAGACAACTGCATCAAGTCAGTGTCACTGCCTCTTTGTGTCAGGGAGATGGAACATGGGCTCTCTGACTCTCACTTCCCTTAACATTTTTATCTTCCTGGTGACACCAGTTGTGCAAGACAGGAATATTGTTTTTCACGGGATGGGTAGATGAGTGGAGTTTTTTGAAAGAAGATTCAGTAAGGAGGAGACAGGATTTGGAGACAGCATATTAGTACATTGCTTATACCTTCAACCTGAAGAAGCTATTAAACACACACCCACACACCGACAACTTGTGCAAGGGCCTTCTACCTGTTTTAGGTTTTGGAAAGATAGATGGATATTAGTGAGCCATTGACTGGTTGCCTGTAAAGCATTTACTTTTCTGATAATTGAGAAGATATTTTCACCATTCACTCAATGTGTCTTATCTTTACATCCCTGTTCATGTGTATCTTGCTACATAAATACTAGGTATAGAGTATCTATTAAGAGCATGGGCTCTGAAATCTGACTGACCTGGGTTCAGATCCTAGCTCTGTTTTTTTCCATATGATTTGAGGTTATTTAACATTATATAATGTGCATATATGTATAACATAATGTTAATGTTTTGTGCCTCCGTTTTCTCATCTGTAAGTGGGGATAATAGGATTTTATGATTGTTGTGACAATTAAATGAGTTGATTTTTATAAAATGTTTAGAATGTGCCTTAAAGATTAATATGTGATCATGGTACAATAGGTAAGATTTAAAAAAATATTGATCAAATATTTTTCTCAATGAAAAAAAGTAAATCATGTATATAATGTGTAGTGTATCCAGATAGAAATAATCCTAAAACTAAATTCTGGGGGAGTTACAGATTTAAAAAATTCCTTATAACATAGTTTGGAATAGGGGCAGTGGGGTCACAGGAATTTGGATTCAAGTTCCAGTTTCTCACTTATTAGCTGAGTAACCTTGGCAAATGACTTTATTTTTTTAAAAAATGTTAAGAGTTTATTTGACCAAAAATCGATTTGAATCAGGCAGTGCCATACCAGAAGTCCAAATTATTTAATCTTTCAAAGCCTCATTTTGTCTGTGAAATAGAGTTTATTTTGTTATCTTCCTCACTGAGTTGTTTGGGAATAAAATGAGATGATGCATGTAAAGGGCTCAGCACAATGTAGAAACTTAACAGATGGTAGCTCTTACTAGCATTTGGTTTTGTTCACTTTGGCATTAGAATTTTGACAATAATTGTTGGGTAAAGTACATCAAAGTACAGCAGCTATGACGAACTCTCCCTCAAGGGGCTCTTTAATTCCAGAATTTTATGAAGCTGACCAAAGTTTTGTGAAAATCATTGAAATTTAAAGGCTGCACCATCACCATTTACCCCTCATGAGGGGAAAAGAATGAGGGTCCGAAAAACTGATTCTGGGCTCTCCTGGAGTAATCTGTGGTCAGTTTTGGGGACACGTGGTAGAGTCCATACATCAGGATGCCTTCATCTAATAATATCTGTGTTTTAATTACTCATGGTGGACAGCTCTTCAATTTTGATTTTGCATTTGTTGAGAATACAGTCTTCAAGAACGAAGTTTTGATCAACTTTGTGTCTGCAAGACTTGGTTTCCCTCACCAGGCTTTGCCAAATGCTGTTCCCTTGCCTCAGCAGCTGAACGGGAGTTGCTATGTGTCGTTCCAGCTGTCTCTCTGTCCTTGCTGACTCCTCCTGCATCCTTGCGTTCTTAGGTCACTCACCCTCTGCCAAGATATTTTTAAAATAGCATTTTTGGTGTGCTCTGATAATGGGGAAGGCATTTAAATCCTTTGAGTGGAAAAATCTACTTTTTGCGAGAGTCAGAGACCCCCAGTCAATAATACTATATTGTATATTTGAAAGTTCCTAAGAGAATAGATCTTAATAGTTCTTATCATAGGGAAAAGCATTTAAAACTGTGTGTGGTGATGGATGTTAAGTAGGCTTATCAATATATATAAATATTGAGTGGTGATGTTGTACATCTGAAACATATAACATATTGCATGCCAATTATATCTCAAAAAAGATGCCTCACAACTCTATGAATATTGAACTCCATCTTATGGATGATTCTTTTACTCAAACAGTTTCTTATTGTTGGACATTCAACCTTATTATATTATTGGACTTAGTTTTAAATTATTGCCGGAGAGCCCAGTGGCTCATGCTGGTACCTGCTATCTCTTCCTTGTTTCCTCCATCAGCTTCAAGTGCCTGGAGGTCAGAGAAAATTCCTGAGTCTCCTTAGTCCCCAGCCTGCCGCTCAGTGCCCAGCACGTGGTCAATGCTACAAATGCTGGTGGGATGAATGAATTCTCCCTGACCACAGATGACCTGGGGGACCCTACCTAGACCACACAGGGTTTATGAAGTACAGAATACAGAAGGCTGCAGTCCTGGGGTTGAGACTAAGCTCCTGTGCCCCCATTTGGATTTCCTCCAGGACCATGTGCCTGTTTATTCTTTTTACACTGGAAAGAACTCTGATTTTGGAATGTAAATACCTAGGTCCAATTTCTTGCTCATCCACTCAGCTTTGCAGTCACAGAAATTCGCACAACTTTCTAGGCTTTCATTTCCTTCATTATCACGTGGGAAAATACTAATACACATTCTTCCTCTGCATCACAGAGGTTGTTGTGAATATCACAGAGTTATCGTGAAGACTGACTGTCCCATGAATGTGGGCAGGGCTGGTCGGGTAGCAGGAATGCAGCGGGTGAGGAGATAAGAGGCCCTTTGGCCTCATAGTCACAAACTGTCTCAAATGTAGATTCTTAAAGATTATACACACACACACACACACACACACACACACACACACACACACACACTATCAATGAAAAACAACTGCCTTGCATAGCATTTATGTATGTGTGTTAAAAGCAATAATTAGCTAAGTATAAATGTTTTAACTGTCTTATGATTTTTATAACTTTTATTTTGGTCTTTTTTCTTCATTCTGAATATGCTGGCAGCCTCAGTCAAAAGAAGTGGCTGAGGTCTCCTGACTTGTAGGAGACCCTGCATGTCACAGCACCTTGTAACTACACAGCACTCCGGAAACGTTGGAAAGAAAATTGGAGGTGGGAAGAGTAGGACTGTTTTCTGGTGTGGGGGTGATGATGGAGAGGAAGTTGGGGAGAGGACAGGAAATTCTGGGGAACAGCCCCCCTGTTGTTGTCTACTCAGGATTCTTCAATTAGAAGCAGAGCTGGTGAAGTGATGGCAACAGAGAAAAACTCATTTTAAACGTTGCCTTTCTTTCTTCAGAGACACAGTTACTTTCCAGCTTTTAGGGGGAAACAGCTTTCCTGAGTCAAAATTTGGTGCAACAGCCTCCACCGAAAGGAGATTAATTACCTACGCCTGGGCAGCTCTTTGCGCCCCCAGTCCTTGCTGTCTCAGAGACCGTGTAACTAGGAATGAGTGCTGTGCCCAGGCAGCAGCTGCATCAGGTGCCAAGTCAGCGGTTTTCCTTGTGAGCTTCTCTCCTAAACCCGTTTTGTGCCATCATTTATTACAAGGGACGGTTTGTATCACAAAGCTTGTTAAGTCCCTGCAATTCCAAGTTTAATCATGCCATCAGAAAGATGGTTACCTTACCACTTAATAAGGCAAAGAGTGCATTTTACCATTACATTGTGTTTTATGACTGCCTTAATAGTTCCGCCCTTGCATTTGTGGAAGTGGGTCTCAGTTGTCTCACATTTGGAATTTCCAGGACAGTCCCAATTTTGAATCCTCTGTCCTGGTGGCTTCCTGAGGACATTGGTTTATGTTCAGCCTTCACATCCTGATTTCTGGTTCTGGAGATTTGACAGTGGCAACTGTGTCCCTTTCTGTGTGGGAAGCAGAGACCAGTTCACTGAGCCTCTTCCCTCAGTCCGTCTCTCATCAGGTTCTCAAACTTGTCCCAAAGGAGGAGGGCCTGGTACCCCTGGTTCTCTGCAGAAAACTTATCTAAAGGTGCTGCCCTATTTTATACTGTAATTTGAATTAGAAATGCTTTTAATGGTGGTAGATGGTGTTTTCATATGCAAGTTTTTATCTAAAAAAATAGCATATATGTGGCATTCATAATATATTAATACAAATAGTTTGAACCTCTTAAGCAACTCTTTTTGGCATCATCCAGGGCCTGCCTCTCACAGGTGGTTCTCCAGTTGATGCAGGGATAACTCTCCTGCAGACACTTTCTTAGGGGCTCTCGGGCCACTGCTCCATCTCTTCTCCCCTCCCCACTGGCTGTCCCCTGCTGGGGAGGCACAGTCTGCCTGCACAGGTGCTTGTGGAAGCGGTGATCTTGGACGCAGTCGCCCCCTTCCCTGAAAGAGCCATCCTGCTCTCCCTGCCCCTTGCCCCTCCCTCCCCTCCTCAGGGTTCCACAGATGACACAGGAGATGGTTGAACAACTCTTCTCCAGCCCAGAGGTTTGTAGGCAGAGTGGTTACAGGTGCGGCTGGATCCTTTCGCCATTAAGTTGCCTCAGGTTCCTTATTTGTAAAATGGGAGTAACAGTCATTCCAACCTCACTTTACTGGAATGTTAAATATATGTTGTGAATATTTAATGTTCCAAAGCAGTCGTCCTCCATGGGGGATGATTTTACCCTCCAGCAGAGATTGTACAGCATCTGGAGACATTCTGGGGGTCACAAGTGGGGTGGGGTACAGAGGTTGCCACTGACATCTCATGGGGAGGGGCCAGGGACACTGTTACACATCCTCCCGTGCACAGGACAACCCACCCCCACCAACAAAGAATCATCTGACCTATGATGTCAATAGTGCCAGCTGAGGAATTCTGCTATGAGGCATGGCAAGTACTTAGCTCGATGGATAAGACACATCACTGTCATCATTATTGTTGCCATTATTCTTATATGCAGCTGCACCCCTGTCAGAGCAGTGAACGTGCTTTCTAATTTATAAAGAAAATTTATTTTAGCCTTTTGTTCTGTGACACAGGAAGGCTACTCAAAAGTGCAAACACTGGTAGGAAAACTGCATGTAACTATAACAACATGGCTAGGTGAAACAAAAGAAAGCCAATTGTATATTTTAATTGAACACTAAGAAACATTATATATTATAAAAGTACCAGGTGGTAAAGATACCTCAAGACAAGTGCTGGGCATAGAAGCCACAGGGCATAAATCTGCAAAGAAGTAAAAAGCTAACCTTTTCAAACAATATGGCTTCTCTCTCACTTACCAACTTTACATTTCCCTGTATGGCCCCGGAAGATGACTGGTTAGCCAGAGACAGGTAAGATTCCTCAAGGGAGGAACAACCTAAGACAGGTACAGTCGCAGGGGGGCCATCAGGTGAGAAATCGGGGAACAACAGTGGTGAAGCTTAGAACCTCACCCCCCACCCACCCCCGTTTTGAGAGAAAGCTTCTGCATCCGTGGATGTTTTATTGCCCTTGTCTAGCTCGGATTAGCACATAGTCTACAGGCACACACCTGCTCATCTACAATTGCTCTCTTACAACACTAAACTATGTTTTCTACCTTTATCTTACATCTACCTACCACTTCAGCATTTTATTAAAAATAAAAAAAATAATAATAATAAAGGGAGAAATGTGGGATCCACATATAAATAAAGTATAAAAATCAAATGAATATTCATATTTGACCTGATTGTTTATAATTCATAATACATGATCAAAACCGAAAGTTTCTGTGATGAATGCCCTTGTACTGTTCACCATGTAAGAACTTATTCACTATGTAAGAATTCATTCACCATGTAAGAACTTGTTCGTTATGCTTCAGAAGATTGGAGACTGACGAGAACTAGGCTTGAGATGGATTAATGATTGTGCATTGAGCATTGACCCCCCTATACAGAATTTTATTGTTGTTTACAACCATTTGATCAATAAATATGAGAGATGCCCTCTCAAAAAAAAAAAAAAACAACCCCACTCTTTATATGACCACTAATCTTCCCTGCACATTAGGTGTGTTATGCTCCCCTTAGAGAAGAAAAAGCCTAGGTTCACGGAGGTTAGATGACTTGTTCCAGCGATAAAGGCTGGTAAGTGATGGAGCCAGCTATGAACCCAGGCATTTTGACTCCAGAATCTTCCACCAGACTTTTCACACTTCCCTCCCACCTCTAGGGCTAAACTAGGCCAGAATATGTTCTGGAATCAGACCAGATAGAGCATACTCAGATAATAGGTTTAACAATGTGGAAAGGACATGAGGACATCAAAACAGTTGCTACCTTGAGGTGTGAGTTGATTAGTTTCTATTTAAAATTTTTAAGTTTTATTAAAGTCCAAAGTTGATCTAATCATAACAAACATTTTAAAAAAGATACATACATAGACTCATGTCACAGTGACTTACAATCCTGGTGCCCATCCAAGACTCTTAAGGTCAAGATGAAATCAAAACCAAATGTGATTTAATTAAGCAACCAGACTGGTGATTCCTTGCTTTGTGAAAACATTGTCAATATGATTCTAGGAGTCTAATCTCCCCATCTCTTGTCTGCCTACCACTCCCTGCTCCCCAAAACACAGCACATGAGGAGGTCATGGTCTTTCATTCTGAGTCCATTTACTTGGATATCTCTTTTTTTGCCCTCCTCTCTGAAACAGGTTAGCCTCTTAGTGGAGGGTAAGTGTTTCCAGCAATTCCATTAGGAGAGAACTTCTGGCTGGGTAGGGTTAGTGAGGAGAAAAACCACAGTTCTGAAATGAACTAGTGTTTCATATCCAAAACCATCTTTTTTTTTTTGGAAAGAGAACAGCTGAGGGGCAAGTTACAGAAAAGTGCCTCAGTGCCTCAGCACCTCACTGGGTACTCCACAGTGTTTCTCTGAAAGAAGACAGTTATATAAGCAATGACATCTGGATGGGCTGAAGCCCACTTTGAAATCTGAATATACAAAAACAGTGCTTATTTAAACATTGTTTGTGTTTGAATAATGGCAAGACTTTGCAAGAGGGACTTTACTTTTCAGGCTTTTGGATGTGGGCACACAGAACTTCGGCAGTTTGAAGGAGTTTGGAGTTGAGGGCGGGGGTTTTGCACAGACATGGGACACAGTGGATTTAAGCAACTCATTAAGAGTCATTTTGGATTTGGTTTAAGTTTCTCTTTTCTGCATTCAGTAGCTTTAAAGCATGAAGTCCATAGAAAAGAGGCAGCCCAGACCCTGTGGGGGCTGAGGCTGAGGTGAGGATTTGTGGCTCTCTGCTTCAGAGGCTGAGGGGTGAGAAGACTGAGCGGTGATCTGTGCATGACTGTGGGAGCTGCTGTTGTCCTGCCTGTGAGGTGGGCATGAGCATGGGGGTCTGCTGGGCTCACAAGAGGCCTTCAGGCTTGACATCGTATTCTGGGAGTGCTCCCTGCCATGTGCCAGGCTAAGGACTCTGAAAACTCCAGAGTGATTGCAGCAGACCCTGTGACCTCTCTCACCTATCTCCCCAGTGTCCAGTAGGCTGGGGCTACACATGTCCATCTTTTAGGTGACCAGGTGCCTTGGCCCAAAGGGACCCCCAAATGCCTATGCTGGCAATCCCCAGATCTCCTTCCCACACATACCTTCACCCAACTGGCCATTTGCTTTTGCATTTCTCCTGCCAGTTTGCATCCTTTTGAAGGAAGGCCACAGAAGGAGTCAGACTGGGCTTCCTTCTTTAGTAGCTTTGTGACTGTGGGCAGGTCACTTAACTTCCTTGGTGCTATGGACTGAATGTTTGCGTTCCCCTAAGATGCATATGTTGAAATCCAGTCCCTAAGGTATTAGGAGGTGGGCCCTTGGGAGGTAATTAGGTCTAAAAAAGAGACCCCCTAAAAAATCAACGTTTTCTACCATATGAGGATCAGCAAGAAGATGGCTGTCTGTGAAGCAGGAAGTGGGCCCTCACTGTATACCAAACATGCTGGCTTTCTGATCTTGGACTTCCTGCCCTCAAGAACTGTAAGAAATACATTTTTGCTGTCTATAAGCCACCAAGTCTATGGGATTCTGTTGGAGCAGCCTGAACTAAGATACCTGGACTTCAGTTTCTCATATGGGTCAGGTACATAGTTGACAGATGCTGAATAAATATTTGTTGAAAAAATTGCTAAATCTTAGAATCATTGAGAGAATTACATAAAATAATATAAAACAGCTCAGTGTCTGACATGGTCAGAGTTCAGTAGGTGCTACTATCATATACAAATATGCAATGTAGAATAATATATAGTATTATTATGTTATGATTACATTGTAATATATATAATATAGATATTATATGCTAATATAATTATAGTCTATAATAAATATAAAAGAATATTTGCCTTTATAATAACAATATCATATAAATATAATGCATATATGTGTGTATATATGTTTTATATATATTATATATTATATATAGTATATATTATATATATATAATGCTTATTGTATGCCAGGTATTATTGTTTTATATATATATGTTGAGTAATTTATTCCTTTCAGTAATCCTGTAAAGTAAGTACAAATATTGTCCCCATTTTACAAATGAGAAAATGAGACATAAGAGGTTAAGTCATTTGTCTGAGGTCTGATAGCTAGTTGGGGGTGCAGCTGCAATTTGAATGAGGCCATCTGTCCCAGAGTCCCCACTCTTAAGCAATTGTGTTTTTAAGAACCAAGAGGTGCCTTTTAAGGAGATCAAATCATGAAAGGGTATAGGGTCATTCCAGACATTCCAGGGCCTTATAGGTGAGTTGGTCAGACAAGAGAGAGAAAGACAGCTAACCAAGTCAGAAAGCAGTTTGAAAAGCTCCCTAGGTGATTCCAAATTTCACCCAAGTATGAGAACTAATGTACTAGATTAGTGCTTCTTGAACTTTAATGTGCATTCATATTACTTGAGGATCTTGTTAAAATGCAGATGTTGATACAGTTGAGTGTGATTTGGGACCTAAGTTTTTAAAAATTTTTGTTCTTTGTTGTGATATAATTAATCTACCATAAAATTATCCATTTTAAAGTGTACAATTATAGTTCTGGGGGGCAGCAGTGTTCCTGGTCCCTGGGGTGAATAAACCGGTGTGACTGAAATCAGTTAAGGAAAGGCTATATTGGGAGAAACCCTTTTACGGCTCACAATGAGGCCTGGCTCCATTCGTGCACGCCCTCTCCTTTCTCCCCGTCCCCACTAGTCCCTGCTAGCAAAAGCCCACTTGGTCCTCCCTCTCCCTTTCAGTCATGGCATGTGGTTGCTTTCCCACCCAACGTTTTTGGGAGAAACTCTGTGGGTGGGTCCCTGGCAACTGATAAGCACCTGACTATTTATGCAAGGGAGGAGAGAAGAGAACAGTCTCTCTCCATGCCTCCCCCCCCCGCCCCCGCCCCAGACTGTGAGAAGCTGCAGTGATATACATAAAGGGGCTAAGCCCAGATGAGAGGTTCTGGAAATATTGCAATTTGCTCCACAACAATTCAGTGATTTTAGTATATTCACAAGATTACACAACCATCACCACCACCTTCCAGGACATCTTCATTACCTGTAAGACCAGGGAAATCTGAGGCAAAATACTTCTAAAACCAAAATCAGTCAAAGGGAGAGATAAAGTTTAAAACTCATTTCTTGCTATAAACTGAAGTCTGAGGCTGTCTGTTTCCTGTTCTGGCAGAAGCACACCAGCCCTCCCCTTAACCTCTCAGGTTCAGATAAGCCCTCTGTTACCCAGGTAATTAGCCATTGATTTGGAGATGAACTTCACTCCTGAGGAACACTTATTGATATGCAGATGTACTAAAGCCATACTTCTCTCCACCTCTGATGATGTATTAAGTCAGGTGAGATATTCTGGAAATATTACAATTTTACCCACATTACCCCAAAAAGAAACCTCATAACCAATGGTAGTCATTCCCTGATACCTTCTCCCTACTAGTTTCTGCCAAACTTTATAAACTACTTCTGTCTCTATGGATTTGTTTGTTTTGGACATTTTATATAAATTGAAGAGTGAAATATATAGCCTTTTGTGGCAGGCCTTTTTCACTAAACATAATGTTTTCAAGGTTCACACATATTGTATCTTGTATCAGTACTTCATTCCTTCTGATGGCTGATTCATTGTATGGATATAGCATTTTGTTTTTCTCTTTTTTTTTGAGATCCAATTGGCTTTATTCAACAATTTATGAATTGGGCAGCATCCCATCCAGCAAAATGATGGAAGGTTTTGATAGACAGAAGGAGGATGGGGCAAGGAGTTATTAGCAAAAGAAAAGAGAGGATTGTTTCAGGCCAGGTCATCTTTTTTGGGGAAGGGAATGGCAGGGGTCTTATGCAGATTACCTCACTAGTGCTGCTCAGGAAATTTCAGATTGACTGTTTAAAGGTCACATTTCTGGGAGAGGCTGAAACTGCAATTAAGTCTTGGTTTGCTGTTGTGGGGCCAAATGACTCCATTTTAGGTGCATTGTTTTTCTTCAATGTAAGTAGACTGTTTTCCTAAGTGCTGTGAGTCTCTTTCGCATACTATCAAACCAGAGGAGGGGATGGTGGGAGCCTCCAATTTATGGCTATGGTCAGAAGCACAGGTGACAACTTGCAATTGGAATCTGAAGTAGGGTGAGGGAACAGTCTTGTGGGACTGAGCCCTTAAGCTGTATACCACATTTTTATCCATTCATCAATTGATGAACAAATGTGTTGCTTCAACTTTTTGGCTCTATGGATAATGCTGATAAGAAACATTGTGTACTAATTTTTGTTTGGACATATGTTCTCAATTCTGGTAGATATATACCTTGGAGCAGAATTCCTGAGTCATATGGTAACACTGTTTACCTTTCTGAGAACTTCCAAACTGGTTTTGAAAATGGCTGAACCACTTTACATTCCCACCAGCAGTGTATGAGAGTTTCAACTTCTCAACATCCTTGTCTACTCTTACATTGTCTGATTTTATTATAGCCATCCTAGTAGGTGTGAAATGGTATTTCATTGTGGTTTTGACTTGCATTTCCTTAATGACTAATGGTGTTAATAAGTTTTTCATGTGCTTATTTGGCCATTTCATCTCATCTTTAGAGAAATATCTATTTAAATCCTTTGTAAATTAAAAAATGGGTTGTCTTTTTATTGTTGAGTTGTGAGTGTTCTTTATATATTCTGGATACTAGATCTTAATATCACATATTATCAGATATATGATTTGCAAATATTTTCTTCATTTTGGAGGCTGTCTATTCACTTTCTTGATAGTGTCCTTTGAAGCACATAGTTGATTATGTTCCCTTTTTCTTTTTTCCTTTGTAGCTTATACTTATGGTGTTATATCTGAGAAATCATTGCCTAATGCAAGTCCCAAAGATTTTTCATTTCTAAAAATTCTTAGGTGAAGCTGCTGCTGGTCCAATATTCAACGTTTGGCAGCAAGGAGCTAAAGCATTTTTTTTTAATTTTCAGTGACCTAATGGAATAGGAGCCACTTACCTTGGATGGCTTAACAATCAACTCTTATCCAGCCGGAATCAAACTGGAGTCTTCTTTAGTCTATCAGGACTCTCCCAACAGGGTCCAGGGGAGGGCAGAGCATAACAGTGAGCTTATTCCCTTTTTGTTAGAAGCTCTGAACTTAAGAAACTGGATCAGTTCAAATCCAGTACTGCAAACTCTAGGTAAACAATACGTTCACCATACTGGAATTTAGTTGTTAAAAGTATAACTTAAATGAATGAGTCTTTGTCTGTAGCTCTGACTACAGAGAAACCTCTGTCCTCTAATGTGCTCTAATGAGATTTGAGACCTAATGGCAGGCAGCACTGTGTCCACAACAAACCACAAAGCATATGAACAATACAATTCTGTGATTCTCTTAGGCAAGGCCTGGTGTCAGAGTGTAATGTTCCCTTAAAAAATGAGTTTATTAGCAGAAAGGTTAGTCTGGTTTCCTTTACTTTGTTTAATTTGTTTTATTTTTTTCTTTAAATTTGCTTGTTGTTTCAAGGAAAGCCCCACTTACAAATCCAGACCTTCAAAAAAATCCTGAGTTATTGATATCTCTCTGGATGATAACCTTCCTTCTTCTGGACCATTTTCTCTCATAAACTAAGTGAAGGTGACCCCCACTACCTGCAAGACTGCAGAGAGCCCTCCTCTCTGTCGCCAAGGGCTCAGCCAGCTGGGCCACTGAACAGGAAACCCTGACTGGATTCTCTGTGGAAGGGGAATGGGAGTTAGTGGGTGGCACTTTCCTGGCAAAGTCAGAATCAGTCTGTATGTAGGGGTTCCAGAGAGAAGGGATCACAGCAGGTGGAACCTTTCATGGGTCTGCTCCTCTGCGTGCAGGCTTGCTCCCACCCACCTGGTCTTCCAACCACACTGCCGCCAGGCCTTCAGGGAAACATAGGCCTGTTTTCTTCTACACAGTTTGCGTATTCTTGAATATGATAGAAATAGATCATACAGTATGTACTTCTATTTTGTCTGGTTTCTTTCACTAGCATAGTTATTTTTCCATTCAAGTTGTAGTATATTCATAGTTTAGTCTTTTATTGTTGAGTAGTATTTCACTGTGACTAACCAGACTGTTCATTCGCCTGTTGATGGGCATTGGAGTTTTCAGTTTTGGGCTATTACAAATAAAACTGCTGTGAACATTAATGAATAGGTTTTTGTGGGACATCATGAACTCATTCATTTCTCTTGGTATTTACCTAGGAGGGAAATGGCTAGCTCATATGCTAGGTGTCTGCTTAGCTTTTTAAGAAACTGCCATGCTGTTTTGCAATGTGATTGTACCATTTTTCATTGCTACCAGCAGTATATGAGAGTTCTTATTTCTCCATATCCTCACCAACACTTGATACGATCAGTTTGTAAAATTTTAGCCATTTTTTTTTTTAAATTTTAGCCATTTTAAATGTTCGTAGTGGCATCTCATAATGGTTTTAGTTGTCATTTCCCTAATAACTAATGATGTTGGTCATATTTTTATCTGCCTATTTGCTACCCATATTTTTTTTTGGAGAAGCATCTGTTCAAATATTTTTTTCTCTTCTTAAAATTGGATTGTTACTTTTTTTGTTATTGAAATTTGAATTATTTAGTTCACAGAAGTCTTGCCTTTACAGTGGGAAATTAGTCCTAGAATGAACACCTCTCTACTCCCAATTATAAATTCTTAAAAGCAAGATCCCAAAAGATCAAACTCTTTCCAACTGACTTACTATACTCTAGAACAAAGGAACAAAGCTCAAGATATTTTTAGGAATATAAACATATTCACCAGCTAACAAGTCAATTTGTAGTGCCTGGCATACAATCCAAAATTATCAGGCACACAGAGAACAGAAAAATATGACCCATTATGGGGAGAAAAAAATCAGTCAATTGCAAATGACCAAGAACTGACACAGATGTTGTAATGAACAGATAAGAATATTAAAATAGTAATTATAACTTTGAACATGTGTGCAAAATTTAAGTAGACATGTGGAGGAGTAGAGGATATAAGGAAGACCCAAATAGAATATTTGGAGATGAAAACTACAGTGCATGATGAAAAATACACTGGGGTTAATAGTGGACTAGATATTGAAGAAGAAGATATTTGTGAGCTTGAAGATATAACTATAGAAACTATCCACAATGAAACACTGAAAGATAGAAGAATTTTAAAAATGAAATAAGCATCCCTGAACTGTAGGAAGACTTTAAGTGGCTTAATTATGTATAATTGGAATACACAAAAGAAAGAGCAGGAAGAGAAAAGATATTTTAAGAAATGATGACTGAAAAATTTCCAAATTTGATAAAAACTATAAACCCACAGATCCAAGAAGCTAAGTGAACCCATGCATAAGAAATATGAAGAAAACTACACCAGCTGACATCGTAATCAAATTATTCAAAACTAATGTTAAGAAAAAAGATTAAAAATTAGCCAGAGAAAAAGAAATACTATGTACTGAGGAGAAAAGATAACAATGACAGCATATATTTTGTCGGAAACAAGGCAAGTGATAAGATAGTGGAGCAATATCTTTTAATTACTGAAAGGGAAAAAAATCCTCCCAACCCAGAACTCTATACCCAGAAAAAAAAATCTTTCAAAAACAAAGATGAAACACAGACTTTTTAAGAGTACAAAAGGTGAAATAATTCATCAGTAGCAAACCTGGCACTATAATAAATATTAAAGGAAGTCTTTCAGGTAGAAGGAAATGGTACCAGAAGGAAAAAGGATCTATACAAAGGAATGAAACACTACAAATGGTAACCACATAGAGAAATATTTAGGAATTTTTTTTCATATTCAAATCCCTTTAAAAGACAATTGACTGTTTAAAAAATAACAGTGTAGTATGGGGATTATAATATAAGTAGAAGCATAATGTATGACAACAATAGTATAAGGGTGAGGGAGAAACAAGTGTACTATCATAAGGTTTTCATACTTTATGTGAAGTAGAATACTATCACTTGAAAGTAGAATATGATAAAGTTGTATACTATAACCTCTAATGCAACAGTTACAATAACACAACAGAGTTATAGCTGAAAAGATAAAATGGAATCAATTCCAAAGAAATAAAAAAAGGAAGAAAAATTAAAGAACAGATAGGATGAGACATTTAAATATCACCATATTAATAATCATATTCAGTGTAAATAGTTTGAATATTCCAATTAGAAAGAAGGTGGGAAAAAAAGCAACACCCAACTATATGCTGCTACAAAAATGCATTTTAAATATGAAGTGCAAGTAGGTTAAAAGCAGAAAAAAAAAAAAGAAAGAAGACGCCATGTTCACACTAATCAAGAGAAATCAAGAATAGTTATATCAATAGTGAACTGATATCAGAAAAATATTTCTAGTGATAAAGTCATTTCATAACAACTAAAGACTCAATTCATTAGGAGGACATAACAATTTTAAATGTTTACTTAATAACGTAGCTTTGAAATACATGAAACAGGAAGCTGTGGGAGAATTTTGAAATGTTTTATCTAGTCCAACTCTTTCTGTTTCTCAATCCTTCCTTCTTATTTTCCTTCTTCCCTCTTTCCCTCCCTCCTTTCTTTCCTTCCTTCCTTTTTAAAAATTCCTTCTCTTTCTTCTCCTCCTCCTTCCTTCACAAATGAAGAAACTGAGGTTGGAGGCAAAGTAATTGCAGAGGTACACATCTAGTGAGAGATGGAGCTGGGTCACAGACTTAGGGTCTTCAAATTTCTTTTCTAGGACCCTTGCCTCTTCTTTGCACTTCACCGTTCTTGAACAAATATTGTCTTGATACATTAGTAACTCTTAAAGTGAAGGTATTAACGGTGCACAAACAAACTGACCAGTAGGTGGAAAACGGAAGTGTGACCTAAATACTACTGACATCCGCCAGCACAGAAGCCAAACAAAAGGTTGAAAAGAAAGTTGAAGAAACTCCTCTAGCTTGGAAATTGCTCATTGAATTTCTGCTTTCAAGAGAAGTCTGGGAACCTTGAGATAGAAATCCTTCTTAGTAGTCATTGTAAATTTCTGGCACTGGGTAGACAGGATTTTATTTGAAGGAGTATTTTGGTGGGCCTGCTCCAAAATCGTGGCTACCATGGGCTGCTTCCTGCATGTGCTGTCACTGTGCCCAATGGCCCAGTTCTTCCAATGGCCCATGAACTTCCATGGAAATCAATTATCATCTGAGCAAGAGCTATGGGAGTTTCTGAGTGCTGACCCATGCACTGGGATGAAGGCAATCAAATCTGGGGTCATCTGAGGTCAATCCCACGACTTTGGATAGCCATTTGTCACTTGGAATTGGGCAGGGACCCATAAACACAAGAGACAGTAAGTGAAGTTAACTAATTATACACAACTACAGCCATAGCTTGGCATGATCAGACAGGGCAAGAGAGAGGCAGTTAGACGCAGAAGTATATTTAAAAATATAGCCTTCCCCAACCAGAAATGGTGCTGTCCACCCTGGAAAGATAATGAGTAAGAGTTAGAGCAGCCCAGTCTTCAATTTGGAGGCCATGGAACTTGGGTTTGGAGAGAAGTGAAGGGTAATTTCAAGGCTCCCTGACAATTAAACCAATGAGAGCTGCACCATGTCAGCCTGGGATAACTACCATGACAGTCAGAGTCAAAACAGAAGCCTATAAAAAATGCTCTCCACTGAATGATAACTCCAGGGTAATATAATCCAGAGCTCCATGGAAGAGGTTGGCTGCTGGACAGTCAATCAGATTGGCCTAGCCATCTCATTTGTTACTATAAGGAGGAGAAAAAAGGAAAAGAAAAATATCCAACAACAGTATGCCCAAATGGAAGGCATGAAAACTTTGGAGTAAAACAGATGTGGATTCAAATCTCTTCTCAACTACTAAAAACTGTGTGCTGGGGTTAAATTAATCAATTTTTCTGAGTCTGTTTCCTCACCCTTAAGAGGAAGCTGATTACATGTACCTCATAGGACTGTTCTGAGGATTAGGAATAGTATATGCATGTACTTAATGTCCCTCATGTGTAGCGGGGACACGATAATATGGGTAAGTGTAATAACCACATTGCTTTTTCATGTGAAACCTTCATAGGAATGTATATCAATAATACCTTAATAAAAAGAAAAAAAGATAAAATAAAAAAAAAGAAAACCAACAGGGCTCACATCTGGAGACCCACAAGACCCTAGCTAAGAAGCTGTTCTTAAATGGCCCATGTGCGTGACTTGCCCACACCAGGACTCAGGTCTCAGGCAGTTAAATCATTCCTAGACTTAAAGTGAAGGAGGCTCACCTGCTTATACTGAAGCATCAGCCAGAGAGGCAGGCATCGAATTTAATACATACATCTGGGAGCCTTCTGAAACACTCTGCAGGGATGGAGACTGGAGGGTGCCGCCTTTGTGCTCTCCCTTTGCCATGCTCCAGGGCACCAGTGTCTCCTGGAAGAGAGCTTTTGCATGCACCTGGTGGCTCAGTAGGTCCCCCACCTAGGGACACCCTTTGATTGCCTGGCTCTGGAGGCCAGGGGAGATTGTGACTTTGGTCTTGTGGGGCTATAACAATCGGTGTCACCCAAAAGGGAACTTATATTCCTGTCATTGGTGTCCCATTTTTTTGTGACTGCTGCCAGGGGATACCTCTACATTGCCTGGCTTTTGTGGCCAGTGGGGCTGATGCTTATGGGTCCTATAGGAGTGTAACCAGCAGTAAAAGTGTTCTTAAACAGCTACTATCCCCAGGGCACACCAAAAGGCAACAGGCTTAGGAGCTGAATCTTGTGAAGGAGTCCTATTACCTGATCATTATGACTGTGACCTGAGGGATAGGATCCTGACTGGGCACACATTTTGGGGCTGACTTCAATCCTTTCCAGAGACTTCAGAGGGTAGATGCTATCTTTGTGCTTATCCTCCAGAGCACCAGTGTCTCCCAGTGGGGAGCTTTACAGAAGCCTGGTGCCCTGGGTTTTGCAGCTGTCACCCAGGCGACACCCCTTGATCACCTGGCACTGGTGGCTTTGGGGATCTTGCATTCCTTGGTCCCAGTGGACTGTGTCAATTGAAGAGATGATTCTTGGCAGACTATCTACCCCCAGGGAACTGCACAGACAGTGGACTAAGGCAGACTCCCCAGTCTTTCTGTGAAGGAGGCCTCGTTTCTTCTTCTGGAGCTTTGGCCTGAGGGGCAGGCTTCAGCTTTGTCACACATTCAGTGGTCTACAGAGTACTTGCAAGGAACATGGGCTGTGGATGACATCCTGGGGTTCTCTACCTTGCTTCAGGTCACTGGTATTACCCAGAAAAGAGCTTAAAACCTCATCTAGAGCCTTGGTTTTTGTAAGTGCTGCTCAGGAGACATGTCCAGATCACCTGGATTGGGTGGCCAGTGGGGCTCATGCTTGTGGTTCCATGGGACAGTAAATATTTGTATACTTTTAAAAACTACTCCCTGAGGATCTGGCTTCCAGCCAGCCTGAATCTAGGTGCTGAGATCTTCCTCTCTGGAACAATGACAGGTCTTGGCATATCATCAACCATTGGGAGCTATTAAAAATATAATGGACTGCTTGGGCAAGCACAGAGGGTTGAGAGACAATGAGGAGCTAAGGCAGGGCTGAACAAGGGTTGAAAGAAAAACACTTCCAAACAGCACTATTCTACCTGGCAAAATGACCATTTAGAAATGAAGGAGAAATAAAGTTTTCCAAACAGCAAAAACTGAAAGAATTTATCACCACTAAATCAGCTTTACAAGAAATGTTAAAGGATTTCTTTAAGCTGAAAAGAAAGGGTGCTAATTATTAACACAAACACATATGAAAGAATAAATATCATATGTGATAAAGGTGGTGGATTGATTACTTATAAAGCTAGTATGAAGGTTTAAAGACAAAAGTATTAAGAATATGATTATAATGATTAGTTAAAGGGTACATAAGATAGAAAGATGTAAAATGTGACATTAAAAACAGAAAACATGGGTTGTTGGGATAGTAACAATACTGAGCTTTGCAGTGGGATCAAACTGAGAGCTATTGCTAACTTAAAATAGACTGGTTTAGATATAAGTTATTATATGTAAGCCTCATGGTAACCACAAAGCAAAACCCTATAGTAAGCATACAAAAGATAAAAAGAAAGGAATATAAGCATGCCACAAGAGAAAGTCATCAAACCACAAAGGAAGAGAGCAAAAGAAGAAGAAAGGAACAGAGAGGAACTATAAAACAGCCATAAAACAACAAAATAGAAATAAGTACTTATCTATCAATGATTACTTTAAATGTTTAGACACAGATCAGCCTAATGGGTAAAAAAACAAGACCCATCTATACACTGCCTATAAGGGACTCACTTTAGATGCAAGGGCACATGAAGACTGAAAGTGAAAGGATGGAAAAAAATATTCCATGCAAATGGAAAACAAAAAAGAGCTGGAGTAGCTATACTTATATCAGACAAAATAGATTTAAAAAAAAGACTATTAATAAGAGACAAAGAAGGGTATTAACTAGTGATAAAGAGGTAAATCCAAGAAAGCATAATATTAATTTTTGTGCACCCAACATAGGAGTGCTTAAATATATAAAGCAAATATTAACAGACATAAAGGGAGAAATAGTAATATAATAGTAGGGGACTTTAATACCCAACTTACATCAGTGGATAGATTATCCAGACAGACAGTCAATAAGGAAACACTGGCCTTTAATGATGTGTTAGACTAAGTTGACTTAATGGATATTTACAGAACATTCCATTCAAAAACAACGGAATACACATTCTTCTCATGTGTACTTGGCACATTTTCCAGGACAGATGATAGGTTAGGCTACAAAATAAATTTAATAGAATTGAAATCATATCAGACATCTTTTTTGACTACAATGATATGAAACCAAAATTACATGAAAAAAACTGGAAAATTTACAAATATGTGAAGATTAAGCAACATGTTACTGACAGCCAATGGGTGAAAGAATAAATTTTTAAAAATATCTTGAGACAAATGAAAATGGAAATGTAACATACCAAAATTTATGGGATGCAACAAAAGCATTTTTAAGAGGGAAGTTCATAGTGATAAATGACTCAAAAAGACAAAAGTTTCAAATAAACAACATAAATTTATACTTGAAGAAACTAGAAAAGGAAGGACAATGACCAAAGTTAATAGAAGAGGGGAAATAAGAAATATTAGAGCAGAAATAAATGAAGACATTAAAAAGACAATAGAAAAGATAAATGAAATTAAGAGCTGGTTCTTTGAAAAGATAAACAAAATTAACAAACTTTTGGTTAGACTACCAAGAAAAAAAAAGTCTCAAAATCAGAAATAAAAGAGCAAATGTTACAACTGATATAGAAATTCAGAGGATTGTAAGGGACTATCCTTACAATGGGTATGAACAATTACATACCAACAAATTGGACAAACTAGAAGAAATACCTACAAACATACAACCTACTAAGGCTGAATCATGGTGACATAGAAGATCTGAAAAGACTGATTATGAGTAAGGAGATTGAATCAGTAATCATAACTCTACCCCCCCCCAAAAAAAATTCAATACCAGATGGCTTCACTGGTGAATTCTACCAAACATTCAAAGAAGAATTAGTACCAATTCTTAAATTATTCCAAAAAAAACAGAAGGGGTAACTCTTCCAAACTCATTCTATGGGGCCAGCATTACCCTGATAACAAAACTACACAAGGATGCCACAAGAAAAGCAGGCCAATATCCCTGGTGAACATATATGCAAAAGTCCTCAACAAAATGTTAGCAAACCAAATTCAACAAAACATTTAAAGGATCATACGTCATGATCAAGTGGGATTTATTCTAGAGATATAAAGATGGTTCAACATCCACAAATCAATGTAATATACTACATTAACAAAATGAAGGACAAAAATCATATGATTATCTAAATAGATGCAGAAAAAACATTTGTCAAAATTCATTATCTGTTTGTGATAAAAACTCCCAAAAAAGCAGGTATAGAGGGAATGTATCTCCACATGCTAACTGTTATATACAACAAGCTAACATCATACTCAATGGTTAAAAGCTGATAGATAGCTTTTCCTCTAAGATCAGGAATAAGACAAGATACCCACTCTCACCATTTTTATTCAACATACTACTGGAAGTCCTAGCCAGAGCATTTAGGCAAGAAAAAGAAATGAAAGGCATCCAAATTGGAAAGAAGAAATAAAATTGTCACTATTTGCAGATAACATGTTATATATAGAAATCTCTAAAGACTCCACAAAAAACCCTCCTAGAACCAATAAACAAAATGCAGTAAAGTTGCAAGATACAAAATCAATACACAAAAAATATATTTCTAAAATGGAATTTTATGCACTAATAATGAACTATTAGAGAAATTAACAATCCCATTTACAATTGCATTAAAAAGAATAAAATACCCAGGAATTAATTTAACCAAGGACGTAAAAGACCTGTACATTGAAAACTGTCAGAAATCAATGAAAGAAACTGAAGACACAAGTAAATGGAAAGATATTCCATGCTAATGGATTGGAAGAATTAATATTGTTAAAATGCCTACACTACCCAAAGCAATATATGGATTCAGTGCAAGCCCTATTAAAATTCTAATGGAATTTTTTCATAGAAATAAAACAAAAAAATTCCTGAAATTTGTATGAAACTATAAAAGATTGAATAGCTAAAGGAATCTTCAGAAGGAAGAACAAAGCTGGAGGCATCACATTCCCTGATTTCAAACTATATCACAAAGCTATAGTAATTAAAACAGTATGCTATTTGCACAAAAATAGACATAGATAATTGGAACAGAATAAAGAACTGAGAAATTAACCCAAGCATATATGGTAAATTAATTTATGACAAAGGAATCAAGAAACAATGATTCAAGAATACAGTGGAGTAAGGACAGTTTCTTCAGTAAATGGAGTTGGGAAAATTGGACCAATATCTTACATCATAAACAAAAATAAACTCAAAAGGGATTAAAGACCTAAACCATAAAACTCCTAAAAGAAAACATAGGTGCTAAGCTCTTTGACATAGGTTTTGGCCGTGATATTTTGAATTTGACACCAAAAGCAAAAATAAATAAGTGGGAATGCTTCAAAGTAAAAAGCTTTAGCACAGCAAAGGAAACCATCAAAAAATGGAAAGAAATCCTGAATGGGAAGAAAATAATTGTAAATCACACATCTGGTAATTGGGTACTATCCAAAATAAGTACAGAGCTTATACAAGTTAATAGCAAAAAAAAAAATAAAATAAAATAAAAAAATGGGCAGAAGATTCCAAAGTGTTAAGTTCAGTTTAGGGTGGCTTCCTGATTCTATTAATTAAACTTTGGAACATTGAAACAGGCTAGGAAAAATGACTGCACAGAAAATATTACTCTAGTCACTTATTTCCCAGCCTATACAATGATAAAGGGGAAAGGGGGCTTACAATGAACTTTATTATATGTACATCTTTATATAAAAGTCTGATTAATTCACTCAACAAATAAATGACTGAATAACTCTTCAAAAAATGGGCAGAAGATCTGAATAGACATTTTTCCAAAGAAGACATAACAGATGGCCAAGAGGTACATGAAATGATGCTCAATATCATCAATCATCAAGGGAATGCAAATCAAAACCGTGATGATGTACCATCTCGCATCTGTTAGAACGGCTGTTACAAGAAGACTGGAAGTAGCAAGTGCTGATAAGGATGTGAAGAAAAGGGAACCCTAGTGCACTGTTGATGGAAATGTAAATTGGTGCAGCTGTTATGGAAAACAGCATGAGGTTTCTATAAAAAATTAAAAAATAGAACTACCATATGATCTAACAATTCCATTTTTGGTATTTATCTGAAGAAAATGAAAATAATTTGAAAAGATATATACACCCTAAGTTTGTTATTTATAATGTTGTAGCATTATTTATAACAGCCAAGATGTGGAAACAACCTAAGTGTTTATCAATGGATAAATGGATAAAGAAGATGTGGTAAAAATCTATTAAACATTCCACTGTATGGGATATTATTCAGCTGTAAAAAAGAAGGAAATCTTTCCATTTATGACAATATGGATGGGCCTTGAAGGCATTATGATAAGTGAAATAAGTCAGACTAAGATATCATAAGGTCTCTCTTAAATGTGCAATCTAAAAATCATATAAATAAATAAATAAAACAATTGAGCTCTTAGGTACAGAAGACAGATTGACAGAGGTGGGAGAAATGGGTGAATGGTTTCTGTTTTTGTTGTTCATAGAAATTAAATAAAAAAACCCAACAACAAAACAAAAACACCTTAACAGAACACCTGGAATATTTTTGAGCAAATATCTGGGCCCTCATGGCCCAGTCAAGTTGATACTTAGAACAAACCATGACAGGTACATGTAGCCCTACTTAGTTTGATGATTTTAATTAATACAAGAAACTGCCAGGCAGCATAGTAAGGTAGAAAACTTGTGCATTGTAGGCAGGTAAACCTAGGGTCAAATTTAACTGTGCCTCTCATTACTCCAACAGTCTGAGTTGTACCATTAATAAAATTTAAATAATATTAATTGCATAAGGTTCTAAGTTTAGCTGAAATAATATATGCAAAGACTCCAGTAAACAGTAAATACTCAATAAAATGTGGTATTATGATTAATAATACTAATTAATAACCTATGATAATACTAATGAAGTCAGATGTGTGATCTTTTTCTTGTGAGCTGTATTCTCTCCTACCATATGGTTTTCTTCCTCCTAAAACCAGTGCAATCCCACAGCAAACCTGACTTCTCTATTTCCAAATGTACTGTTTAGTTTCCCAAATGGCAGGAGATTGGATGGCTTTCTAGCCACTGTGTGTGGTTAAAGGGCAGGGACATTTTATCCACAACAGGCATGATATTTAGGGCCCATGAGATTTTCAAAGGTCAGTAAAAGTGTTTATGTTTGAAAAAACTTCTGGTTCTAAAATACAGAAGAAAGCTACAAAATTACAATTAAAATTGTATAATTAAATATCTATAAAAAGTAATTGTAGGCCAAAGTGTTAACTGGATCTCAACTCATTTATTATTCCATGGAAATTATATTTCATGATGGCTGTGGATGCAGTTGAAGATGTCTGCATTGATGAGGGATGGGGCCTTCATGAGTAAGAATGCTTAGGATCTATGAAGGTCTTAAAATAACCCTAGCAATGACTGGGGAGTGTGCAAAAGCCAGGAATGGAGAGCAAACGGAGGAGGATATTTTTAAGAGAGGAATGTAGGGGAGATTGGAAATGGACTGGCTGTGCAGGACATGGCCAGTGAGGCGGGTGAGGGTGGGAAATGGGGTGGTTCTGGAGACACAGAGTGAACCAAGGGGGAGTAATGGAAGCCCTCTGGTGGTCCTATTGCCAGCAGATCCCCTACTTGAGCTTCTAAGTCAGTGGAGAGGAAGATTGCAGCCTGAGCATCTTTCAGCGCACGGGTCAGGGAAAACCTTCAGACAGAGAAGCAAGAGGTAACTGCTGACAGCCCAAACCACACGTCCTTTTGGCTGAATAGGAACAATTACGTTGTAGCTGATGCCAAGAGCAGTTCTAGCTCTGGTAGTTCACTTGTCCTCCCTCAGATCACTGTTGGTATTCCGCTGTTTAATTCTCTTTCTCTGGCTCTTGTGCCACAATCCATCTTCACTGAGTAGAGGGCTCAAAGGGGGAGCCTTACCTTCTTCTTCTCAGACAAAATAAATAAAGGTCAGTTAATAAACTGACAAACAACCATGACACAAGGGCCCTGTTTGCTGATTTCCTTTGATCCTCTTCTCAGTGTAAGATGGCATGTGGTTGGTTCAGCAGAGTTCATATTAGTTAGCGATAGTTTTTTTTTTAAGACTTCCTCTCCAGGCTAGACCACCTCAGTTTCCCAACATTTTCTTAGGGGAAACATTATTTATTTTAATAAACCCTTATATAGCTCTTCCTATGTGCCAAGCATGATTCTAGGTACATTTACAAATATCAAACCATTTTATCTTCACGATAACTTGATGACATAGGCACATGTATTGTTATCATTTCCATTTTAAAGAAGGGCTAAAGGTGGAACAGAGGGGTTAAGTAACTTTCCAAGGTCACACTGCTTACAAGAGGCAGAATGAGCCTTTGAGCTCCTACAGTTGCTGGGTCATCTACTAAACTGCCTCATTTCTCTAACTGTGGTTTTCCTCAGCCTCTCTTAAGAAGAGGGAGTGTAAAATTAATTATGACATTCTAATGACAATTTGGATTGTACTAGATATGGGAGAGAGTCATTGCTCATCCCCTTTTTGTCCTTATATTCTGGTAACAGCTTTGCTGTGAGTCTGAATTTATTTTATACTCCTTTCCTTCAAATACTTCCCTGTTCAGAGGCCCAACTGATTTTCTCAGATTGTCTCAGAAAACTCGGAAGCAAGCAGGGTGGGACAGGGCCAGGAGAAGGTTGGTACCACTAAGAATGGTAAAATGTGTAAGACATCCCTGTCTATGAATGTAGAACTTAGGTATATGCCTCAAACATTTGCATTTGTTTATTTATAAGCATCAGAAATGGACTCCAGTTAACTTGGGCAAAGGAAAAAAAAAAAGAAAGACATTGGAAAGATTCTGGGTGGCTCACAGAATCAGGGGAAGATTGACTAATTTGACAATTAGGCTTTAGCAAGAACTGGAATAAAGTCAGCCTGAGAGATTTCAGTAGCAGGACTCCATGGTTTTTAAAAGGGTGTTTCTAAGGAATATATTGACTCAGACATTTCCCATCTCTGTGTTACTCCAGTAAAGATTTCCATTCCCAGCAAAGAGACTCTGGTTGGAATGGGGCCAGGCACACGGAAAGCTCTTGGTTGGGCAGTGGGCATGGCACACTGAGGAAGGACTGCAGAGATGCTCAGAGGACAGCCAGGAGGGACAGCAGGTGCTGGGCAGGCAAAGCCGGCAGCTGAGCACTCAGAACCCGCCTCCTCCCCGCCCGCTGCCCTGGCTGAGCCCTAGCGCGTCTGTGCCTTCCTCCCTCTGGGTCCTGTTGGCTGCCTCTGCCCCCTGCCCATCTCCCTCCCATGTGTGTCCTGTTGGTCTGACCTGATTCCTCTGTCTTGGTGGTTTGGGGTTGGTTCTGCTGGCTGCCTCTGTGCTCTGCTTGCTGCGGGCTCAGCCACAGTGCCTTTGTAGGAGGGCCTTGCTCAGATTTTATTTCTCTTCCTGTATCTGTGCCTATTGATCATTACCATTTTTATTCTACAATCATTAACACTTGAACGAGCTTTCACTTACATCATCTCATTTCTTCTTCTCAAAACCCCAATGAAGTCAGCAAAGCAGACATCCACCTTCTCGTAGATGAGCAAACAGGTTTACATCGACTGGCTGGCTCAGTCACAAAACGATTAAGAAGCGGGCTATTGTATTAAAATCTAGGATTTCTAGTTTTGCAATTTCAAGTTGCTTTCTACTTCCCCAGCAGTTACAGCTCCCAGGTGGCCGTGCATCTCCCCAGAATGCTGTCTCTGATTAATTTAATGAACACCTTCTTGTTTTTGAGAAAGGAAAGAGGATGTGCAAGAAAAAGTAAAAGAGTAAAAGATGAGCAGTAGTTTATTCTGCTGAACGTTTCTCTATGGTCAAACAAGAATGATATGCGTTCATTCCTGAGTGTTCACAGTAGTGTTCTTCGCGTGGCATTCATTGTTTTAATCCCTTAAAAAGTAACAGTCATGATTCACTCAGTAAATGGGATCCAGCCCTCCTTTTGACTGTTCTTCAGCTGCACCCACAGCTACATCATATTTCTTCCAGCGCTCACAGGACAGTCCCCTTGCCATTTAGACCTCTGTCAACACCAGTGGAAAGCTAAGCACAGATGACAAATAGGTTGTTATTATCAGTCCCGTCAAACCTCCATCCCCACTGAACTGGTTCATAGGTGCTGATTTTCTCAAAACTAGTTTAGCAGATACAGCACAGTGCCTGGGAAGCCAAGTGGGCAGGCTGGAGTGGGTGCTTGGGGATCCTGAGTGCTACCTGCAGATTATCTCAGCGATTCCTCTAGTGCAGAAGCCCTGCGGGTAGTGACAGCCTCTAGAAATTAAGTTTCTTAGGGACACATCTGCGGATTCGTATTTGTTCAGAAGGTATTTATTAAAGGCCAGCTGTGTGCCAGGTGCTGTTCCATGTGCCAGAGTGAACAATTTACATTTCTGACCCTCATTTAATAATCAAATGCCTATACATGTGTGGGTGTGATGGGGTGTGTGTGGGTGTGACAGAGTGTGTGTGTGCGTGTATGCATGTGCTTTGGTGTCTCAAGGTAGAAGTCATAGGATCAAATGCTTTCATAATTTAGGAGTTAGGTAAATGAGTGAGGCTCAGGGTGTGCTATTAGTTAGCATAACAAAATATCTCAAAATGTAGTGGTTCAAAACAAAGATGAGTTAATAGTAGAATCTAAGTTGGGCTAGAATGACACTTCTTCCTCTGGTCTCACCTGGGCTCATTCTTGTGGCTGTGGTCAGGTGCTGGCTCGGCTGGGCTGCATAGCCTGGAATGGCCTCGTCTGGGGTAACCCTGAGTTGCTAGCTGGAGTGTTTGGGTTCTCCTGCTCACGGTCTCTCCACCAGGCTAGCTCGGTTTATTCACCTGGTGGCCTCAGGGTTCTCAGCAGCCAGGCAAGATAAACACTCACGTACAACCACTTTTCAAGCTTCTGCTTGTGTTTACGTTTGCTATAGTCTCCTTGACCAAAGCAAGTCACCCAGGCAAGCCCAGAGTCTTGGGAGTGTGGAAGATGACAACAAGAGGGCCATTACTGCAGCAACCTCCCCAGACCTCACGCAACAGGAAGCTACAGAGGGCACATCAAGTAGACAGCACACCTCTCCAACACACAGCAGTAGCGAGCCAACTCTCCATCCATGAGGGAATGGAGGTCAGATTGCCAGAATTTTATTTTATCTTTCCAGCTTTACTGAGAGAAAATTGACATCTCTCTGTAAGTTAAAGATGTATAACATGATGGTTTGGTACATGAATATATTATGAAATATATTCCACAAATGAGGTTAATTATTTAAATAACACATGTATCTCCTTTTATAATTACAATACTTTTTTGCAGTGAGAATAGTTAAGATCTCTCTTGTCATGTCTGAAGTATATAATACACTACTGCTAATCATTGTCATCATGCTAAATATTAGATGCCCTCTTCCCCAGCTCAACGGGAAGGCCCTAAGGCCCTTTCTCCCAATACAGCTCAGATTCACAATTTATTCTCAACAGCTAAGACTCAGCTTCTCTGAGAAAGCATCCTCCCTCACCTGAGCTTGCCCTGATGGCTGCCTTGTTTCCTGAACCTCAGCCTCAGGGTTCCAGGTTTGCATGTCAGGTTTGCATGTTAGTGATTTTGTCTAGACTTTAACATGCTTCTCTCATCTCTCTAGCTAAGCACAAGGCACTTTAAACAGAAACACCATTCCTTCTACTTCTTTGGTAAGCCCATATTGCTTACTACCATGTTTAGTTGCTGAGTGAATGAAACCTTTCATCTTTCCACTCAGAATAGCCACTCATCCTCCGTCATGTTGACACTGCTTTCCTGTTTCATGTTCTCTGCAGCTTTATCACTAACTAAATTTATCCGGGTTGTTTATTGGCTGCCTGCCCCAACAAAAATGTAAATACCAACAGAGCAGGGACTTCACCTGTCCCCTCTAGGCCATGAGCCATGCCTTCCCAGAGGAGAGGCTTAGGGAATGAATGAATCTGCACAGAAGACTTGGCCTCCAGAGGGCTACCAAGTTAGAGCCACTGGGCAGGTGAGCCTGACTTCACCATGCAAAGGAGACATTCTGTTCTGCAAAAGTATTTCATGCCTTTTCCCTGGGCTCTAATTCTTGGAACTCAGGCCATGCAGGTCTGCCAAGGGCACATTGCTTTGGGTCGGTGGCAAAATCATTAATATCCTGTTGTGTCCCTGTAGCCTTTCTCTTGCTAAGTGATCTAGAGGTGGAGAATTTTGGAGGTATGGAAGCAGCTGCCCTATGGTATACATGGTCCCCAAAGGTATGATTTCATTTTTAAAATTCATTTCAACCATGTCCCTTTTAATTGACCATTTATAGTTGGCTGGGACTCTAGCAATGACCTGTGGGGTTAAGAGGAAAATAATGGCGTGTCAATGAAGGAGGCTGCTCTCTGAGCTCTGACACCCCACTTTGCCTCCCCCATTGGCTCAGGAAAGATGTGGTTTATGTTAGTGACCTAGAGAAAGTTCATGCCCTCTGGGAAAAGTATGTCCATGAAATGGCAGAGTGATTAATGGTTTATTTACAGCACTGACATCCAGCCTGTCAGGACCCTTCAGTGGCCTTTGATGTAAAACACACTGAGAGGCCTTGGGTCGTCCTTATCTCCTTAGAGGAGAGAAATCAGAAATGAAGAATGGTGGGCGAGGCTCTGAATGCTGGGCTTCAGGGGTCTCGATGGTGAAAACAGACAGGGGCCAGCGACAGGGGTGGGCAGCACTCAGCAGGGTGCCCCAGTGTCTTTCTCCAGGCACTAGTTTTCCTTTTCTTTCTGGTGTCTTTTTCTTGAGTACCCCCATGTCTGCTCAGTTCCCTTGAGTCACATAAGATAATGATTTCACAAACTGCATGTGAATGTCCCCAAACATCATGGATATTTGTATTTCTAGAGGCGTGGAAGTGGGCAATGGCTGTGCCTCAGTATTGAACCATTAAGGATAAGTTAAAGTTCTCTGGCCTCTAGTTGAAGGAGCCATGTTCTTTTTAAGAGAACAAAAGAACCCCAAATGATTCCCAACTGCCCAGGATAGAGGACAGAGTCTGCAAACAGGCAGCCTATAAGCTGAATCCAGGCACAGCTGTATTTTGTTTGGCTGCAGAGAGCTAAAAAACTTTTAAATAGCTGCCAACATTTAACAATAAGATTATGATTTCACATAAAAGTTTGGATTTCTGCCTTCTCTTGAAAGACTGGGGTTCTGGAAACACTGGACCTGTATTCCATCACAGTGAAAGTGGCTAAAGCTGAAGAGAGGTTGCGTCCCTTGATTGAGGCAAGGTGTCTTTTCATTATCTCTTCCAAGTGTACTATGCATTGCCATCGATCACCATGTTTGAGCTGTTGCTTCATTTATTTTTAGGTCACTTTATACATGTTTTGGGTGAGTTATTTAATTTCAAATTCTTTGAATCTCTGTCTTTTCACCAGTAAAATGGGGATACCAAAAACCTCCCTAAGAGAACCATTGTGATGTTTACACGAGAGATCTCAAGTAAAGAGCTCAGGATAGTGCCTGGCATATAAAAAATGTTCAACAAATGGTAGTGATGATCTTACTGTAGACATGCATTAGGCCTTCCACTCAGTAAAATTCCTCTGGTGGTCCCTTGTTGGTTTTGAACCTAAATTATTTAAACCAATGCTTTAGAAAAAGGTTATGCCTTACGTTATCTATGAAAACTCCTATGCTGTACTACTACTACTACTACTACTACTACTACTACTACTACTACTACGGGTCAATAATATTCCAAAGCAGCCTGGAGTTTGGAGTTTTAAAGAATTCTTTGAGAACACTGATTGCAAATATTCCGCCTTCTGAGGTGAGATTTTAGGAAGCATCTACTACCTTATCACTTCAGGGTAGTTTGGTATTGAGCTAACCAGAAACACATCGGACCCAAAAATGAAAAGACAGAAGAGAAGAAAAAAAATACCATAAAGACAGAATGTGAAGGTTCTCCAGCAGCTCCCTGCCTGCTATTTCTCCATCCTCCTGTGGAAAGAGTGAGGTAAGGGAGAGCAGCAGTTGGTCTAATGATCCATGACCCACAGTGAGACACATGTGGTCTCACACTCTTGACTTCTGGCAGACGTTCTGTTTGTGTGCTTATTTTTAAATTTCTCCTGTGGATCTTCCCAGGACATTGTCTATAGCATGAGGATCCAGAGGCAATGATGCTTGGTACAGTTTGATGTACAGTTACAGGTAATCCTATTTAGGCTATGAAACCTCACTTAGCTGCACAGGACAGGCTGGTTTGTTTGGAATCAGGTCTACACTAAGGAGATCCTCAACTCTTAATTATTTTCCCCATGTTATTTCCTCACTAGAAAGAGCTCTGCACTCCAAGATGTTTTCCATCATGGCTGCTATGGTGTGCTTAAATTTGCAAGAGTTGCTTTAGGCTGCAAATAACAGACAGATAAAGCTATGGTATTATCTCATTCATCAAGAAGTCTGGTGTGGGTTTGGTTCTTTCCTACTGTCAGGGCTGAAGTTTCTGCAAATGGTTGAGCTTCATTTCCCAGTGGCACCTATAGACTTCAGGAATAGAAAAACAAACAAACACTAAAGCTCTGTTCTATGCCATAGATAAAATCCTATGTTGAGAAATAGCTGATAATTCATGGGTGAATTCCATTGCAGCCACAGGTGGGAGAGGAAAAGCCATGTGAAGAATTTGTTGTCATCTATCAATTGAAGGAAGGGAGTATTCATGAGCTTGTGTAACGTGCCAGATATCATCTGAGATATCTGGCTATGATGGCAGTGGGATGGCAACTGGATAAGCAAGGAATGCAATAACATGCTGTATGTTAGGTGGTTTAAGGCTCTGTATATGGGGCAGTAGCTGGCACATGTTATCAGACCCTTTTCTGGGGAGGGCTTGTAGAGGCAGGGCCAGAAGCTGCCTTGGCAGCTAGAATAGCACGTGTACTTGTAGCAGTAATGCAGAAGATACAAAGTAAATTCTCAGATAGACATGGTACCATTAGGGAATAAATAGGCAAGGATCTGGGCCAGTATTTCTCAGTCAAGGTCCTGCTGCATCAGAGTGCTTGGGAAGATTTCTGGACCCTGCAACACAAGCCCTACATTTGAAGTATGTGAGTATGGCCTGAGAGTCTGCATTTCAATCAGGATCTCCTAGGGAATTTGAAGGCCTAGAGAGCTGATGAGGCAACATGAACTGTAGGGCTAAGATTCCAAAGAGAAGTCGCTTCAGAAAAGTGAACTGACTTCAGTATTAGGTTTAGCCATAGGAGAATTGCCATTTCTGGGCACAGGTTGAAGCCTAAGAATCTCAGGTTTGCACTCGAAGAGGGCAGCATCTTTTGGAAGACAACTGAAGGCCTTAAGCACATGACCAGCTTTTCCCTCAGGACTTTTGCATAATTTGAGGGCTGTACTGGATAGGAGACCATAGACATAGGCAGAAAGCCTTTGAAAACCAGAGCAGAATTTTGGCAATCTTGTAAGGAAACAGTGTTCAGGACCTGCCAGGGAAAGGGATTGTGTAGAATACACCAGGATGCCAGTTAAAAACCCTAAAGGTCAGAGGCAAGCAAGAAGTATATTGAAATTATGAGAGCTACAACCAATTTTTGATGTAATAACACCAATCTGTTGTCTTAATGGTCTTGTATCTTTGAAATAAATTATCATCTGAGTTTTCTAGAACCTCTTATATGTAATATTCTTTATTAAAAAAATAATAGTCATGCCGAAATCAGGATGACTGTAATAATAAAAGCCAATGGATAAAACATATCATAGAAATGGACCCACATTAGAGTTAGCTAAGAAGAACTTTAGAATAACTATGGCTAATATATTTAAGAAAGTAGGGGAGAAGTCAGAGAAAATATATGAAAAAAGAGAATTTCACCAGGTAAATGGAATCTGCAAGAAAGAATCTAATCAAATTCTAGGAGCAAAGTACAGTACTTGAAATTAAGATCTCATTAGATAGACTTAATCAGGTTAGACACAGCAGAATATAGGATTAGTGAATTAGAAAATAGGTCAATTGGAAATAACCAAACTGAAGCACAAAGAGAAAAAAGAATGGGACTTCAGGAAAGATCATTGAGGTATTTAGCGTGTGTGTGTGATTGGAGTCCCAGTAGAAGAGGAGAGAAAAAGAATGGGCCAGAGAGAGAACAGGACAAAAGAATATTTGAAGAGATAATGACTTAGAATATTTCCAGAACTGATGAAAGATAATCACCCACATATTCAAGAAGTTTTTGTAAACTCCAAGCAGAATAAATCTGAAGAAAACTACATCTAGATACATCACAGTAAGATGAAAATTAATGACAAAGAGAAAAATCTCAAGAAGAGCTAGAAAAAAGACCCATATTATCTTCAGGAGCAAGAATTAGGCTGATACTAACTTTAAGACAATGAAAAGACATCATTAAAGTGCTGAAAGAGAAAACTGTCACCCCAGAATTCTATACCCACTGAAAATATTCTTCAAAAATCAAGGGAAAAAAGATATTTTCAGATAAGAAAAATAAGAGATTTCATTGCCAGCAAACCCTCAACAAGAGAAATCCTAAAGAGAATTCTTGAGACAGAAGGAAAGTGATTGCAGAGGAAAACCCAGAATTGTAAGAAATAAAGAGGGACAGAAATGTTGCTATCCAAATGTGGGTAAATATAAATGAATATTGACTAAACATTAATCATGTAATATATATACAGAATTAAAATGCAGGACAACATTAATGCCAAAGTCAGAGAGAGTATAAATGGAGTTAGAGTTTTCTAACGTATTAATACTTTTAAAGTATGTTACCATGGTAACATTAGGAAAAATAAGTTAAGGACGCATTTTTAACTTGTAAGTAAGCACTAAATGAATAGTAAATGTACATAAAAGAAAAATGGACAGTCAAATGAAAGATTTGATTAATCAAAAGATGGCAGGAAAAAAGAAAGGAATATGGGTCACATGAAATAAATGATAAGATGGCAATTAAAAACCCTAACATATTAACAACACTAAATATAAATGACTAAGTTAAACTAAATTAAGTGACATTGTTTTAGTAGTCAGATGGCAGGCAGTGATATTGGAGGTTGGAAGATAGTAATCCATGTCTTACAGTAGCAAACATATTTGTTAAAATTGTACCTGAGCTCATGTGGCAGGAAGACCAAGTAGCCACCAACCCTGTAACTCTAAGGAAAACATTTGGAAGATAGAATATTAATAGTGTATGCTTGTTGTGACTGGCTGCATTTACCAAGTTATCAGCAGGAGGTGAGTTTAGTAAAGAATTTTCTAATTTGCAATCATAAATAAAAAGGAATCCAAAGCATCCAGATATTTGGGCATTGGAAGATTTAGAATCCATCTGCTTCTAGACCATAAACAATAGGAAGTAAGATGGCAAAACCCTTTGAGCAAAATGGCTCATTAAGATTCAGATTTATAACAAAGATCAGATTAGGTGTATAGCTTTTCTGTCCAAGCTGGATGGCCTGAAGTTGGCTGCCTTCAAATTAAAGTCATAAGGGCAAGAGAGCAAAGAAATATATCAGACTTGAGAATAATGTCTAAGAACTGACATAAGCAACTAACTGGAAGCAGATAGATGGGAAACACGCTATTTTTGAGGAAATTTTATTAACAAAGAAATATGAAGAAAGAGTCATGAAGCTGAACTAAAAAAAAATAATTTTCCTATTTGAGGCTCCACACAACATTTGGGCCCCCCAGTCTGAACTTGCAGCAATAAGTTCTGACATCTGGGCAACCCCAGCAGACATTCCATGCCCACCTTAGGTGTAGACACAGAGGTCCTGATGGACAGTGAAGAATATCCCAGCGCGTGGAGCCATGAGTCATGGAGAATAATGGACCACTGTCTAATGTTCCTCTTAGCAAAAAATATGTTCTTCAAGAGATCTTTCATATCTCCAGAGTAGAGATTTTCGTAGTACTTGTCCAGCAAAATGTTACCATTGCTGTGTCATAATTGTGCTGAGTAATTCCCATGTTTCCTATTTGTGAATGGGAATTTTCATTGTGGTTATTCTCTCCCTGCTCCCCACTGCATAAAGTGTGTGTGTCTGTGTGTGTGTGTGTGTGTGAGAGATATTTAGTTCACAGGTGATTAGATCACAAAGACCCATATTTGGATGTGATTGACAAAGAGGTGTTGGCTTCCTCTGGAGGTCCTGGACTTTGAGGTGATGAGATGGGACTTTGGGTTGTCTCCCTTAGGGAGAGAAAAGGTTTGTTGTTCATAATGGGAGGAAAATGAAATTGATATTTGGTGACTAAAGTGTTGGACAGTGGCCAAGAATGGTATGTTTCACCAAAACCTATTTCCTTACTTCCTGAGCCCACAGCCACACCCCTTGCCCAGCATCCCTTGCAGTTACATGGCACCAAGTACCCGGGTCCTGTGGCACCAAGTGCTTTATGCCACTTCCAGTCATGATCCAGAAAAACCTTGCACATGATCTTTCTGTACTGTCCTTTTCCATAGGCTGACAGGATGTCAGTACCCAGTGTGACTTTGGGAGATGTATGTTGAAGGTAGAGCCTCCATCAATCTAGGTCTTTGAATGACTGCTTGGAGCCTCCTCATACCCCCACTATAAACTTCCATTATATTAAGTCAGGGAGATTTTGGAGTTTATCTGTTTCAGCAGTTCTTATTACCTTAATTAACATAATAGTGTTCCCTACAAGTCATCCTTCACATTCTTTGATACCCTGAAACTTACATTACACACTAATGGTACAGAGAACCAAAAATAAGCTTTGATAGCTGGGCAACTGATAGTACAGAAAAAAAGTAGATTACCTTGATGGGTTTAAGAAAACTCAGAGAATTGGAAAGAATAACTTAACATGTCACAGATCACTCTATAGGCATTGGGTGAAGAGTTATTTTACAACTTCATTCCTGAGCCACCCCCATTGCCTTAAATCTCTTTCCACAATTTTAGTTATTGAAGTGCTAGCAGGGGGTGTGGAGAAAGCCTCCCCTTTAATACTATTCAAAAGCTTTATTGTGCAGTGGATATGCTTCCAATATGTCCCTCTTAGAGCAGTTTTCTGCAATGGGGTCAACATATTTTTACGCAAAGCACAAATCCTGGAAATGTCTGACTAACTCTAGCATCATGTCTTAAGGGGATGAAATAGTTTTGCTATCTGGCCCCAGGAATGTAGGCCTCCTAATTTCAAGTAAGTCATCTCCTAGGGGTGTTTTTGTGTTTTTCTTGGTCAACTATACAGTCATCTCATTCTGTAGCCAGAAGCAATTTGTTTCTCTGAAACCATCCAGCTTAGAAATTTTGCTTTCCAACCAGGAAGGGCGTTGTGGTGCAGTTTTGTCTGACACAGAGTGATTCATTATTGCATTAGGGAAATGGTTTCTTGTCATCCTATTTGAATATGAATTTGGCAGCGTGGTAAGCTTCAGTTTGCAAAAGAACAGTGTGTGGAGCCTGTATGTGACTATGTGTATCTGTCTTTTATTATGCAACAAGACTAAAAAATATAAGCGAGATTCTCAGAGCCCTAGAACATGCGTGATTTGTCATGAAAATGGGAAGCAGGTTTTTTGGCAAGGCTGATTTAATTCAAAAACAATTAAATGTTTTTGAATCTGATGACTTAGATATAAAGTCATATGAGGAGAAATGTTAACTGGTTGACTCTTTCAGACACAGAAGAGCAGACAACATGCGGCTGTGCTTTATTCTTGTCAATCAGAGGGAGCTCCTATCCCCCCGCCCCATACCTTCCACATGTTTGAAGAAGATAACTTCAGAGAGACTATGTAGTTGGAGTGTATTGTGCTATTCATCTGAAAGAGTCAGAAATGAGAATTTGAGATTTGGGAGAGTGGTGATAGAATCTTACTGTTAAACTTTGCAACAATGTTACAGTTGACCCACCAACTGACCGATTCATTCATTCAACATGCATTTATTGAATAGCTGCCACATTAGAAGTTCTGAGCTAGGTAGGGATACAATGGTGGGAAATAGAGTTTCTGCCTCTGTGGAGTTTTCAGTCTGATAGGGGATACAGATGATTAAACAGACTCAATTATTGTGAAGTGTAGGGAATGCTGTGAAATGGGTAGCGTAGTTGCTAAGGGAGGCCAGAGAAGGATCAGCCAACCCAGCTTTGTGGAGGGGTCAGGGAAGGTTTCTTGGAAGAAATGATGTCTAGACTATGACATAAGAGATGGGGGGAAATCTGCTAGGCAAAGAGCTACAGTCAGGGTCAGGGTCAGGGTCAGGGAGAACTGAGTGAGAGAAGGGAATGGGCCAGAGAGTTTTAAGCAGAAGGAATCCCAGAAAGCATATTGTAGGAACTGGGAGAAAATGACAAATAACTGGGTTCTAACACTTTGGACAGGAAAAGCTGAAATCTGAGTGAAGGCAGAAATTGGATCTTGCTGAGTCTTGTGGAACATTTTCAAGAGGCTGGACTTCATTTCAAGAGAGATGGGAGCTGTTGGGAAAGCTTAAAAATAACTTGAAATTCTTAACTGGTCCTATTTCTGCAGAGGAAAAAGAAAGAGGGAGGTAAAGCCAACCAGGAAGCCTAACCAGATTCCTGGGAGTTTCAGCCACACAGCTGGGAGTTTGGTGCCAGCAGCCTCAGGAGGAGTCTTGGGGCTTCAGGTCCTCAGGACCGTGTGCTGGAATGTCTTGCTTCCAAGCTTTGCCGTGGGTTAATTTTGTTCCATTTCCTTACAGAGATTCTCTCCAGATATCTAACTCACTCTAACTTAGCTGTTCTAACTAGGTGGAGATGAGGAGTAAATACTGCAAAGTGGTAGATAATCCTAGGTCACACTCTTGATTTCAGAATGTGACCACATACAGGCACATGCATGGGTGTGCATACACAGGCACAAGAATACTCACTTGCATGCCCACTCTTTTTTAAAAAACAGCTTTATTGAGGTATAATTGATATGCAGATACCTGCACATATTTAATGTGCACCATCTGATGCATTTGGATATGCACACACCCACAAAACTGTCACACAGTCAAGGTAATAGACATCTATGACCTCTGAAAGTTTCTTTGTGCTTCCTTGTTTCTGTTTGTTTGTCTATTTTGTTGTCATTGTAATAACACTGAACATGGCATCTACCCTCTTAACAAATGTTGAAGTGCACAATGCAGTTCTGTTAACAATAGGCACAGTGTCCTACAGCAGATCTCTAGAATTTTATCATCTTGCACAACTGAGACTTTATAACCTTTGAACAGCAACTCTCCATTTCCCTTTCCTGCAACCCCTGGCAACCAACATTCACCTCTGTTTCTATGAGTCTGACTATTTGAGATACTTTGTTAAGTGGCATCATGCAATATTTACCCTTTTGTGACTGACTCATTTCACTTAGCAAATGTCCTAAAGGGTCCCATGTTGTAACAATGGCTGGGTTTCCTTTCCTCTAAAGACTGCATAATATTTTATCACTGCATACTCACTGTTACATCATCATGGCACAGAGCTTAAAGGAGTAGGATTCTCCATGCCAGACCCAGAAAAATGGAGAGGGGTTATAATGAAGGTGGGTGTAGGGGAAATGGAAGTTCCAGGCCAGGATCCTCACCTGATCCTAACCTACTTGTGCATTATGTATGTGCGATGATGTAGTACTTGGCCTACTGCACAGGCATGTGCTTGCTTACCCATTGGTAATAAGCCATTATTGTGTGTGTTGCTATACAGAGTTCTGCTTGGTGCTAAAGCCAGAGGGAAACAGGAAAGCAAGAGGCTGGAGGCAAGAGCAGAGCCTGGAGCAGAGGGAGAGCCTGGAATGGAGGCAGTGGCTAGAACAGAGACAGGCATGAAGACAGGCAGGATTCTAGCCCTTGACCTGTCACCATGAGAATAAAGCTTGATATAAACCCTTTTACCCACAACGTTCCATTGTTGTTATTCAATCCCACTGAATCCAGAGTGAACTCGCCCAGAGCGGCAAATCCCTTCAGCCTGGAGCTACAGTGGGAAATGGGCACTGACTGCCATTTCCTGGCACATAGCCTGACATCAGCTGGCTTTTGGCATCATAGCATTCCTTAATGTAAAGCTATGTTTCCCAGAGTACCTTCCATGGAACCCCAAGTTCCCAGGCTTTTAATAGATATTATTGAAAAATGGAGTGACAGATATACAATTCTAGGTAGCACAAGGTAAAGCTAAATTTCTTTACTAAGAAATGTAAGGCGACTTTAACATGCTGTTGGGGAGAAAGAAATTTCCTCTATCCCTTGAGGGTCTTTTGGCTGGTCTAAGAATCAAATTGACATGAGATAGGTTAACAGAAGAAAAAATCTAGAGTTTAATCACATCCATATGGGGAAGACACAGATATGGGTTCCAAAGACAGTCAGGGAAAATGAGGTATGTATGTCGTCCTGATCCCAGGAGAAGGGGGTATGGGTCTGAGATTTCAAAGGAAAAGGGAAGTAATTCACAGAAATATGAAAAAGTAAATGTTTGATAAACAAAATACTTGATGGGCCACACAAAAACAATGGAGAACAGAGAGAAATTTTAACAGACTTAGCCACATCGCTCCCTGTCTACCATCCTAGTTTATGTTGTGATATAGCTTTCTATGGTGAGAGCTCTTCTCCCAGAGCAGTTCCTCCATTTAAATTCTTTTTATGTAATTGTGGGGAGGGAGGTCAAAGTATCTTCCTGAGTATTTTGGGCCTTAATGGTTTTCAGCTCAAAATAATCTGCATGTCACAATGGTGCATCCTGGGGGCTACCTGCCCTTGGTCCCTATAATGCTAATGTGCACTGTTACTCTGAGACAGGACCATAGTTTGCAACTTATTTTAAATTATTCCTCAGAGATTCTCCTAGCTTTCCTGTTCACAGAAACCTTCTAATTTTTTCATGGAGTCTCATGCAGCACAGGGCTGATTGTAAGCAGTTTTGAGAGAGGACATAGTGTCTCCACGGCTGACAGCACCTCCGGAAAGCAGGTCCCAGGGCCCAGGAGCTTGTGATTTGCATGTGGATCTGTGACAGAATGCTGCAAACACACCAACAGCTATCGGATTCTTCTCTCCAGGAGAAGCAGTTTGTCGGTTTGGTAAATTCTCCAGGGAAACATTCAGAGTGAAGTAACAGGGCCAGGGAACAGCTATTCCTTTGTAAAAACAAACACGGGCTTCCCTGTGTCACAAAACCCTATGGAAAGTAACTTGCTCAATATTTTAAATAGATTTTAAAGGAGCATTTGGGACTTAAACTTGACATTGAAGAGAAAAAAACAAAGTCTGTGTGAAGAAAGACCATGTGTGAGACAAATGTTGGGCAGCTGAAAATCATGGATAATTTTGACACATTTTCATTTTAATTCAAAAAATGATATAGAAAACTGTCTTAAAAAGCTCACTTTCCCAGAAAAAATCCTACTGGAAAAGGCAAGCAGTACTGGGTGACATCTGCCTAATGGCGTGAAGTTTTGAAAACAGCAAAAGTATGAGAGAATTCTAAGGGCATATTTGTTGACAGATCTTAAAAAGCAGCATCCAGGTCTGGGGGAATTTTCCTGAAATGTTCTTTCTCAAAGTATTCTTTCCAATTCTTATAATTTTCACCACTTCTTTGAATCTTGCAGTGTCACTGAAAGGGTGATTCACATGAAAGGAACAGATAAATGCCTTAAGAAAAATATTAATAGTAACAACACCCAAAAGATAGAACGAAGTTTTCAACTGTTTACATCATAAGACCACTCCCAAATCTACCAGAATCACTGAACCAGGCTTTCAAAAAATTGCAAGAGAACTAGTTGAATGCAGGAAAGTTAAAGCAAAAAGATAAAGTCTGGGTCTTATCAGGAAGGGAACTTTTTCCCACCACACATGTGCCAAGTACTTTCCAAACTATGTTTTATTAATTTCATAACAGCCCTGAGAGGCTCATATTATTCCCAATTTACTAATGAATAAATTGAGATCAGAGAAGTAAAGAAACTTTCTTGAGTTCTCATAGTTTATCACATGTTGAATTCATGTTTTAACCCAGATTCATCATGCAACTGAACACATGATCTCTGTTCCGTGCTTCTGCTTCCCACTGCAAAATGGTTCCCACCTAAATAAATTTAAGCTGAAAATCAAGGATAAAAGGTCTTGGACAAGCAAGAAAGCTTCTACTACTGTTTTTAAATAAAAAAGGATCCCTGGACAAAAGCAGGTGAAGCCAGGAAGGGAGTGGCTTCTGTCAACCTGTTTGCTTATTTTCAGCACGCACTTACATAACACCAACCAGGTGCTGGTTAAAGCACTTGAAAAACGTGGATCCTCCTAATAAACCTATGAGGTAGGTAGGTAGCATTCCCCTGTCACAGAAAAATAAACAGAGAGGTTAGGTAACTTGCCCAAGGTTACCCAAGCAAGTAAGTGGCAGAGCAGCATCCAAATCCAGGCAGGAAGACTCCAGAGCCCATGTCTTTAACCTCTCTGTTAGGTCCTTCCTTTGGCTGGACTGCTCTAGGTCCAAGGAAATGCTGCACTGGGTGTGCTGGATCAGAGGTTCAGGTTTATAGTGTGTTTACTTGCCTACTGTCAGATGTACTTCAGGCAAAAGTGGATTTTCAAAGCTTTCCTGAACCCTACCATGTCAGAAAGTATGAGGCTTGGATGTCTATATCTGATGAGGATCTCCTGACCCTGTGCACCCTGCATGTGGTCTTCTCTGGGGTGGTCTGATTTCACTGGCCATGGCAAATCAGGTCCCTACCAGCTTCCCGTCTGTGCAGGTGGGGTGTGTTGAGGCTTCCTTGCCTGCACTGTCAGGACCATCTTGTTGGCCCAGAGTAAACAATGAGGGTCACCATGTGCTGCTCCATCGTTTATAGCATTCAGCCAACTCTGTGCTAACATGTTCCAGAAAAACCCAAATTAAGAGTAACTCTTGCCACTGCCCTGCTCTCTCAATCTCTCTCTTTCTCTCTCTCTCTCTCTCTCACACACACACACACACACACGCACACACACACACTCAGCTGAGTCAGGATCCACATGAATAAACATCTGTGCAGGGGCCTACTGAACCACTGTTGTGCTTGGAATGAAGACTGAGAGCCCTCTCAGAAATGGTTTTAGCAGAGCTGAAACTGCAACTGGCCCTATAAATAATTATGACATTGAAAAATAAGGGGGGAGGGGTGGAATACAGTATAGCACTGTTGAATAGCAGTTTATTGATTGACAAAGTGTCTCATGATCTTAAATATCCCCATCGAATTCTCTTTCCTCTATCTAGGTCAAGGTATAAATAAACAATGTTCCCCTTTTTCCTCTACAGAAAGACAAATTATGCAAACTATGAAGTAAAATGCATGAAAAATATAGATATAATTCTCTTTAAATTGTGAAGCAGACATTTCTGTTTCCTTTAGCTGACCATTTCTTTTATGTAAAAATAAAACAATAAAAACTTCCTTTAACTTACTTCTATTTTCCATTGGTCTACTAACTTTACGAAATTTCCATTTGTTTCTTTTTAACATTTTCCCCTCAGAAAGGTCTAAGGCATGGGATCTTAATTGCCAACGTTAATCAGTTCTTAAAAGACACATGACATCTTTGAAAAAAAATTAATCCAAACAGTATATTTAATCTTGGGAGCGTGATTGAAAACACATCTCCTTATGGTCAGAACCTAACAGGTAACAGATCTGCATAGGTTCTGGATTTTTCCAACCAAAAACACTGGAAAACTTAACCTTGTGTCCTAAATATTTAAACCCATTCAGTTTTTGGAAAGTTGCTGAAGTGCCCTGGGCGCCTGAAAAGATGGCTCGCCTGTGCAGTCATGTTGAAGTTTTGCTCAAGAAGAGAATGCCCATAATGCTCAGAATCATAACTGACCTTCAGCATTTCCAGATGTGGAACCAAGTGTCAGCATAAATTTCACCAGATTCGTTTCGTCTAGGCTTGGCTAACAGTGCCACCCAGAACACCCATGCAGAAGGCACAGAGGGAGTGACCAGCCTCCCCTGTGAAAGGGCTTTGTGTCCCACCCAGAAAATATCTCACAGGGAAGCTGGCCCTAAAGAGGCAAAGCAGAGCCCTGGAGGTGCCTGCTATGGAAGGCTAACCACCCCCAGTACCAGGATAAGAAATGCTGAGAAACTGAGGAGCATGGGGACCAAACCAGAGGGGTCCATCCCTTGCTCCTGCATCTGAAACTTTGTTTCAAGACACAGAAATATTCAGCTTTCTTCACTAACATATTCTACATGTTTCCATGTGTATATATGGTTATATAATCTTTACAATCATAATTTAAATAGTTGATAATACTCCCTTTAATAGCTATCTTGTAATTTAATTCATTATTCTCCTGTTATCGGAAATGGAGCAGCTTCTAATTGTTTAACATAATAAGTAATCTGTAGTTAGCATTTCCATGGATACGATTACCTTCAAACCATTTTATGGTGTTTCCTATTTTTCAGAGTGTCTGTTTCAATGGGATTTACATGAGTCATTGGTATACATACCCCTTTAGCTCTTTAGTCACACTACCACTTGAAAATCCATTAACAAGCAAGGCAGAAAAAGACGAAGAAAATGTCCATTCGATGAACTCTGAATGTAAATCTGTAGTGAGATCTAGGCAAGCCTTTAAAAATCAAAATGACTTTTTAAAATGCGAAAGTGGAAAAGGATAAATAAAATTATCCACAAGCTTAACCATCCTAATATAATGCTACAACCACATATCTCAGAATAATACTGTTGACTTATTTTTGTCCAGTCCTTTGGCATTTGCCGAGATAAAACGCATAGCAAAACATATATGAAGTGTTTACTCTGTGCCAGATAGTTTAGTAAGCTTTATGTGATGTAGCAACTCATTTAAACCTCGAAAAAACCTATGAGGAAGCTACTATTATTTTTCCTATTTTACAAATGAGGAAATTGAACATCAGGAAGGTGAAGTAAGCTGCCCAAGAGTATAGGGGGAGGTGTCAGGGCTGGGGTACGAACCCAGGCAGTCTGGCTCTAGAATCTGTGGTCTTACCCACTATGATTAGTGCCTTTCTAAAATGCACATGTAAGTCTGTATCTGGTTTTCTTCAGTAACATTACATCATATATATTCTTCCATATTTGTATGTGGCTATATAGACTTTATAACAACCATTTTAATTGTGTAATACTTCCACAAAATTTTCCATAATAATTCAACCAGCCATTCACCCACTATTGGAAATTGAGATCCTCTAATTGTTTAAAATTATTAATGATCTGTAATACAGTATTCTATGAACATGATTTTCTGAAGCCATTTTGCAGAATTTCCTTGGCCCAGATTCCCACAAGTGGTATTTCTAGGTCAAAGGGTAATATTTGTATTACTCCTAATACATTTTTCAAGAATCATTCCCAAATGAATCATTCCAATTCACATCACCAACATCAGTATATGAGAATACCAGATTCTTTGAAACCTAGCCAGAATTGGACATTGTTGGTGTTAGCTGCAAATGCATTAGGATAGAAATGACCCTGTTATATCAGTTTTCATTTATTTGATTAGTAATATGAAACATGTTCTGTCTTTTTAAAATCAAGTTTATTGAGGTATAATTCATATATAATGCAATTCATCATTTTTCGGTATATAATTTTGGCAAATGTTTATAATCATGTAACCACTATATCAGATACAAAATATTTCCTCCCATCCCACTGCCCCTGAAATTCCCTTTGTAGTCATTCTCTAATTCATATACTCAGCCCCTGGTGTCCTCCAATCTGTTTTTTGTTACTATAGTTTTCTTTTTTCCAGAGTGTCGTACCAATGGACTCATTTGGTACGTGTGATTCTTTTGTGTCTGGCTTCTGTCAGCGTAATGATTTTGAGAGGTAGCCATGCTGCGTGTATCAGTCATTTGTTCCTTTTTTCTGGCAGAGCAATGCTCTACTGTACAAATGGGCCACAGTTTGCTTATCCATTTGCCAGTCGGTGGACATCTGGGTTGTTTCTTCTTTGGACCAAATTATGAATAAAGTGGCAAAAAATATTGCTTATAGATTTGTTTGTGGACTTTCATCTCCTTTTGGGAATTTCTGTCTAAGTAATTTTCTTTACCATTACCTCAGGGTTTTTGCTATCTATTTTTACTAGCTCTGGATTGACAAAAAATATAGCTGTCTCTCCAACATACTTTCAACGCCTATTTATTCTAGCCTTTAAAATGGTTTTCAAACTTTAGTTCTAAATCCTAGAATGTAGTGAAACCAGTCAATATCTTCCTTTATTATTTAGTCTATTTCCATGCTTATAAAATTATCCCTGTTTTTGAATTTTGATAAATACTACATTTTCTTCATTGGTAGGTGGTTTGAAAATTTATATTGAATTTCTATTCACCTGGAATTGATTTTAATTCATGGTGTAGCATTCTTAATGTTTAATTACTATTTGTAAACGTCCTATCACAGAGGTCCATGAAGGACAGTAAGTAAAGTAAGTCTGTGCAAAAAACATCCAACACCCACTGTGTTCTTCCAGGCTTTAAGGAGATAGATTTAGGACAGGATTCAGTTACTGCTCCAGAGTAGCTTGTAGTGGAGTTAAAGATCAGACGGTGTGTTAGGGTTCTCCAGAAAAAGAGAGCCAACAGAAGACATAATATGCATATTTACAGACACACACATACATGAGAATTATTATAAGGACCTGGTTCATGTGATGATGGAGGCTGAGAAGTCCTACAATCTGCTCTTTATGAGCTGGAGACCCAGGGAAGCTAGTGATGCAGTTTCAGTCTGAACCTGAAGACCCGAGAGCCCAGTCCCAAGACCCAGTCCCAAGGCAAGAGAAGACCAATGCTCAGCTCAAGGATTCAGCCAGAGAGCAGACCCTCCCTTCCTCTTCAGGCTCTCAGAGAATTGGATGAGGCCCACCACCCTGGGGAGGGCAGTTTGTTTTACTCCATCTGCTGATTCCAAATACTAATTTCATCCCCAAACACCCTCATAGACACCCCCACCCCCATGACACAGTCAAGTTGACACATAAAATTAACCATCACCAAGGGGTACTTAAGGTAGAAGGATAATACAGGGTAAATTTTTCTGTTTGTGTCAGGAGTTACAGTTTCTATAGTCTCAGAATTATGGCACCACCAGAAGGGCTGGAAGGTTGATTTGGAATTTTAGGCCTTAGAACAATTATGTGCTACTTGGACTGATTGTCCATCAACCTGTATCAGAAATAACCAGGACACGTCTGCCATTCATAGAGTTTGCCTGATCTTCTAATTATGATCACAGTCAATCAAAAAGTCACTAGAAAAGTTCACTGCCTTAGCTTACCTCTTCACCCACTCACATTCTTTCTGCCCTCTGTCTAGTTTCACGGGGCAAGGAAGTTGTGCAGGCAGAGAGGGGGCTGTAGCTCAACCTGTCCACTTAGCTTTTGAAGGGAGAAAGTGGGAGCAAGGGAGGGAGTAGAAGATGGTCCGTCAACTGTGCCTACTAGTAAAAGCGTCCTAACTGAGGTCTTGGTCTCGCTCTGGCCACATTAGCAGAGGGTCCTCCTTGCTTGGAAGGAGAGTGGGAGAGAAGGGGTAGGGAGGCGGGGAGGTGGGAAGGAAGAGCTCCTCTGCTTTTTGGGTGGTCGGCACTTGGGTTATCTGACTGTAATATCCCTGTGGTTTGATGATCTCTCCTGAGTCATCTTCACTGTGGCTCTGGAGTCAGACACAGGTTCAAATCCTAGCTTATTAGAAAGATTAAAAATTTGTAAATAAATGTCTGTGTATACATATAGATTCAGAAGGGAAAATAACACTGTGAGTCACTAAAGGAGGGAGAATTGCTACTGTCCTGGGAATCAACATGGAGGCAGCCTGAGTAATACTGATCGAATCCCAAAGAGATGATCCTGTCCTAATAATGCCAGCTGACACCTTTGACCACCTGCCAAATGGGCACCAGCTCCTGGCCTCCTTGCTGCGGCCTGTAGGGGAGAACTTATTAACTGATTTTTACCAGTGACGACGTTGAGGCTTAGGGAACTTATTTTCCTACTAACCAGTCCTACACAGCTCTGGGGTAAAGGAGTGGGATTTGAATCTAAATCTGTCAGATTCTAGAACATGAGTTCTAACCTGACACTGTACTTAACCTGACTCTAGTGGGGCTACCTGGTCACTCCACTCTCCACTACTGGGGCTTTTGCTTCTGGTGCTAAACCTTGAAGGGTCTGCGTTTTGTTTTAATAATGGGGTGGTGGTGTTCCTTAACAACTCCCAAATTGCCATGAGTGTGTGTATCTCTGTATAGGTCCAAAAACCATTATTTCCCTTTCATTTTCTCAATCCTGTGATCTCTTGCCAGATTAGGGCAATGAAAAGTGACAATAGGTCACCTTTGGAGGGGAGACATTTAAATGGGGGTGGGTGGGGAGGTTAGGAAGCTGCTGTGCAGGCTGGTGGGGTTACTCAAGGTGAGAGAGGAGACTGGACCTCCCTGTGCCAACTGGGAATTTAATGTGGGCTGTGGAATCCACTGGCCATCAATCTAGATGAGTTGTCCTGGCCGCAGAGGCCACATTTAAGCTCCCAGAGCAGAGCTTTTCATTTACTCTTTGCGGTGAAGCCAGCCAGCCTGTTAGTTTCCTTGTTTTTATGTTGTCCCTGGTCCTGCCTGCCCAGCCATGCCCTCCTACTTGCCGTAGAAAGGTTCTAAGGCAGGCAGGGGTCTGGGGCTACTGGTTTATGTCAGCATATGATGTCTGAACTGAGTAATCCATGGCTACAGCTCCCACGAGAAGTACAATAGGTTTAGGAATATGTGAGAATAGGATCCTCTTTACATCTTTTCAATGGTTGCCTCACTTTAAGGGGCAGATCCTTTGAACTGAGAGAGGTCTAGACTTAGAATGTATAGACTTGCTATTTACTTGCTGTATGACGTGGGCATGTTGCTTGACTTCTCTGAGTCTTGGTTTTCACTGAAGTAAAAGGGGAACTCAGTTCCTTACAAACCAGTTCTGTGAAATTCTGCCCAGGCCCTTGGCAGCAGCAACTGTGAGCTCTGGCTACTGGTGTATTTGGCTTTATAGACTCTGAGAATAGGTGTGTCCACCACACTTTGGTTGATTGATTCATTTTCTAAAGAAAGGAAATTCATCACTTCAGTGAATCTTCCAATAATTTTTTTTGGTTAATTCAATGGATTTTCCTTTGATTGTTTAAAAAGAAATATATAAATATATAAATATATATATATATAAAAATGATATTTTAGCCAATGGTTTTATTTAAAATGAGAAACTATTGGTCAGTTAGACAATTCTCTTCCTCTCCTGAGTATTCTTGAATGATGCACTGTTAGATGTGAGCCTCCTCCGGTGGGCCTCCCACATTTACCACCTCAGGGATAACTTCCTTGGCCATCTCCTGGAAAAACAGGAAAGGTACCTCCAAAACTCAGACTTGAGCTTTGCACCCAGGCTTTACTTTTGGTCCACTTCGAAGCTCTTGCCGTGACCATCAGCATCCCTCTTGGTGTCTGATCAAGAGTGAATTGGTATCTAACCAGCATGCAAGAGCACAGGACCATGGCCTCCATATTTACTGCCTAGTGAGATTCTGGAACAGGGTGAGCCCTGAGAAAACCTAGGCAAGAGGGTGAGGGGCCAGAGAGGAAGCACATGGCAGCCTAGGAATGTTGTCTGCAGCTGTCAACTTTGTAAGTCTGTGTAAAAAATCACTTTGTGAAGACTCCCACAGTGAACCGAGGGAACGTTGAAGTGGGTGAGGACTAGTGTGCGGAAAATTTTCTGCAACCTCCCAGAAGGCTACAGCTCTGTCCTGGGGTCTGGGTGCTTTTAGGCTCCTTATGCTTCATCACCCTGCTCCCACACTCTGGGTCTATAGTCAGCTTTTTCTCTCAGTAACATATGTCCTTGAGAAAAATATTTCCTTAACCTGGCTCCAAGCCAGCACCTGATCAAAATTTTATCCAACATGGCATTTCATACAGATTAGCATCCTCTGGTGTTTGTCCCTGGAGGCATTTTAATTTTTAATGTAGTTTTTAAAATCAAAGTTATTCTGCACATCATTTGCAGACTCAAATGCATCTACAAGGCTGTCAGAATACAGCAGCCCCTCCGCAGCCCATTAGCACTTCTCCAAAGCCTTAGTTTTAGCCTTTCTGGTTTACTTGTGGCCTTTGTATCCTTACCATAGTCTTTCTCTCTGGAAGCTTTTAGAATCCTCTTTGTCTCCTACTACCTAAGGCAGCTTTCCTAGAAACAGAGATTGAGAGAGGGTTTTGAGTGCATGTGATTAACTCAGGGTTTAATCACAGGAAAAGGTAAACAAGGAAGAAGGATTAGTTTGGGGAAGGAGCTAAGGCTGTGGTCTTGGCCGGACTCTAGCTTTAGCCTGATACCCAGTGCTGCTGAGGAGCACACATTGTACCACAGTTTGTCCTCTTTTTGAGACAAGGCTATTGACCTTTTAGATCTTCCGGTCAGTTGTCATCGGTTGTGAGCTCTCCTGTGCAGGACCTGGCATGGGGGTGGAACCCCCCAGGAGACATAGCCACCGCTGAGGGCACTTCCCCAGAGCAGGGAGCTGTGAGCCCTGAGCAGCCACCGCTCATGGCCCTGCATGGGGGTCTGGACAGCGCACCAACAGTGTCTTCTAGATGCATACTCTGAAGGTCACATGACTGTCTTCACTCTGGAAACTTACATAATTTAGTTCTGGGAATTTTTCTTCAATTATTTTGTTGGTAACATCATCTTCTCTGAAACCCACCTTTATTCAGATGTTGGAGCTTCTGGAATTGTTCTCTGGTATCTTCTAATCTGTCCTCTCCTATTTTTCTTCTCTTTTTTATTTTGTTCTTTATCTTCCCTTTTTTTTTTTGATTGTTAAAATTTCTGCTATCTTATTTTTAATTTCTAAGACCTCTTCCTCCCTCTGAGTAGTCTTTATTTAGTCTCCTGCTTCTGTTGTATGGTTGCAATATCTTCCTTGCATGTTGATAATAGTTCTTTTGGGTCCCCCCTCCTGTTTTTCTCTGCTTTCATAGTCTCTCCTCTAAGTTGCTTTCCTCCATTTATTGGTTTTGTCCCTAATATTTTATAATTGAGGCTTTCCCATAATATGTCTGCTTGACTGTATGCTCATATTTAAGAGTGGAACACTCCAAAGCTGATGGGAAACTAACTCAGTAGTGTGGGGGCCTGGCCTACGGCCGAGGCTGAGCCCCACTCTAGGTGGACAATGCCCTAAAGATGGCGCCTGCTTCCCTGTTGGGGATTGGCCCAGCAGACTTCCGTACCCATGCACAGCTCGTGCTGCCCGCTTAGAGTGGCGCGTGACACCTATCCGCTTAAAGGTCACGCATGATACTGTCCCGGATTGGTTGGGTGACTGAATATAAGGGAGCCCACCGGGAGGGAAAAAAAGCTTCCCGACAACTGCTGTAACTGCCGCAAGAGATTAGACAATAAAGCCTAGAGAAGAATCAAGACCTTGGGCGTGTTGCCTCGGCCCCTGAAGGGTCACGACAAGTGGTGCCGAACCCCGGGAATCGCTAAACCTCGTCGTGACCTGATCCGCTGACCCTGGTGCCTGCCGATGAACGTCGCTGGACGCCGTTTGGTCGGCTGGCCAGACCGGGAGAGGGAACCGAGGAGGGTGAGTGGATCGGCGAGTAAACTGAAAGTATACGTGGCAGAGCAGACAGCAGGCAGTTGCGGTGGGTGTTTATGTGTAGTGTGTGTGTCCTGTTAGTGTTTGTGACATTGTTTATTATAATATATGGAATGAGGAGGTGCCAGTGAAGGTTCGCAGAGCAGCGACGAAATCAAAAGGTTCGCAGAGTGGCGACGAAATCAAAAGGTTCGCGGAATTAGCGACGTAGTCCATCTAAATCATAACTAGGATACTTCCCCCTTTAGAGAGAGGATGGGGACGGAGGACCAGGATTGGGTTTTTCTTCGGGGCCACTGAGGGAAAACAGCCTAAAAAGGCCTGTGTGGGTACCTCAGTGGCCCCTCACCAAAGAAAAGAAGGAAGCAGCCCACACTTTAGTACAAGAACAGATAGCAGCTGGTCACCTCCAGCCCTCTACCTCGCCATGGAACACACCTATTTTTGTAATAAGGAAAAAGTCTGGCAAGTGGAGATTATCAAAGACTGTTTCTTCTCCATCCCGCTTCACCCCAGAGACTGTCAAAAGTTTATTGCCACAGGGCATGGCTAATAGCCCCACCATGTGTATATAAAGAAGGCCTTACAAACTGTCAGGAAACAGTTTCCCCTGATATTAGACAATAAAGCCTAGAGATTAGACAATAAAGCCTATATCTCATCTATCATTATATACAGGGCCGAGGCAACACGCCCAAGGTCTTGATTCTTCTCTAGGCTTTATTGTCTAAAATCTAATCTCATCTATCATTATATGGATGACATCCTTTTGTGTCATGAGAGCAGCAGGGAGCTAGAGACAACCCTCAGGGTCAGGGTATGGTGGAACGCACCCACCTCACCCTCAAGAATGCCTTATATAAACAAAAAGGGGGAATAGGAGAAGATTTTAGAACACTGGACAAAAATGGCCGCAGTGCAGCAGAGCGGCACGGCCAACAATCCAATCCAAAACACATGCCTAAAGTTTTGTGGAAGGATGTGTTGGAAGGAACATGGAAAGGCCCGGACCCAGTGATAATCTGGACCCGAGGCTCGGTTTGTGTTTTTCCACAGGACCAGCAGAACCCCGTTTGGGTGCCTGAACGTCTGATATGCAGAGTGGAAAACCCCGGAGCAGAGGTACAAGATGATCGCACTGCTTCTGCTCCTGCCGTGGATCCTACAGCAGGCGACGGCGGAGCCGAGCTGCAGCTGCAGCCACCGCCGCGCTATCACCATTCCTACGGCAGAGACGCTGAATGGTCTGTCCCAGGCCACTGAACCTTCTTCAAGAACAATTGGACCTCTTGGGGGAGGTTTTGTCTGTGGGCTGCGTATATGAGGGTGTATTACTGGTATTCCTTTTCATAATTATTCTAAAGCTGCCAACTTGTCCAGACAGGCAAGATGTTAACCACAAATTGGTCCAGTGAGCTTGATGAGCTCACCACTCAGCTATGGTTAGAAATTTTGCTCCGTAGCTCAAATAGCTGAAGCTGTGTTAAACGCCACCAAAGCCTGGTCAGGTGTAGGTATCATAGGAATATTGCTAATTGTGGGCCTCCTCCTGGTCGGGAGGAAAGTCTGTTCCATACAAAAACAGCAACGGGGAGAACGGAAGGTCCTGTTGCAGGCCATGGCAGCGCTAGAGGAAGGCATCACCCCTAGAGTATGGCTTAATATGCTGGATCAGTAGTCAAGGACGGGTAAGATCGGGAGCTGCGCATATCAACCTAAGACAGGGCACAGACCTAAGCTGTCTGTTGCCTGAGGACGGGTAAGAATGCCGCAGACTCCAGACGACCTAAGACAGGCATGATCCCGACAGCCCTTTGGTTATAAAACAATAAAGGGGGAGATGTGGGGGCCTGGCCTATGGCCGAGGCTGAGCCCCACTCTAGGTGGACAATGCCCTAAAGATGGCGCCTGCTTCCCTGTTGGGGATTGGCCCAGCAGACTTCTGTACCCGTGCACAGCTCGTGCTGCCCGCTTAGAGTGGCGCGTGACACCTATCCGCTTAAAGGTCACGCATGATACTGTCCCGGATTGGTTGGGTGACTGAATATAAGGGAGCCCACCGGGAGGGAAAAAAAGCTTCCCGACAACTGCTGTAACCGCCACAAGAGATTAGACAATAAAGCCTAGAGAAGAATCAAGACCTTGGGCGTGTTGCTTCGGTCCTTGAAGGGTCGCGACAAGTAGGGCTATTGACTGTGAGCTTCATGGCAGAGTGAGCTGGACTGTCCATTTTCTGGGAAACCCTAAGAACTTTGGATCTTTTCTTATGAGTTGATCAGATTCTACAGAGAGGACTCCACTAATCTTCTGATTTTCAGTGTTTTGGGAGCCTAGTAGGGAAGATGAATGGTTGAGTTTCAGCATTCACTAAACAGTCATCTTCCTATTTTTATTACACCATCTCCACCCTCAGCTGTGGCTGATTTCCTGTAGTTCAGAAACTATGGCTTGCCTTTTCCAAAGGCCAACCCTCTGTCTTCTTCTAGGGTGAGAAAGAGTCTGTCACTTGGCTCTGTGGGACAGGAGAAGAAATATGAAGGGTCTAACTGCTTCTTAGGCAGACTTCATTCAACACCTCCTGTTTTAGCTTCATCTCTCCCCCAGCATCTAGTAGTGTCTGATGCCTCCAGTTCCTAAGACTTTTGTGGGTTCTTCACTATAAATTATGTCATCACTTCTCTCATTTAGTATTTATCTTTCCTGAATATACTAGTCAGTAACTACTCATGCATCTGCTTTCCAACTTCTGAAATTTTGCTGCTATTGTATCCTTTTTGGAATTCTTTGTTTTTATGTGTTTATGCCTTAAACAAATCCTTTTACTATTATTTTGGTGGAATTTCAGGAGGAAGTAGCTATTAAGGCATGTGTTCAATCCAATATCTTTAACTGAAATCCCCAACAGGATCTTGTAATATTTCTGTCAGGGGAAAGAAATTTCCCTTGAAATTTCTGTCAACTCCTTATTATTTATCTTAACTGTGTTGAGCCTCTTCATCAGTAAGGCTTGTCCTCATAACCCAAAGCCCTTTCTAGTATGTGCTTCATATCAGACACATAATAATAATTTATGTTTCATTAAATATTTATGCAACATTGTGCTAGACCTTATACCAGATCTTATGCTCAATATTATACTAGATCCTCAAACAGCTTATCTAGTTGGGGAAAAAAACACATATGCAGTACCAAAAAACGGTTGCTGTAATATGTTAAGAAAATTATATTCCATTCTGATATTCTGCAGCAAAACATTTTTTAAAACAGTGAGATGTTTTTTAAATTAAAGTATCATTGATATACAATCTTATGAAGGTTTCATATGAGCAACATTGTGATTTCAGCATTCACACATATTGTCAAGTCCCCCCCACACAACCCCATTGCAGTCACTGTCCATCAGCATAGTAAGATGCTGTGGAGTCATTACTGTCTTCTCCATGCTGTACTGCCTTCCCTGTGATCTACCTATATTGTGTGTGCTGATTATAATGCCCTTAATCGCCTTCTCCCTCCGTCCCCACCCATCCTCCCCAGTTCCTTTCCCTTTGGTAACTGTTAGTCCATTCTTGGGTTCTGTGAGTCTGCTGCTGTTTTGTTCCTTCAGTTTTGCTTTGTTCTTACACTCCACAAATGAGTGAAATCATCTGGTACTTGTCTTTCTCCGCCTGGCTTATTTCACTGAGCATAATACACTCTAGCTCCATCCATGTTGTTGCAAATGGTAGGATTTGTTTTCTTCTTATGGCTGAATAATATTCCATTGTGTATATGTACACATCTTCTTTATCCACTCATCTACTGATAGACACTTAGTCTGCTTCCATTTCTTGGCTATTGTAAAAAGTGCTGTGATAAACATAGGGGATGCATATGTCTTTTTGAACCTGAGAATTTGTATTCTTTGGGTAAATTCCAAGGAGTGAGATTCCTGGGTCAAAAGGTATTTCTATTTTTAGTTTTTTGAGGATCCTCCATATTTCTTTCCACAATGGTTGAACTAATTTACATTCCCACCAGCAGTTTAGGAGGGTTCCCCTTTCTCCGCATCCTCGCCAGCATTTGTTGTTCCTTGCCTTTTCAATGTTGGCCATCGTAACTGCTGTGAAGTGATATCTTGTTGTGTTTTTAACTTGCATTTCCCTGATAATTAGTGATGTGGAGCATATTTTCAGGTGCCTGTTGGCCATCTGAATTTCTTCTTTGGAGAAGTATCTGTTCATATCCTCTACCCATTTTTTAATTGGGTTATTTGCTTTTTGTGCGTTAAGGCATGTGAGCTCTTTATATATTTTTGATGTTAACCCCTTATTGGATATGTCATTTATGAATATATTCTCCCATACTGTAGGGTACCTTTTTGTTTTACTGATGGTTTCCTTTGCTGTACAGAAGCTTTTTAGTTTAATGTAGTCCCATTTGTTCATTTTTGCTTTTGTTTCCCTTGCCTGGGGAGATATGTTTATGAAGAAGTTGCTCATGTTTATGTCTAAGAGATTTTTGCCTATGTTTTCTTCTGAGAGTTTTATGGTTTCATGACTTACATTCATGTCTGTGATCTATTTCAAGTTTACTTTTGTGTATGGAGTTAGACAGTAATCCAGTTTCATTTTCTTACATGTAGCTGTCCAGTTTTGCCAACACCAGCTGTTGAAGAGACTGTCATTTCCTTATTGTATATCCATGGCTCCTTTACCATCTATTAATTGATCATACATGCTTGAGTTTATATCTAGGCTCTCTATTCTTAAAACAGTAAAATATTTTAATTCAAAACTTCACATTAACATTTCACTAATATACATACTTAAACTTAATTCCCTCAATCCACAAACACTTTATGAGAGATGGTGTTTTCACCATATGCTTCTAAGGCATGCCCCATGTCCAGGCATTGGCTAGATCTAAAGCATCTAAAGCACAATTCCATTGTGGGATTGGAATGCAAAGTTAGTGTCCTCTCTTTCCTCCCCCTTACCCACTGCTGAAGTTCATGAAAAAGACCAATGACTATAATCAGGAAAAAGAAATTTCAGAATTTGAGGATGACAGTTTCCTAGCACATCCTGTTGGTGCTCTGCCCACACTCCCTGGGCACTCACCTCTACACTCCCAAGGCTACTGGCTGTGAATACCTGCAACTCTATTCCTGAAGACTTTATGTGATTGCAGGATCAAGCTCAGTTTGTGCATAGAGGAGGCCAGAAATACCAGAGTTAATAATTTTGGGGATTACTCTCGAATCAAAGACAGATGGGTGGGGGACATGCTGCTAGTGGGTTAAAATTTCCCAACCTCCTTGTCTGTCTGTAGGGGTAACTTTGAGGCATACTCTATACCATCTCCCAGAGCTCCCCAGCAGGAGTGAATCCCAGTTGCCCACCCTGGTAACTGGCTCAGAATGCACCCTTCACTGCCTTCAATCCCCTCCATGTCCCATGCCTCCACTTCCCTATTAGTGCTTCTCTTGGTCACCTGAAGTAAACTGCTTGTGCTCACATTTTTGCCTCCAGTGAAGCCCAGACCAATATATTCCCTAAAGAATAATATAGCTCAGAGGAGTCATGCTCTTTACTTTACAAAAGTAGAATGAACTCAAGAACTGTGCAAGAAGACTGCTACCACGGGCACACAGAACATTGGAATAACTGAACAGCCATGCAATGCATGCGCAGTTAAATCTTGGAGATGGAAAGGGTGCAGATGGTGGTTCAGTTAACCTGCTCCTCAGAACTAGAGCCTCTCATTCCAAAGATCCCTGGCCAGTGATCACCTCAAGTCCCTGTTCAAATACTGCAGGACACTGCAGAGTACCCCAAGAAACACCCCTTCGTGTGTAAGTGCCTGCCTTGGGCTGACTGTGGTAGACCCCAGAAAGGAAAGGAGATAACAAAAGTCTAAAAAGCATGGGTGGTTATTGGAGAGAACAATTTAGCCTGTCATCCACAGGGACACCAGGGAAAACTGACTTTAATAAACATTAAGCCAAGCATTAAACTGAGCTGTTTCTTTCCCATTGAATTTCTAAATGGTTTTCTTCTTTAGTTTCTAGCCCATCTCTATTTCCCCTGTAAGGAAAATTTTCCCTCCTGTCTCTTTTTCTCTCTCATTGTGTTTGAATGTCTTGACAGCCACCCAATGAGCCCTGTTGACACTCAGAAGATGGTAAACAGTTTTAGTAGCACATGTCCACTCCTAGTCACATAAACCTCATTACAGACTCCTTATCACAAAGTCTCACCCCCTGGGTCAACAAAAAAAAGCTAGAAATAGTGTGAATACCCAACCTAGTGCCAAAAACAGGAGCTGCTTATACAAGTGCAGCAGCAAACCGAGTGTTCCTTAGAAGATCCTACAGTGCTGGGCTGCTTGCCACTCTTCTCTCCCTGCCCTGGGATCCTCCTCCCCTCCGCCCAACACAGAAACACTCTCAGAACCACTGAACATTTTCAAGAGATATTAACATGCAAATTGTCGAACAGAAAGAAACCAACCAATCTAGGAAGTCTTAGCCACCAGTCGCAAAACTTTAGAGGCTGGGAGCAATCCTGGTAGTGGCTGTGTGGATGTGACTGTGAGGGCAATGTGGTGCAAGGAGCATGCACTCTGGGGTTTGTTAAGATTTGGATTTCAATCACCTGTTATGTGAGCTAAGGCGCTTACTTAGGCTCTCGTAAACCCCAGTTGCTTTAGTAAAATGGGAATGATACTGACACTTAACAAATTCTCTTTGGGAGTAAGTTAACATTTAAGTATGTTTAGTATAATATCATGTTGTAAGCCAATGTACCAATGTTGGTTACTATTGCCTTTACTTGCCGCTATACTGCATTAGATAACAACAATAATAACTCCTTACTGCTATTTGAGTGATCCAGTCTGAATCAGGTAGCCTTACTCAACTATCAATTTTAATTAAAATCGATTTTAAAAAGTGAATTTTAATTAAAAATAATAATTATCGTTAAGACTACTACTTACAGAACACTTACTGCATGTCAAGTGCCATTAAGCTATTTTCATTATCATCTCATTTAATTACTAAAATAGACATATGAGATTAGATATTTTTCCTGTTTTATAGGTGAGGAAACTAAGCTTCAGAAAAGTTAAATTACTTTTCTGAAGACTAGAATGACCATGCGGTAGAGCCAGCATTAAAACTCATGTCCTTCTCCTCTGAAGCCTGTACTCCAGATCGTCAGTGAAGGCAAAGCATGGTGATTGGAGTTGGTGGGGCCAGGGCACCCCCAAAGGAGAGGCAGTGGGGAGGGCAGAGCAAGGCCTTGGCCAGGGAAGCCTGGTTGGGCAAGCTTTACACTGATGGGCTAAGTGAAGAGTGCAGCCAAAGAACTTAGTGAGTAGCAGAATGGGTTAAGTTGTTAGACGTGTTCTGTTAAGGGGAAAACTCTTACCATGAAACATCTAGTTGCCAGGAACTGAAGACTCAACTGAAAGTGGCCTAAGCAGAATGGATTTTATTATCTCACTTAATACTGAATCCAGAGAGAGAGTGTTTTTTTTAGCCATTTGGCCATGTCATGAAGGGTTTTACACCCTATCATTCTGCCATTCACAGAATGTCTACAGCCCCCTCTCCTCCTTCCCCTGCCAAACTGCATGCTGGCTGCAGTAGTTCATTACACGTCATACAGAAAATCCCCACCCAGCAAAGAAGAGGGGTGTTTCTCCCATGTGTCTCTTCTTATTATGGAGAAAGACCTTTCCAGAATCTCTAAAAGGACTATGGTTCAGATAACATTTGTCAGACTTGGGTCTCACAATCATGTCCAAACTAATTCCTGGCAAGGGAAGAAATTACTGTAACTCACTTAAACTAACCAATATTCACCTTCTGGGACCAGGATGAAGGGTTCCCTTTCCTGACCACATGCGGGTGGGGACACCTAGTCAAAATCAGGCTCCATTAGCAAGAAAGAAGTGTGTGTTTGTGGGCATGCTCATGCACATGTGTGCATTTGTATGTGTGCACATGCATACATGTACAAGTGGAAAGCATACGACTTGGAGAGCAAACAACAGGGTCAGGCACATGCAGGCAGCCCACAATGTCTCCCTTGAGAGCAATGAGAAGGGAGAACACTTTCTTGGAGTTACACCAATAAGAATTAGTCTTCATGAACCCTCCAAGCTAGAGGTCACTCTTTTCACTCTATTTCATTATTTGCTGATGCCTTATGCCTGGAACACACCTCTTCTCTGCCTTATTTAAATTGGGCCCTGACCAGATGCTTCTCCTTCATGACCACTGTAACCTTTCTGACTAGTTTTGATGTTGGTTCCTAAAGTCCTTATTCTCCAGATCTTTATTTCCTGAACTTTTTTGATCATGGAACTCTCCACCTACATTTTTTAAAAGAAATATCTATTGACACCATACAGCCCAGTTTAGGAAATGCTAATACCAGTAATTTATTCAGCAATGAATTAATATTTAAAGGAAAGGAACCCCACAAGGCTGTTTTGGGGAAAGAACGTTTTCTCTGAAATATTCCTGTATTTTTAATTCCCACCTGAAAAGCCGCTCTCTGTCTTTTATTAGACGCCAGAGAAATGAAACCCTCCTCACTGCTTCCCAAGGGCATATCCCTGGGGGCATCCCTGCTTCCTTGGCAGACACTAGGCCTGATGGAGCCCATCCTTGCTCAGTTGGATGGTGGCTGGAGTTGGAGAATCAGCCTAATATTAAACAGAGCTACATTAGCCCTGAAGCAAGTGGTGGCAAGGAGCCCAGCTTTGAAGACATAAATAAGCCACAGGTTTTCAGAAACCTGCCAGCAACCCTCTGAAACAGGAAGAGGATACTTAGAGCTGTCCTGCTAACTCTCAACCATGGCCCTTATGCTCAGGTCTGAGGCTCCCTGGCTGCTGAAACCGCCAGCCTTGGAGCTGACCCTAAAGGTACGCGGCTGAGAAGCCGCCTGCGATACCAGGGAGCTCTGATGGGGGAAATCTCAAGATAACCCCTCCATTTGCAGGAGCAGAAGGGGGTTATAAATGTCATTCCTCTTCTGGGGGATGTGGAATCTGACTCCATTAGACTTCCAGGAGAGCTAAAAGCAAACAAACAGAAAATGGAAGGGCTTAGGATAATGGAATGGGCTCAGGACTGGACTTGGGGAGCTGCACCCCATGCCCTGCATTCCAAGACTCAGGCTTGACTGGGATTCAGCGCCAGGCGGCCCACATGTGGAAGGGGCTGGAAAGGTCTGAAACTGCTGCAGTCGAATAGACTTATGGGTCTCTCAAGTCTGGAAGCCTTTAATTTTGTGTGAAAAGCTATTAGGGGTGAATACAACCAGTACAGTTCAAACAGATTCCCCAAATGAAAATGAATGATAAATAGTCAGGGCCCAGCCGATGGCTTGGTTAGTCTAGGTGGTATTTGACCATAAAATTCCTATCCAGTGGAAGGCTGGGGACCATTCCTTGGAGGTCCTGGTGATGAGAGTCAAGCCTAGGAGGTAGAACTCTAAGTTTTATCATCCAGTAAGGAAATATTTATCAAGCACTATGTGCTCAAAACCCAAAAGATGGGTCTCCTATTCTTCAAAAGCTTAACATCACCACAGACACACACCAAATGAAATAATGATTTAAATAACATAAAGCCTATTTGAGAAATTAGAGTGTTCTGGGTTAAGACATCCATAGGTGGGCGCCCCTGAGCTGGGGGGCATGGTTGAGAAGGCTTCTGAGAGGAGGTGGGACTGGCGCTGTGGTTGAAAGCATGCAGGCTCGGGAGAGATGAACAGGAGGGCAGAGGAGCTGTATTAAGAGAACTGCCGGGAAGGGTCATGTGCGAACAATGTTGGTTCATACTGGAATTTCCGTCTACCCACATGCCCACCCACTTAAAACCACCTGCCTGAAAATAATTTATTATTATGGTCTTTTTGTTGTTGTTCTAAAAGTTAATTATTTTTTAAACACCTTTATTGAGGTACAACTACAATGTAATAAACTGCATACATTGATAGCATATAATTTGATATGTTTTGACATATGTATACAATTCAACATAGCATACTCATCACCCTAAAATGTTGCAATCTTCTTTTCAAAGAAAAGCCAGATATGTGACTTCAAGACACTAGTTTTACTGGATTCTAAAAGCCAATTATTCTCCTTCTTTGACATGAAGGCCCCTTCTTCTCCAACACAGAACATAGATTTCATGTTTTAATAATAATTGAAGAGCCCCTCCTATTGAGAACATTTGGCAGCCTGGAGTTGTGCTTATTTCTTTATTAACCCTAAGGACAATCCCAGTGAGGTAGGTAAGCTTTTTCTCCATTTCAGAAGCAGAGAAGGCAAACCTTAGGAGCCTGGGTGTGACAGTCAGTAGGTGGTAGTGCCACTACTGGATCTCAAGGCAGCTGTCTTTCAGGCATATACTCATATGTATATACTCTGAGATCTTTATAAGCCTGAAAACGCTTTATGGAAGTACCCATCAGGTACATCGAGGAGGAGGACACTGAAGATCAAGTCCATAATCGCTGAATCCTGACCGTGGGTAGTCCTCAGGCTGGCTCATTCAGCTCTCACACTCCTTCCACGAGTGCACAGGGCTTCCTTTTCTCCACGTCCTCACCAGCACTTTTCTCTTGTATTTCTGATAACAGCCATCCTAGGAGATGTGAGAGGATGTATCATTGTGATCTTGATTTGCTTTTCCCTGATGGTCAGTCTGCCCTTCCATGTTCATTTCAGCATTATTTACAATAGCCAAGATATGGGAACATGGAAACCATCTAACTGTCCTTCAGTGGCTGAGTGGGCAAAGAAAATGTGATATAGACATACATACACACATACATACATATATATCTTCATAATGGAATATTATTCAGTTTTAAGAAAGAAGGAAATCTTGCCATTTGTGACAACATGGATGACCCTGGAGGACATTATACTAAGTGAAATAAACCAGACACAGAAATATAAATACTGTATAATCTCACTTACATGTGGAATCTAACATGGTCAAACTCATAGAAGCAGAGAGTATAATGGTGGTTTCTAGAGGCTGGGGATCATCAATTGTACCTCTATAAAGCAGGGAAAAATAAGTTAAACTGTAGCTTTTCCCCTTCTGCTTCCTATAAAAGAGCTTGGGTGGTGTTGGGCAGGACTGGGGTGAAGGCTCCTCCATCTGCTGCTGGGCCTGTGATCCTCCTGGTCACTTATCCTTTCCTTAAACTCACCTGGGATCCTTCACAACCAACAGAAGAAGCCCATCTCAAAAGGAAGAGAAAAGATGGGCATCCTGCTCTCAAAATCTCCCCTCCTGGCCTCTGCTACCCCAGGGAAGGGGGCTCTGCTCCGATTGCTGCTGTATAAACGTCCTGTCATCGCTGTTTATACTCACAGTGCATTTTCCTGGCTTCCTCAGCTCTGTTAATTGCTCTCAGTTCAGGAACCTTTGAAGGGATGAAAGCCGGATTGCAGAAACACACCAGTGTTTATCACAAGCGACTTTCTGGTGGATCCCTGTAACAGAAAAGGGCAGGTCCTTTTCTTCAGAAGCCAAGGCTTTGCTGCCTCAAGTCTGGGCCTGACTCTTGCTCCGTCACCAGCCCCCTTTGAACTGGGGACTTTGGATTTGCAGGACATGGCTGATTCCCACTCATGGGCTCCAGCCCAAAAACTTGTATGAAGTTGCTGCTCATGATGTGAATGGTTCTTTGAATGTGTATTTCTGTGTCACAGTGTCCCATCCTCCAAGCCCTTCCAGACAATACCTCATGTGTCCTCTGAATACTAATCGTCACAGCCATTTTCACTGCTGTGCTTAGGCGTTTCTCTGCTCAGGTGCTAAGGAGGGTATTGAAGAGTACATATTTGCAAAGTACTGTGTCACAAGGTCCTTACTATCAAGGAAAATACTATATGTGCAAGAATAATTAGAATATAAGAGAAAATGTGAAGAGTTCTTAAGGGAACTCAATGTAACATGGAGCTCAAAGCAGGTTGAGAAGGCACCCCACTGGGGGCAACAGTGGAGGTGTGTTTATAAGCATGTCTCGGACATCATTTCATCTTCCTAGTAATTCCATTAGGTCAGGAAACTGAGGCTGAGAGATATGAGGTCACTCAGTCAAGGTTACACGGTGAGCAAGCAGTAGAGTAGGCTCTGGACGCTGGGAGCCTGGCTCAGCAGAGGCCCTGCTGCCCACCCTTGGAAGACAATGCGATGGTGTTTGGTGGGCTTGGGAGAAGGCACTCCCAGTTTGGAGGACAGGAGGAAAACAGTAAAAAAATGCAGTAAGAAATTCGTTAGAAGAAAATCCCTGGGAAATCCATTAATTCCTTCAACAAATACTTGCTGAACACCCACTGTGTATCAAAATGCTCTGGCTTCCAGGATCCACCAGGGTGCAGACAGAGATCCCTGTCTGCATGGAGCTTATATTCTAGCACAGGGAGGCAGCCAGAAGTAAGGCACAGTACGTTACAAGTTACAGGAGATGGAAATGCAGCCCGGTGCCGAAGGACTGGGAGTGCAGACTAGGGTGGAGTCAGGCAACGCTAAACCAAGGTGCTGGTGGGGGAGGCCCGTCACTCACAGGGCCCTTTAGCCCTCTCTCCTCCTCTCATCCATCTGTTTATCCATCTATCACCCTGGATTCAGAAACCATGAACCCCTTGGGATGGTGCCTTAGGACAATTTCTTCCTGCTGCACTGACAGTTCCAAGCTGCTGGAATAGTCTTTGAACCAGTCTGTGAGGCGCAGCAAGCTCAGAAGGTTGTGATCCAGGCACAGGGCTAAATGTGGCTACTGATGTTTCCTGCTGCCTTCCTGTTTACCACATACCATTTGCCTCCTTCCACACGAGAGGGTCAGCTGCTAGGGCAAGGCGGAGTACAAGCCCTCTGCAGGCTGTGCAGCAAATAGCTTTGCTGAAAAATGACCCTCCAGCTCAGAGCAGGCATCCAAGGAATGCTGAGTGTGACGCGGGAAGAGGAGTGCAGATTCCACTGAGGGAGTACAACCCACCCCCAGGACCCTGGCCTGGATTCTGCACTAAACAATGCAGATGGAGTGGCATGTTGAGGGGATGGATACAGGAAGACTCTGTCTCAGGGCAGAGTCCCTGCCTTTTAGAATGCCACTTAGGCAGCTCAAAATGAATGAACAAGAGCAAAGCCTTTCCAGGGACAGGTGTGGAGGGTAAACGCTTTTCCCGAGCAGGGCCCTTCCTAATAATTCAATAATAAGAATGTGAAGTAACTTGTTTTCCATCTAGACGAGTAGCATGTGAGTGAACAGGGGTTAAGGCAAGAGAAGGTGACTTCTTTATTTCTTTGGCACCTAGAGGATGGGTGACCTTACTGGTGTGTCACCCCCTCATCAAAATATCTTCTCCTGACCACCAACAGTCATGATTCGGATCCCAGGCATGTGTCAGTACAGTGTCCTTCCTTGCACTCTTAGTGGGCATGTTGGTGCCACCCCAGAGTCTTCCAGCAGGACTTCATTACTTTTTCAGGGAAGGAGGGATAGGAGAGTGCATGAGGATGTTATGAACTGGGTGGGACAGTCTTAAGGTCAGGTGTTGAAGGCTCACAGAAAAACCAAGGGCCTTTCTTGGATGTTGTTTAATTTCAAAGACCTGAAGATGACAAACTGGTTTAGATGAAGAAAACGAAAGGAGGGAAGGGAGGGTGAGGACACAGTTTGGAATGGTGCCGAGGCATGGCGCACGCCTTGGGATGGGGGTAGGGCCAGGCTCCAGCAGGGCCTGGACCAGGGAGCCGTGAGCTGAGCCCACTCCGAAGGCCTCTCTGCACATGTCATCTGCCTCTTCCTTCTGCCCCTGCAAACTGATGTCCTCACTTTCCCATGGACATGCAGACCCAGGCCTCCCTTCACATGATGTCCAGTTCCCAACAGGCACTGACCAGGGTCTCTGGATCCCAACTTTAAATGCCTGAGGGACAGGTTGGGCCCATCTCAGGTCACCTGTTCACCCTTTAACCGGAGGGCGCCAGGGAGAACCAGAGTTATTTATTACCAAAATGGTTCCCAGAACGGAAAGGTGGGGCAGAGGTGGAGGAAGGGGGAAATTTTCTGAGAAAGCAGTTTAGTTGGGACATTACTGCAGAAAACATGTACTGCAGGAACTTTGCTAATTGGAGAAGTGTTCCATAGAATGAAACAAACCCAATATTGTGTGGTTAGAATGCAAGTTTGGCTGCTCTGAGGCAGACCCTGCTTTATAGAAGATGGGCATTTATTTCACTTTCCTATATTTCTGCAGTATAAACAGACAAGAGGTCAAGAGGTGACTCCTGGTGCTAGAATCCCCAGGAGGCAGCCTCCACAGCAGTCCCCAGGGACCCTCTCCTCCTGGAGGTCCTGCTCCTATGTAAGCACTTCCCTTTGAGTGTGGGCGGGATCCAGTGACTCCCTTCTAACAAACAGTACATAGCAGAAGTGACAGGATGCCACTTGTGGGATTGGTACACCAAAGGACTGCCTTCCACTTGGCCAGCCTGTTCTCACTCTCTTGCTTACGCTGCCGTGTTGTGAGCTGCCCTACAGAGAGGCCCACGCACCTCGGAACTGATGGCCTGGATCAACTGTCAGCTTGGGTCCCTCACCCACATGCCTGAGCTTGGATGTGAATCCCAACCCATTCAGCTCTGTGACACAGCAGCCCTGGTTAGCACCTTGATTGCAGCCTTGTGAGGACCCCTGAGCCAGAGGACCCAGATTCCTGATCCAGAGAAACTGTGAGGCCATAAATGTTTGTTATTTAAGCCACAACATGTTGAGATGATTTATTATAGACATAGAAAACTAATACAGGGTCCCAGGCTTCTTCCGTCTTGCTTCTCTTCCATCCTTGGGTCTCACCTCCATCCACAAGGTCCAAGGTGACTCATCAGTGTGCTCACACCCCAGTCAGCAGGAAGAGGGAAAAAGGAATGGGGGACACACATCTTATCTTTCAGGGTATAATTCAGAACTCACACACATTGCTCCCACTCACATCTCACTGGCCAGGACTTAGTTGCAAGGTCACCCTTACTATCAAGAAGGATGGAAGGGGTGGCCCTGTGCCCAGGTGAGAATCAAGGATTCTATTACAATGGAGGAAGAGGAGAGGGGATACCAGGGATAATTAACAGTCTGCCTCAGACACCAATACCACAAATATTTGTTTGTGTTGTGTGTGTGAAGAGGCCATAGCCACATGCCTGTGGTCCCTTGAAGCTGGGATGCATAGAGCATCATGAAGAGCCCAAGCAGGTGAGGGATGAAAGCTCCCTCTCTCCATAGATTGGCTCAGGGCCTGCACAGCAGGTGACAAATGCATGTTTATGGGAGGGATTCATGACCAGAAGCCTAGGTCCTGTCTGTCACTTCCTCAGGGTTACAAAACTATTTAGCAGCAGCGCCATTGTCAGCCCAAGGGCTTCTGCCTCCCAGCCCATAGCTCCCTCTGCTCCTAAAGGGCAACTCTAAAGTACTCTCTTTGGGAAGGACTAAATGTGCAGCATGAAAATGAGGAGAGACTGACACATGGCAAAGGCCTCCTGACAATCAGTTGCAGTCCTGGCATTGTTTTTCATGCCAGACTGAAAGGGTTTGGTTTCTAGCACCTAGTGAATATTATACCAGTTCTTTATGTCATCGTGAGCTCATCCAGTGCCAACCAGGGCTATTCAAAACATTTTTTATTGGTACTAGGTTGGCCTCTGCTATAATGCCCCACAAAGAACTGGGTATTTAAGGGATGGTACTGTGAATTTAGTTAAGATCTGTTGGGATTTTCCTTTTAAAGCCTTTACACTAATGAAGCCTTTTCTCCTTGGAAGATTATCTCCACAGTGAAATAGTAGACTGCACACAGGAAGCAGCCAATAAATGTTTGTTAAATGAAACTATAGGCTCAATTTCTCTCTAGTAATTACTGAGGCACAAAAGAGACTTCTGTCATTCCCTGCCACTCCCTCTATCCATTCCATTGTTTTTCATTTCATAACAAAACCCCTGAGTTTTACTGGGCATGTTGGTGCCCAGTCACAGACCATATTGTCCAATCTTACTTGTGACCACATCTGGGCCACTGGAATATGAAAGGCAGTGATGCACACAATGTCGGGGGCATGCTTAACTGCGGGCAAAGGGTGGCAGTGGTGTTTGCAGTGGCATTCTTACACCTGGAATAGAAGCCACATATGGAGGAGGGTAGAGATTCCAAGCCTAGGTGCATGGATGAGCTTGTGGATCAAGACCATCTGCTTCACTTGGGGCTTATTTACATAAAAGAGAAACAAACTTCCATATTATTTAAGGTTCTGCACTTGAGAATCTCTCAGTTTGTACCTGAAAGAATACGGAAGGTTGTGTATTACTGAACTTGAGACACTGTTTAATCAATAGGTTTTCCTTTCTTCCAAAACTGTGTGTACAGTTACAAAATGCTTAATCTAAAATGTATAAAATATTTTAAGAGTTGGCTGCCAAAACTTCTCCAAGGTGATCCCCAGAGTGAAGGACAGTCCACCAGTACAGATCTGCTGTGCTGTTTCTCCATGGATAAAGACATTGATTTTGCTTCATTACACATATCTTACCACTTGTCGAAATAGAGACTTTGTTAAAAAATTAGGGTTCCATGACTACACAAAGTATCTCTCCTGTGAAGGATAGACCTTTTAAAAGAAGGCAACCAGATTACATTTTATGAGTTAAGAGTGTAAGAGATTCCACGTAAGCGATGGAAATGCTTATTATTTGAAAAGAACACCCATACACCCTGATGGTTGCAAGGACAGTGTGAGCACCCACAAACTGTCCACTAAAATTGACCACTTGTTACAAAATGGACACTCGGTCTTGCCTTGACCATTTCAGCCTGGGTGCCTATTTCCAAATACCATCCTCTCCCCACTATATTCTGTGTATTTGTTAGGTGTTGACTTTTTAATGACAAATTCTTGACACATGGCCATGCTGTCTTTCCAATGATCCAAGAAGGATCCTTGGCATTTGTTTCAACCTTTGCAGATCTGATTTTCTCCTACAACTATTATAAAGCTGCACATCTTTTGATCAGATAGCGTAAATCTGTCTTTTATTGGGTATCCTTATGAACATATATGCAAAGAGGTGTGTGTGTGTGTGTGTGTGTGTGTGTGTGTATAGAATTTGATTATGTATAATTGAATGAATTGAGCATCAAAAATTCTAACTAGAAAGCAACTTTTTCCTTTTTTATAATTTCCCATCTGACATGGAGGACTTGAATTGCTCTTCTCTGCCCACTGGGTGAAATTTCAGGCAGATTCCACAGCTTTTTTTGATCAGTTTCAGATATTAAAAATCCAGTCTCATTCAGTATGAAAACTCTGAACTTTCATCTAATGAGAGCTTTTTCTCCTCCTCCAGCTGTGATCTGCCTCAGGCAAAGGGATACCGTGGAAGAGGATACCATCATTTTGTTCTCCCTTTCTCATTACGCTGCTTCTCTCCTAGGTGTTGGTTCACTTCCATGGATCAGGATGGGGCGTGGGAGTGGGGAGGTCTGGCGAATTAGAGGACAGGGCACAGCTGTCACTGTGAGTCAGCTCTGGGGCTCTCTGCGCGTGGCGTGATGGAAGGCTCACTCTCCTCTGGGTTCCTTGGGGCCCTCAGCACTAAGGATTTACCTCTGAGATTCCTTTGAGGTGCTGTCTCCTTTGCCTGGCTGCAATTGCCCCCTGCCCTAGTATCTGGCTTCTGGTTGGTTCTCTGTTGGGGTCCCTCCACCCCCTAGGACACCTTCGTGTATGAGATCCCTTTGGAGCTGACCCAGCCCCTCTTCCCTCCCTTAGGGGATCCACATTTGGCTCAGGAAACGAGCATGAGTCCTTGCTCTCCCCATCCCAAACTCAGCAAGCTCCGGTCTTTCTCAGGCAAGCCACTCCTCCACGCCACACTCACTTCTAGACATTTTAGGTAGGAAATTGGTCGCCCCAAATTCCAGGGAACATAGGCAGTTTCCCTAGTGGGTTGTTTTAGGTACCCCACAGTGGAGTCTCCATCAGCCTTTTCACTTCATGTTGAACTGGCAAAGGGCCTGGCTCAGATGCTCTCCTACAAAGTCCTGCTGAGGTCTGGCTCTGTGGCTCCTTCCTGACCTGGCTGCTCGTGGCAGGAGTCCCCATAACTCAGCCAGGCCCACAAGGGCCATTTCCCTAGCACCCTTGTGCTGGTAGGTTGACACATGGGATATTGGCAAGTGTTGTGCCCAGCTGCATGGAGCCATGGGCAGGGGCTGGCTGTGTGTAAGGACCGGCCCCCAGCTGCCAGCTGGACCAGGCCAACATGTTAGCCAACTGCCAGCAAGGAAGTGGTGCGCCAGGCCCGGGCTGTGGGGCAGAGCCAGGCTCCCAGGGAAATGGGCTCCAGCACTGGGGTGGGGTGGACAGAGCTCAGGGAGGGGCACCTCCCAGCCACTGCGGCATCTGGATTTACAGATGGTCCACCAGAAAACTGGACATACACATAATAAATGCCTGTTGATTCAGTCACACATGCTTGTTATTCAACTTATTGGTTGAATCAACTTGGGAAAAAAAATTTTTTTAACCTGAAATATTATTTCACCTCCTGCTGCCAGGACCTTGTCTGTGGTTGAGAGCCCAACCAGGTGAGCTTCTGTGGCTCCCTTCAGACCTGGCTGCTGGTGGTGGCCTGGGGTGGGAGGACTCCAGGCACCTTTCCCTCCGCACCCTTCCCCACCCCCCATGACTCAGGTCACATCTGAGAGGGCGGAGCACTGTGGTGAAGAGCCCAGGCTCGGAGCCAGACTGCCAAGTCTGAGGGCTGGCACCGTCCTCTGGTACTTGGGGTGTTATTTGAGACCATCAAGATATGCATGGACCTAAGTGTGTTCACTTTTTCTATTAGATATAAATCTGTCTAGTGTTCAGAACAGAGCCTGGCACACAGCACATTCTCAATACATGTCAGTTTTCACAAGCCGGCGATGGCCGTCTACTTCAGTTGGGCCCTATTTTCCATGGTGGCACCCTGTACCATAATTCTATAGTGGCTGGCTGGCGTACTTGCTGTGTGTGGTACATGCTTAACTCGTACTGATGCTCACCGTGATCACACTGCATCCCATAAAGACCTGTCAGTGTTATTTTGGGATCCCCAGGTGCCTTAGCTCAGGCTGCTATCACAAATACCACACTTCGGGGGGCTTATAAAGGGAATTGCATGTGTAAAAGCACTTAGTGCAATACCTGGCAAAGAGAAATGCCGCGTTACTGTTGGTTATGAGCAATGAGATACTCATTAAAATGCTCACTGTTGAAAATTCAGGGTGTGACAGTTTCGGGTAACAGGAGGTTTATTATTTAGACCAGAATCACCTGGAGGGCTTATTAAGAGATTGCTGCTCCTGCCTTCAGGGCTTCCGGTTTAGCAGATCTGGGGCAGGGCCTGGAATCTGCATGTCAAACAGGTTGTTGGGTTACTGATGCTGCGGGTCTGAGGACCCCACTTCCAGAACCACTGATTTAGACTATCTCCATTCTTAGCCAAACCACCTCCTTTCTTAATTCTTTCAAGGGATGTCAGGCAGGTGCACATGAGCACACACCCTTTTTTTTTTTACCTTGGTTATAAGCATTCTGCTGAGTTTCCAAAGCTGATAAAGGAGTAGCTGAGCCTTAGCGCTATGCATCAATAGCAGAGGCTCCACCCTGTAGAAAAAGAAGCCTGACTCCCAGATTTGGGGAGAAGGGGTGGGGCCTCCACTCTATCCATCCTCCCACCCCAGCCACATGTTCCCAGGCAGGAAGGCTTGCCCAGTTTTGCCTGGACTTCAAAGGAAGGTCTGTTTGCCAAATGTCTGCACATGCTGAGCAGCAGCAGGCTTGGGAGGCCCTGGAATGGCTGTGGCACCAGAGCAACTGTCCTACCTTGGCGGTGTCTGGCACCAGGGTTCCTAGCTGCCTTGAGTCTGGGCAGGACCCCATGGGCAGCAGCACACGGGGTGCTGTGCTCCTCTTACACAACCTTTTCAGTACAGCTGTGATTGCTCAAGTGCACGGACAAGTCTGAATGGCATTTTAGGCACTTTGAGGGACTCACGGACAAATATTTTTGGAATGATCATGGGGAAAGGCCCAGCTGGAGGGGTGCTGGAGTTGCAGAACAGTTCCCGGTCACTGTGAGCCCCCGCTCGTCCTTCAGCCCAGGAGCGGTCTGGGCAGGAGGAGGCAGCTGGTTTCTTCATGGGGTTAGCCCTCACTATTTAACCACTCTGAGGTGCATTCTGGAGACACTGTGAGGGCTTGTCGAATGAATGGCTGTGGGATCATCTTCTGATTCTACCTAGGATTGGGTCCTTTGCTGGTGGTGCTACTGGCTGTCTGAGCAATACTTCAGGGGTAGCAGGACTGGCTTCCTGGATGTGAGACTTACACGGTCGCAGTGGCCCCATGCTCAGAAGGGTCCACACCTGGTTGAATGTTCTGTAGTTTCTACCTTGAAATTCTGAGTAATTTTTGAATGGTCCTGAATTTTCATTTTTCACTGAGCCCTGCAAATCATATAGCTGGTCCTGGGTGGCAGTCTCAACCAGGAAGTAAGAATGCAAGCATCAGGGAGGGAATGGATCAAGTCAGTCTACTCAGCCCCTGTCTTCTTGGAAACTTCTTTGAGGAAGTCTTGTTGGGTGTAAGGATCAGGATAGTGGGTAGAATCAGGGAGAATATTTTCCCTTTCAGGATCCTACTTACCTGGTAGCATGCCCTGAGGGAAATCTGGCCAGTCTGTATCAACACATTCAGATGGAATTTCTGGGGCGACCCAGGCAGGGTCCTGCAATGAGGTCACAGCTGTTCTAGAGCCCTGGCCCCACCTGTACCTCTTACAGTCCCCCCTCAGCACTTGGCATATGGTAGGTGCCCATGACATTTGTGGGTGACAGTGAACACAAGCTTCACTTTCATCTCCTCTGGGTTCCCATGAAGCTAGTGCCACCGGTCGCCAAGAAAGATCCCTCCTAGTGAAACTGCAGCTGCTTATTCTCTGAATTGTTTTCTTCAATATAGGCAGGTATTCAACCCCAAACAATCCAAACCAGTCCCCGGGAGATACCGACAGCCCTGAATTGTGTTGATTGGGAGCTGTTACTACAACAGTGCTGGGCCACAGACTACCCCTAAACTCAGTGGTGTAAAACAACAATCACTTTTCCTAATGACTCTCTCAGTGAGCTTGGCTGACCTAGCTCCAGCCTGTCTGGGAGGCTCTGCCTCCAGCTGTGGAGCTCTGCTCCCAAATCTGTTCTGGGCCAAATGTGGTCACGTTGGGCCCGGAATGGCAACTACTTGGGGGAAGGTCTTCTCAGGGCTTTAGCAAGAGTGCATGAAGGCAAGTAGAGAGGCCAAAGGTCTCTGAAGGCCTAGGCTGAGAACTGTATAATGTTACATCTGTCCACATTCCACTGGCCAAAGCAAGAGACATGGCCAAACTCAAAGTCATGAGGCCAGGAAGTGTTCTCTGCCAATGTGAAGTTAAGGCAAGATAGAACTCTGGAGGTGAATAACTGGGGCCCGTAATTCAGTTTACTGCAGTAGCACTGTTATCTCAAATACGCCATCTGTACTCTGGTCATACCATGGGGCCATTATTTCTCTGCATGTGGCACCAACAAGATGCCAACTAACCAGGCCCAGGGGAAGTATCAAATGGAATTAAATGGACACATGTACCCCATGCCCTACAATTCTCAGTTTTTATCATGTAAGTCAGTTCATTAAAAATATCCTGCAGAGCCCATGAAAATGAGGTATCCTATTCTTAGACAGCATGACAAGGAGGTCTGGGCCCCAGGAATCTGCATTGTTATAAGCATTGTAGGTGAAACAAAGCCCATGTTTGAGATCAACTGTTGTAAACAGTCTGTAACTATACCAGCAGATTAATCAACACTAGGATGCTTGCAAAGGGCAGATCTGGTGAGATTTCTTAGTGAGAAACTTCTACACACATGAATTATTTTTTTGATCTCCCCCCGTTCTCTTAACTTCTGCATGAAGTGAGGTCTTAGCCAAGTCACCAACTGCCAGTTTCACAGGTAGATTCTGGTCTCTAGACATTTGCTCAGCACATACATATTAGTGTCATCTTTAGATTCTGAAAATGACCCTCTTGTGATTGTTTATAACTTAAAAGATATCAATCATTTTTGCTCATTCAACAGGCAAACTCCTTCTTTTGCTACTTCACTCAGGTTTTTCCCCAGTACTCCTACCTTTATCTCTTTCAGTCAGTGGGGTGCCATCATAGCTGACCCCAACCCTCATAGGCTGCTTCTGATGCCAAGGGAAGGCATGACAATGATTCGTGTGAAGAGCCATGTACCTTAGCCTGGACCAAGTCTCTGTCTGTAGTTGGCTAAGCTGGTGGTGAAAGTCTGAAGCTTTTGGCACTTATCTTGGCCACCACAATAGCTAAAGGCTACCTGAAAGTAAAGTCAGTCCAAAGGAAAGCAGAGCTAAGGATTATGGTCACAAACCTGAATCCAGCTGTGCCTGAAGATGAACGTCTCTCCTGAACCTTACCATTAGGTAAGCCAGTGCACGGCCTGTATTGTTTAAGATGGGCTGACTTTGGTTTCTTTCACTTGAAACTGAGAAAGTCCTGATTGCACACACACACACACACACACACATACACACACACACACAGATTTTATTCTGGTAATCACACCAGACCTACTTGAGGGCCAAATTTCATTAGCAGTTATAGGGGCACTTCTAAAACAAAAGAGACTGCTTGAAAAATGAATACAGCTATTAAGCATATCTGTGTATTCCAAGCAAGGCCTAATTGGTTATTTAAAATTATTACCTCTTATTTACATCTGTTACAACAGTTACATTTTCTCTCTTCCAACTCCCACTAATATTTTCAATGGCTTCTCCCCAGGTATTGCACTGAAGGATCTCTCTGAAGTCATTTCTTTTTTTCTGTTTGGCTATGATAAAAGGACAGAAGCCTAACTTTAGACAGCAGGAAATAATGCATCACTTCGAACATGTTGTCTTTTTATTATAAATGTGATGATATGGCTAGGTGGGATGGCTTCAAAGAGACAGGATGTTACCTTAAACATTTACAAAGCTGTGGTTAAAACAGTCTCCTTAAACTACCTTTTCAATCCATGGAACTTACATAAATATTTGGCTACTGGTGACGGGCCTAATAAATCTGTTTAGAATGTTGCAGCAATATTTACTTACAAAGTAAAGGCATAAGCCCACTTTGGCCAATAATTTTAAGAAGGAGAGATACCACTTTTTAGCACCTTGCATAAATATTTGCAGGACTTACAAATCCAAGATAACCCTGCTTCTTCCCTAAAGCTAGTACTGCTTCCTACCATGTTCCACTGAAATGCCCCTTTTAAGTATCTCTTGATTCAGCTGGAAAGCATGACATTTACTTGAGATGTGTTAGAAGACATCACCTGATTCTGGGTCATAGTGGAGGAATTCTTAGGTTTTCTTAGGTTTTCTAATAGCTCAAAGTTCTGCAAGGTACTTTCGGACTAGGGGAAAAACGGACAATCTTTTGCCTCTGAAGCTTGTGAATCAGAACTTGAGCATTTGGGGAATAAATCTCATTATGTCTGACCAGGAACTAAGGGATCCACTCCTTGTTTGACCTTCCACATTATAGGGATTATGGAAAGTGCTAGAAAAAAAACAGTAGAAAGTATGATGCTTCATTAGGACACTCTGTCCCCTGGAGAAACTAAGATGGTAACCTAAGTGTTTTGAGCAAGGCCATTGTTTAAACTGGAAAGGATTCTGGTATTTATGAAATAGAATGCGATGCCACCTGACTTCTCTCTGGTGCTCTTCAAACAGCTGAGTTTCTTGATTTCAAGAGATGAGTCCCAAAAGAGGGACTTTTCACCAAAGGGGAAAGACACCAACAATGGCAAACATCTCTTTATGAAGGTCAAACAGCAAAATAACTTGATTACCCAATGCATCCCTGTGCTATTTATTTTTTTTATGGTTGAGTTTTTCAAAGACTTTAAGAGATATTTCCTGTTTACTTCGTGGTAGAGAAACAGTCTGTAGAAAATTCATCCCAAGCACAAATACCAGAGAATTTCAAAGTGTTTGTCATTTGCAAATTGCAGTTATGTTACCAGGTTTAATTTCCAATGAGTGTTAACTAAGCGAGTAGTCACAATTTACAAGGAAAAGAGCAATTGACTTATAAAAATAGTATTGCAAAGTATTATGTGAAAACTGCTTTTTACTAGACTTATAATGAGGCCTACTGGTCTACCAATCTTGAGGAAGGAGAATAAAAGAACTTTACTTTGGTATTTATATTATCTAGGGGTGGAAGAAAAGACTAGGATGATGACTTTGACCTTCTAGGGAGGGTGGGAGCTGTTTGGTATTTATTCCTTTTTAATATATGAATTTATACCACATGCTCCATTTAAAGCAGACCCCATTCTAGACCATTTTGCACAAAGTGGGCCCTACAGAAAGCCCTCGTTTCCTCTGGCAGTAGATGTGAGAGCAGCCCCCTAGGAGGGGCTAGCCTGTTGTGCCTGCATGTACACTGCCACCTGGCATCAGGCTGCTAAAAGTGGCTCTAGTAAAACAAGCCTTAGCCAGTGACTGCCATTTGGGTCACAACATTTACTCCTGTCTTTGGGAATGGTGGATTCTAACAGTACCTTCTTGATGGGTTTCATTTATTCCTGAGAGAATTGGGAAAGGCTTTACAGAAGATTCCAGGAGTGGATTTGTCAGATAGCCTAGGTGCTGTAACAAGTATCCCCAGACATGGTACTAGGCCTTGGGGACACAAAGTAAGCAGAACAAAGCCTTTGCTTTGCAGAACTTCTATTTAAGTCTAGTTTCCAGGGTTATACCAAGTGTCTAAAGTGAATAATCCTTTCCATCAAATATCGGCTCTTGACTTTCTCCACATTAGTGTCACTCTCCTTAAGGAATGAGCCAGGATGTATGGGTGCTATTTATATAAAGGAAGAAAGAGAAAGAGCAGCACGGTGCTCAAGCAGCTCTTTCTTCCCAACTAGAAGAAATGCCTTCCAGTGCCTTTCGTCTAACCCTCCTTCAAACAGCTCAGCCTCTCTTGAGGTTTTGAATCCTGGCTTCACATTAAAATCATTGGGGCTCTTTAAAAAATACCAGATATTTTGATGTACTTAGTCTGGAAATGGGTGCTGGGAATGAAGTGAGTTTCTTTTGTTTGTGTTTTTGTTTAACTTTCCAGGTGAATCTGATGGGCAGCTATGTGATAATCATCTTGCTTCAGCTGGTGGCAGTAGAGAAGCCAGCTTGTACCATAGTGGATACAAAGGATTAAGCCAAAATGTCCCCAGATATTAGGGAGCTGGAAACATCATTTTGAAATTTTGCAATATAGGTCTTTCTCTTTGTGCACAAACCACCTTTGAGCATCTTCTATGTGCCACACATATGATGAAAGGTGGTAGAGGAATCAAAATAAATGTTGCAGTCTCATCCTTGACCTCTAGTTACTCATAGTGCACTTGGAAGGGGGTAATACCATAAACCTTTAAGTACTGTCTAATGATAGAGATGAAAAAGGAGGATAGGAATATTTTTACCTGATTTATTCACTGTCGTATCCATAGAACCAAAACGGTACCTAACACAAAGTGGTGCTAAATAAATATTTGTTGAATGAACACATTTGAGCAGCCATGGATGGCATCACAAAGGATTAATACCTTTACATAGTGTGTGTAAACATAGGCAAGAAATAGGTTAATAGTTAAGAACAGACAACATAAAGGTCCAAACACAAAATCAACCAAATTGAAAATGTGAATAAATAATCATACGGAGAACTTAATTAGTAATTAAATGAAAGTAAATTTAAAAACAAATAAGTTGAGTCTATAATTAGATTGAAGATAGTATAAATGAAGGAAAGGATGCAGTCATATGAACATTCTTACACTTTGCTCTTGGCACTGTAAATTAGTACAACTCTTTCTAGAAAGCAATTTAGAAATAAATATAAGGCAGATAAAAATGTTCACATTAGTAAAACCACTTTTGAGAATCTACCTTAAGAAAATGAAACAAAGCATGAAAAGCTGTATTTGCGAAGATATTCACCATATTATTATCTATAAGAAAATGAAAATAGTCAAATGCCCCCAAACAGAGGAATAATTAAGTAAATTACAGCCAATCCATTTAATACAATGTCATGTACTTATTAAAGGTGATGGTTATGGAAATTTCTCCAAGTAGAAGAATGCTTATGCCATTATATGTTGAGAAATAGTGAAATACAAAATGATATGTATCCCCATCTTAAAATAATTTTTGGAATGAGATAGAAATGAATACACTTTTTAAAATGCTGTGAAAAACATGTGCATATTAAAGAAAAAATGAATTATGCAAAACTATGAGTTATTGCTAAACTGATAAGTTTATGATTAAAAAAACTATTCTCCAAGAAGTCAGTGATATTATTCTATTAATTCTTTCATTAAATGAATTTAATATTTAAAATTTGTAGTTTTAAAGTTTTTGTTAAGGAAACAGAAATAAGAAAGTGCTATGAAACTACCAAGAAAGGAGTGAATATCTCCTTTTGTGTTTTTGTTTAAACAAAGGAGAGTTGAGGGCAAGTCACAGAAATTGATACTCAGAAGCTGTTCAATATATTAGTCAGGGTAAGATAAAATGCTGTAACAGAAAGGCCATCTCAGTGATTAACATCATAACCTTTCTTTCTTCTCATCAAGTATCGGGCAGGTGGTCTTTCATATAGTGATACTGGGACTCAGGATCCTTTCCTTTTTTGACTCACAGTCCTCTGGGATCTTGAAATCTTCTACATCCAGCTGTCAGCTGATTAGCAGAGAGACAGAGCATGGAGAACCCCATACAGCATTTAGGAGCCAGGTCAAAAAGTCACATCACATCTAGCTAGATATGATTGTCCAGAACTAGACAATAACTCCCCCTAGATTAGCGAAGACAGGTACTAATGTAGGTCTCTCATAAAAGCAAAGCGAAGTGGCATAACACAGGCTTTTGAAAAGTGGGGGATACCTGTATGTGGAAGCCACCAAGAGGTCCTTTAGTAGGTGAATGGATAAACAAACTGTGGTACATGCAGACTATGGAATATTATTCAGCACTGGAAAGAAATGAGCTAGCAAACCACAAAAGACTGGATGAATGATAAATGCGTATTACTAAGGGAGTGAAGTCAATCGGAAAAGGCTACCTACTGTATAATTCCAACTTTATGTCATCTGGAAAAGGCAAAACTATGGGGAAGGTAAAAAAATCAGTGGTTACCTGGGGTTGGCGGTGGGAGGTGTGTACAGGTGAAGTACAGAGAATTTTTAAGGCAATGAAACTATAATGGTAGATACATGTCATTATACATTTCTCTAAACCCATATAATTTGCAACACCAAGAATGAATACTAATGTAAACTAGGGACTTTGTGTGATTATCATGTGTCATATTGATTCACTGATTGTTACAAAAGTACCAGTCTTGGGGATGGGGGGATGTTGCTAATGGGCCCTATGTGGGGGAAAGGAGGTAGGTACATAGGAATTCTTGTATTTTTCCATTCAACTTTGTTATGGAATACCACATGCTCCATTTATACCACATGCTCCATTTAAAACTGCTCTGAAAAGTTGTCTGTATATTTTTTAAAACCAACCATCCTTTTTTCCTCTCCCAGAAATATCAGTGATTCATAATTGCAAGTCTCATCTTGGACACTATCTCCAAAGAAGACTTTTGCCATCTTTTTCTTTTCTCCCTGGAGGATAAAAACCAAGGTTGATATTTAGACCATTAGATAAATAATATTTCTGGATTCAACTTTGAAACCAGGAAGTCATTGAACTAACATTTCTTCCAAAATGTTAGTTCTGGACAACTGAGAATGCTGCCCTTTTGGTAGTGTCCCTGGCAAGGAGAAGGTAGTGTCACAGCCCATCTCTTTAGATATCCCCTGGAGGGAAAGAAGATGTCTGGGCCTGGTTACACAGGCTACAAAGAAGGCTGTGTTCCCCTGCAGGGCATCATTGCCCTGGCTAGTAGGCAGAGTCCTACAGACTTACTCTATGGTGACAAAACTTAAGTGTTTGGCATCCAAAAATGATGTCATACCCACCTAACTTCTGGTAAATTGTGGTTTTGGTTAGATTGGTTGCATTTCAAGACAGAGGAAAATTGGAGGATAAAGTTGTTTCCTTTCAATCACACCATGGTGCACACAGACAGAAATCAAATAGAAAAACCAGCTGTCATCAAGCAGTGAAAATATTGGGATAAACAGACAGGGAGACAGCACAGAGAAATTCTGCAAGGCTGAGTTACTGCAGTCAGCCACCCGTTTGTTGAAGGCCTGCTGAGCACTTCCCGCTCTGCTCTAAGTATTCTGATTCCCAGTAAGACTGACTTGGGCTAAAGGATCTTAGAAATCACCTGAATGCTTGAGAATATCCTGCCCTCGCTTGGCCTGACGTGGCCCCAAATGGCCCCCACACCCTCAGAGACACACGTGCTTGCCAAATCAAGGCCATCCTAGCCTTACAATTCTGACAGCCACATACACACACACACACACCCCCTAGATTTCCTCATCTTGTTCTTTAAAATTTTTAAGTTTTAAACTTTTCAGGTGTGTTTCAAAGGTAGAATCTTCATAATATAGATAGAGTTAGGAAGTGATTTAATAATAAGTCACTTAATAATTTATTAATAATAAATAATAAATGGATAATATTATTCATTTAATAATAAGCCTCATCTGTACCAACCCTGGTCTGGGTATTGGGACAAATCAGAAATGACTCAGACACCAATCATATACCAGGAGACTGCAGGCCCCAGGCTTGGATTGGGAAGTACTCCCAGGTAGCAATAATGTGAGGCAGACGGTGGTAAATGCTTTGAAAGAGGCTTGAATGACAAATGGCAGGGGTTCTGGGGAGTGGGGATTACTTCCAGCTGACGGCATGGAGGGGGTAATATTAGTAAGATCAGAAGTCAGTTCGGGAGGGCAGGGCTGGGTCTGCAGACAGAGACAGGGAGGATGAAGCACATCGGAGGTGTCATTTTATCAGCAGTTCCCAGAGGAGACGTGCGGGCTGCTGTGCGCGTGGGGGGACAGAGGGGCAGAGGGGCAGGGGGGTGCCTGAGAGAGAGGAGAAAGGCCAGGACCAGTCCCACAGGGCCTCCCCCAGAGGGGGCACTGCAGCGCTGGACACAACAGGGTCCGCCCACTTCCCCGAGGAAAGTCAGTGAGCAAAGGCAACAGCTGGGAAGTGGGGAAGAGGCAGACTCGTTGGAAGAAGGATTGTCAAAAATTGTTTCTCTCTTTTAAGTTTGAAGAGGTCTGGCCACGTGTGTCGGCTGAGGGGCAGAAGCACTGAGAAAGGACGGGACTGGAAACTGGGGTGGGGAATCTGTAGGCAACAGCATGCCGAGCTCTCAACGACGTGGACACGCGTGGTTGCGGCCACTGTTTGTGTGGGAGCCCACAGCTGGAAACTCAAATACCCCTCAACAGGGAGTGCGTACACAACTGCAGCATATGCATTTGTACAGTGGAAGACTGCACACACAGCAGAGAAAAAATGAAATTTTTTTTTATGAGCCACATAGATGAATCTCATAGACACATGCTAAGTGAAAGAAATACAAAGCTGAAATAGTACAGATACAAGAGTTCCTATTGCATGATTGCATTTATATGAGGTTTAAAACCAGGCATAACTAATCTCTGGTGACAGAGGCCAGAAAAGTAGTTACCCCTGAGGAGGGCACTAGCTGAAGGGTCACAAGAGGGCCTGCTAGGGGCTGGACAGGTTCCATGTGTTGACTGGGTGTGGTAGTACAGGTATAGACTTGTGGAAATATGTGCTGTGCCCTACATGTAAGATTGGTGCACTTTATGTAATTTATTCCTCAACAGATGGAGAGAAAGAGAAGTTGGGCAGAGCAAAGGGTGGCTGAGGAGAAGGTGAGAGCACGGGGGAAGGTGTGAGCACACAAGGATTTTAAGGTAGAGTGGAGACAAACTACAGTATTGCCTCTGACACTTTCGTCCATCCAAGTGTGAGCAGATAAATGCCTCAGCTGGAGCACTGGTGAAAAAGGGTGGGTTCTGCAATGGAATAATCTACAAGATTTGGTTAACTGAACATGGGCCTTAGGGGGACATCCAAAGGAAAATTTGATTTCTGTCTATGTGCACTACAGTGTGATTGAAAGGAAACAACTTTATCCTCCAATTTTCCTCTGTCTTGAAATGCAACCAATCTAACCAAAACCACAAGGAGCTCCCGAGGCCCAGATCTAGGTGGGTGCCAAGGCACCATTCTCTGCAGTAGACAGTCGTCAATTCACCTACTAGAGGCTTATCCCATTTATGGAACAGTCTACACATCTAATTCATGGGGCTCGATCCTGTACCAGTATAAACCTTTACCTGCTCTTTCTAGCTGATGCTCCAGGGGCATTTAGAATATAAAGAAATATCTCGGAGAATACTTTATTTTAACATCAGCTCTCTGTCTTATTCTTGACAAGACTGAGTGGGGTGGGCTTTGGGGCTTTGCCAAAATCTGCTAAATGTAGTCACATACTATAGAGTTGATGCCACCAGGAATTAAGGGGACCTGTTCTATGGGTGCACAAAGTGTACACAACAAAGAGCCTGTTCCTCCTGACACTGGTTAATGGAGCAGTTCTGAAACCCAGGGAAGAAGGCAAAGGGAGGGAGAGGCAGCAAGCCTAGTGTGGGCCTAGAACTTGGCCTTTCTCAGGCAGCATGGGCTGTGCTGTGCTCTGTCATTGGCCTCATGTCCTTCCTAAGTCACATGAGTGCCACAGGGTTGGAATCCTCTTCCTAGGTAATAATAAGATGCAGAAATGTCATCCAACTGGGCAAGTTCAGGAAAATGGGCTCTCAAGGAAGTTGGGTTGCTGGAGGCAGGCTGTCTGGGGTCGGCTGGCACTAACCCTTCCCTCTACCCTAGATGCGGATGTGGTCTCACTGGTGCTGAGCCCTGGTGCTTGTAAACAGTCCTGTAAATGCAGGTCCATGGATTGTTAGTGTAAGTTCCTCCTGGGTGGGGTGCATCTGAGACTAAAAGGACAATGGCCGAGCCAGGCCTGGGCCTCTCAGCTCTGGCAGAGCCCTGCCTGCAGAGTGCTGCTGGCAGCTGTGCAAAGTTAAGGCAGCGAAGGAGTGAAGGAGGATGTGTTGCACCTGCTCCTGCTTGGCATGACTGCTTCTCTTTCCTTACAGTCTATATCTTGGCTAAATAAACAGGATTGTAGCTGGAACATGTGAGTGCAACACGTGTGAGAGTTCCTCAGTGAGTCAGTAACTCACTGAACCAGGGCTGGTAAGGTGCTGTGACTACATTATGGGCTGGGGAGGGAGGTGGGAATGAGGAGATGGGATTTGGGGGTCTCAGGGGACATAAAAAGCATGAAATGCATCCCTAGTCTTCAAAACATGTGCAGCCTAAAATACATACTGTCTCATATGGGTCCCAAAGATGGATAAGAGAACTCAATGCCAAGTGAGTGGTAGAGAAAAGAGGTACTGGGAATTGATGGGGTAGGGAGAGGAAGGGACAGGGAGGGGAGGGAACAGTCAGCAAGGAGGGCAGTCTGAGAAGCTTGGCATCAGGATGAAAGGACACTTGATCTGGGTCTTAGAGGAAGCAGAGTAAATTTGGGATCAGCAGAGAGAAAGAAGAGTGTTTCAGAAAAAAAGAACTGGTAGGTACAAAGACACAGGTGAGGAAGTGGACAGAGAGCTAGAGAGCCCTAGTTGTCCACCCAATTTCCATTCCCCCACTTTTCCCTATTAATTGACTCTTCATTTTATTCAATATAGCAGTGTGCCTAGTTTAAACACCCTCCACCCCAACACACACACACCTATATTTCCTAGCTTCCCTTGCAGCTACAGGTTATTGTTTTATGACCAATGAGATGTAAGTACTGGTGTACCATTTATGAAGCTTTTTAAGGGAACTGACTCAGCTCTTTGCCCTTCCCACTCTTTCTCCTTCTTCCTGCCTGAAATATAGATGTAATGGCTGGAGCTTCAACAACTTGGTTGAACCACACAGTGATCTTAATGATGGAAGCCTTGAACTAAGGCTGAATGGAGAGATGAAGAGCAGAGAATAGGTGGTGCTTGGGTCCCTGATGTTGATGGAGCAGCACAATAGTCTTAAGCTGTCTGTCTATTAACTTTTCATTATGTGATAAACATACAGAACTACATTGTTTAAGTCACTGTATCTGTGATATTCCCCATTATTGAAAATGGTGCATTTCCCCATGACAAAAAAAAATGTAATTAGGGGCTGGAGCTGGCTGGATTGATGCCAGAACCCCTGGGTAGACAACTGGTTCCTTCCATGTCCTGGTCTCTCTCTTTTTCTCTCTCTCATGCTCATATACACCAGCAGTGGGCTGACTTGTAGATCCCAAACTAGTATGTCCATGTCCTGGTCTCCAGAACCTGTGAATATTACCTTATTTGGAAAAAGAGGTCTTTTCAGATGTAATTAAGTAAAGGATTTTAAGTTGAGGAGATCATCCTGGATTATCTGGATAAGTCCTGAATCCAGTGATGTGTCCTTATAAGTGACACATAGAAGACAAACAGACAAAAGGGGAGAAGGCAATGTGGCACAGAGCCAGAGACTGGAGTGATGCAACCATGAGTCAATAGCCGATAGCCACTGGAAGCTGGAAGAGGCAAAGAACAGATTGTTCCCTAGAAACCCCAGATGGAGTAGAGTATGGTCCTGCTGACATTCATTGTAGGCTTCTGTGTTTCTCTCCAGAACTGGAGAAAATACTTTTTTGTTGTTTTGAGTTACCCAGGTTGGGGTAATTTGTTATAGCAGCCACAGGAAACTAATACATACCCATTGGCATACTGCATCCCCAGCTTGTAACATGCAGGGTTGGGACTTGAACCCTCCGACAAATTCTTCTTGAACCAAACGGGCATGTTCTCACAGAAACTTGCAGGCCAGTCTGCTTTCCCTTCCTAAGAGAAAAGCAGGCCTACAACATCGACATTCCCTGCATATTCCTGTTTGCAAACTCTGTAAACAGCTGTATTACAGTGTATACAGCTGTGTATAGTGACCCCACTATACACAGAAGAGGAAAACCATTTGCAACCACCTGGAGGATACAGCCAGATCCTCTTTGCTCTGAAATGTCTCTGAGTTTAGAAATCTAAACACATACCCCAGTTTGTCAAACTTCCTGAAGGACTGGGCTCTATTATATGGTTGCACAACACAGTGCAATGACAATACTGCCTTAGCCTCTGTCCACCCACAAGGCGGGACCAATGCTAGAGGAAGAAGTAGGCTGGAGATGAGGGGGCTGGGAGAGGGAGGCCAGAGGGGCAGAGAAGCATGGGTGAGCTCCTCCCAGAGGGCTGTGGAGAGAAAACCTGTCATACTGCCTTCATCAGAGCTGGGAAACCACCTGCAGTGGTAGTTGTGTATGGGTGTCAGTCAGGAATTTGAGTCCAGGTTCTTCCTCTAACCAGCTATGTATCCTGGACTAATTCAATCTGTAAGATTTGTTTTCTACATCTACAAAATGGAGTGAGTCCCTCCACTTACCTCTTTGAGTTGTTGTGGGGATGAAGTGGGGTAAATGCATGGGAAGTGCTTTGGACAGGGCAGTCCTTGGTGCCAGGCCAGCACCAAGGTTATTCGTGGGAACAGCTAGTGTCAAATTTTCAATGGAATCCATGACAATAAAGACACCAGGCTCTTCCCAGTCACAGTTGTCTATCAACAATGCATCCATTTCCTGTGGACAAGTTGTTCGATCCCAAACTTTCAAGGACTTTTGCATCTTTTTTGGTGTTTAAATAGAGCTACTCCAAGCCTAATACCACAGAAATGTCTCCCCTTGCCCCCCCACCCCCCCAGTCATGACTACAAGTCTCCTGCTGAGGGCTTAACTGCTCTAGAATCTGGAGGGGTCAGCAAACTCTCTGTTAAGGGCCAGAGAATGAATATTCTAGGCTTTGAAGGTTATATGTGGTCTCTGACACATATTTTCCTTTTTAAATTTTCTATTTGAGAGGACTAGGTAGGCTAGATTAGGCCCAAAAGTCATGGTTTGTGAACCCCTGCTTGATGAAGTTTTAAAGAAGCTGTTTTTCTGACTAGATTGCCCATCTGTAGACAGGAGGCTTTGGAAGATACCTGAGGGAGAAGGGTTTTCTGTCTTTTGTCTCTCTGGCTTTCTTTATCAGGAGAGGAGAAGATGGCAATGGTAGCCACAGAGGGAAAGAACTCCGTGGAGGAAGTAACTGGTTGAAGGACACGAACTAGACTCTGAAGACGGAATTGAAGCTCCACACTGCCTGATTCTGCCTGAGGCCAGCCTGCTCCGGAGCATTCAGCCTTTAGTGAAGAGCAGGTGAGAACCAGACTAACATCTGTGCTTCAGTATGGCTTTCATCCCGCTACTCAGAAAGGCTGTCATTGTTAAGCAATCCAACCCAGCAAGACACTAAGAAGCTAAAATGCTAAAATCTGATTTCATAAATAATTTACTTCTGCTGATAGGTTCTCCTCATCCCATGACCTTTCATTCCAAGCAGCAGAAGATGGACTACAGTTTTAACTCTGACAGCAACAAAGGGACCCCCTGGATGAGAGAATGAGATCATAAATGTGAACCTCAGGGCCAGGAGCCTTCCATTTGCACTGGGCAGAAAACCGGGCCAGGTTCTAACGGATGCAGCTTCACAGGGGAGAGGAAAATGATGAAGACAGATTAAGTTAGGCCTGGAAGGAATTTAAGCTACTCTTTGATCAAAAGAGAAAATGGTAATAGATCAAGATTTTCTTTATACAAAATTGCAAAAAGAAAAAAGAAGGACACATTGTAAACATGCTCAAAAACTTTGGAATGATAATTCCTAATGGTTTCCAGTAAGGAATATATCTCAAGAGGTGTTTGTTTCCCACTAAAAGTTCATTCTGTCCCTGAGTTTCTTTGTATTCAATTGGTTCACCAGAGAAACAGAAGCAATAGGATATATACAATAATATATGTATGTATATGAAAGAGAGAGAGATTGACTGATTTTAATGAATTGGCTCACAAAATTGTGGGGGCTGGAAAGTCCAAGATCTGTGAGGTAGGCCACAGGTTAGAAACCCAGGGTTTATGTTGCAGCTCAAGTCCTAAGGCAGTAGGCAGAATGCTCTCTTCCTTGTAGAACTTCAGCCTTTCTTTCTTAAGGCCTTCAACTGATTAGATGAGCCCACCCACATTATGGAGAATAATCTGGTTTACTCAAAGCCTACTGCTTTGCATGTTAATCTTACCTAAAAACAACCTTCACAGCAATATCTAGACTGATGTTCGACCAAAGAGCTGGATACAGTGGCCTAGCCAAATTGAACACACAATATTAACCATCACACTCATCATTCTACTGGATTTTTTTGAATCCCTAAATTAGCCACAGGTACTAGATAATCTGTGACTGAGCAATACTTAACCTGGAGTGATAGATTATCCCCAAGTGGCAGATTCTATCCTACAGAGAAGCATTTGACTGCAAGTGATATAAAATAGAAAGTACAATAGGTTAAAAGAAACAGGTTATTTTTCTTCTATATCAAGAAATCCAGTGATTACATAAGATACTCACATTCTTCCTATCCTTTGCTATATTAAATGTGGTGGATTTTTCCCCTCATGCTTATTGTTTCTCTTGTACTCATAGTTTCATGTTAGCTATGGTAGCTCCAGGTATCACATCAACATTCAAGACACAGAAATAGTGGGAAGAAAGAGTGGAAAGGACTGTGGCTTCCACTTTAATTAGGAAAGCAAAGCCTTCCCAGAAACCCTCCCAGGAGTCTTCCAGTTATTACCCTGGATAGACCTGTTACATGGCCACAATGAGTTGTAATCCGGAGGCTGGAAAAGCAAGTACTTTCTAGGGCTGGGAACATTGTTGCTCCAGACAAAACTAGGGTTCTGTTAGCAGAAAAGACAAGATGTAACTATTGTGTGGGCAACTTACAGTGTCTGCCTTTACAACGATTTCATCTGGATTTGAAGTGTCTCTTGAGTTATGCATCAGTTTTTGGTTCAATAAACTCATCTTCTGTGTGGTAGCTTTGTGATACCACCTTGAATATGGCAATGTACTTGCACTTAAAACTAAATCTGTATTCTTCTCATGGCTGAATAACATTCCATTGTGTATATGCACCACATCTTTTTTATCCATTCATCTACTGATGGACACTTAGGTTGCTTCCATTTCTTGGCTATTGTAAATAGTGCTGTGATAAACTTGGATGGAGCTAGAGGGTATTATGCTCAGTGAAATAAACCAGGTGGAGAAAGACAAGTACCAAATGATTTCACTCATCTGTGGAGTATAAGAACAAAGAAAAAACTGAAGGAAAAAAATAGCAGTAGACTCACAGAACCCAAGAATGGACTAATAGTTACCAAAGAGAAAGGGACTGGGGAGGGTGGGGGGTAAGGGAGGGATAAGGGGATTAAGGGGCATTATGATCATCACACATAATGTATGGGGGCACACGGGGAAGGCAGTATAGCACAGAGAAGACAAGTAGTGACTCCATAGCATCTTACCAGGCTGATGGACAGTGACTATAATGGGGTATGTGGTAGGGACTTGATAATGGGGGGAATTTAATAACCACAGTGTTGCTCATGTGATTGTATATTAATGATACCATAATAAAAAACAAAACTAAACTAAATCTGTAGTGTTTTCCAGGAATAAACCACTTATTATGGGAGAAATGAGTGAAAGAGGGACACCCAAGTCACTCTTCAAGAAGAAGGGGGTGGAAAAACTGGGACAGCTTCAAAGAGGAGGCAAGGGTAGAGCAGTCTCAAAGGGTTACTAAGAGTTGGCCTTGACAGTGAGGAGGCAGAGGTACAGCATAAGAAAAGGCCTGTGGTGTGGGAGCAGGTTTTGAAATCAGTCAGGATCTCTTCAGGAAAACAAATACCTCTTCAAGTATTCACAGCAGAGGAAATTTAAAGCAGGGATTGGCTCTATGGTAGAGAGAGATGCTGAGGGTTAAACATGGGATGGTGATGCAATGCAGAAATTGGCATTAGCAGGAACCCACCATCATCTCTGCAAGAGGGAAAAAGAAGGGACCAGAAGCAGAAACCACAGTGGGCCTGTTTGGTGAGAGCTGGAACTACAGAAGACACATAGACTGCTGCAGAAGCCACCAGGACAACAAGGAGAGAAATAGCCTGGCTTCTCCCTTCTTACCCTTTGTTATTGGACCAGGTCCTCCCACTGGCCTAACCCAACCAGCTGGACATCTGAAACAATGCAGCCTGCAAGGGCCAGCCATGGGGAATGAAAACAGAACAAGGGTAGGGTGAGGCCAGATGCAGAGCAAATAGGCCCCAGCCTAGTAACGTATTTTTGGGGAACTCTGAGTATCACTATGTGCAATAATGGTAGTTAACATTTATAAGCATTAACTAAATGCCAGCAAATATATTAACTATTTTATATGCATTCACATATTTACTTAGTGTAGATTAGGTACATAAAGATGAATGCTGCTGCAATATGGAATTAAAAGCAAAGCATTCATATCACAAAGAGCTTATATACCACACCAAGGGCTTTGGACAGTCCTGAAGGCATTGGGAATGAAATCCAATCAGTGAAAGATTGCAAGCAGAGGAATTACACATTTCAATTTGTATTTCTTAAAGATCATTCTGTGACTGTGTCTGAAGTTGTGAGCATTGCTAATTTGTCAACATAAATAATGGAGATATGACCAAAGAGTCCCGGGAGAGTTGGCTTCCCTTCCTTTCTTCTCTGTTCCTCTGCTTGGAGCAGACAGCATCACTTCTGAACACTTGTGTCATCTGTTGATATACTAGGATCTTTGTTTACTTTAGCTAAGCAAAACTGGAACAGTCGACCTTTTTAAAGAAAAATATTTATTACTAATCTATACAATAGTTACAAGAGTTAATGTACTAATACATTACTCACCTCATTAACACACTTCAGGAGGAATCTATATTCTAGCAATGTATCAGAGGTAGTCTTGCTCTATCTGCTAATTCCTTAAAGCATATGTGGTCCTTCTGACTTGGTTTTCAACTTTTAAGATAAATTAGTGCCATTTGTCATTGGGTGCAGAGGTGGCAGTTGGAGACAGATCACAGATTAACATGAAGTGTTGACACAATGTTATCACAGAGCCAAGACTTATGGCCCTAGAAGAGACATTTAGAGTCTCTCTAGTCCAACAACCTCTTCTACATATGAGAAAAGTGAGTCCACATAGACAAAGCAACTAGCCCAAGAATTTGAAAGTAGTTAGTGGAGGTAGAGCTATAACCCCAACTCCCAAACCCATGTTCCTTTCACACCTGGCTTCATGGCCAATGTGTCTAGAGCAAATAAGAAGCTGTCATTTTCAGAAACACTGCTCTGGCTACAAAAGTCTCATCTCACATGGACTTAAGCAGAAAAGGGGCCTTATGGTCTCAGGAAATAGTTTAGGGGATTCCATTTTCAGGCATGCATCAGTCTAGGGACTCACTACTCGGTCACTCTCTGTTTCTTGGATCTGCTTTCCTCTCAGCAGGTTACATTCACATGGGTTCCTCCCCTACAAGGGCCAGGCGACCACCAAAGTCCAGGCTCACCACCTGTCTGCTCAGTATCCCTAGTGAAAAGAACATATCTGTTTCCCAGTAGGGTCAAGCAAAATTTAGAAATAGAATTGTATTGGGATAGTTTGGGTCATGTGCCCATCCTTGAACCAATCTCTGTAGCAGAGGGGAATGGAACACTCTGATTGGCTAGGTCTGACTCATAGGTCTGTAAAGTGTCAGGGGATGGGTTCAGCACCTTGATTGTCAATTTTTATATTTGGAGAGTGAGGGCAATAAGATTCCTTGGAGGAAAATCAAAGTTTCATCCATGCATGAGGAGAGAACGAGTGCTGGGCAGGCACAGAACTGGGATGTGCTCTAGACGCTGAGACTTACATGAAATAACAAAGTGACTTCTAGACATCCTGGAGAGGTTTTCCTGTTGGCTATCACCCTATTGTAGGAGATAATCCCCTTGGGTGAAATGAGTTTCTCCTATGCAAAGCACATGTCCTCACCATGGAGTTCAGGGAAGCCAGTTGCTTCTGCGGCTTTGAGGCATATGGAAAGCTGGATTGATCACTTTTGCATCCCAAGCAATTCTCTGGGAAACACTCCCTTAATAAAGAGGTTCTTGCCTTAGCTCTGCTTTAGAGGAGGCCACTCCAACTAGTTTAACAAACTGAGCATTTAACAGGTGAGGTGCTCAGAAATGAGGAAGAAGCTTGAGGTAGAGTGATGTGTCTGCTCACAACTCCCCCCAGGGACATAGGTTCCTTATGCATCTGAGTTTTCAAAAGAAAAAGCATCCTGCCTTTGGGCATCTGCTGTGTTTGCGGGCTTCATTGGACTTTTCATGCTCTGTGATAAATTAGCAAAAGCCAGCCAGCTCTATAAACAGAAATATATAAGATTTTATTCCATCGTAATTTAAGTCATGCTGCTTCTATTCATTGTCTCTATTCTTTTTGTTCAAAAATGCATAAAGAATAGCCAAGGAGGTCTGATGAAGCATTGTCTAAAAGTCACCATCTCCCCTAAGAAACCAGAGATAAATGGAGAACTTTGTAAGCATGGCTCCAGCTCAGAAATCTTTTTTTTTTGTAATCTGAAAGAAGAAACTAAGTATATGGCAAAACACTATTAAAAAGTTAAAGGACAAATGACCAACTTTGCAGAAGTATGTCACTTGTATTAAAAGCTGATGAAGGATATCTTTTACATATAAGGATTCTTATGAGGAAAAGATGAATCCCACATAGAAAAATGGGTTAAAGGCACAAACAGCAACTTAATAAAAGAAAAACAAATGGACAATACATATGTGAAAAATAATTCATCTTACTAGTAATTAAAGAAATATAAATTAAAACAATAATAACATACTATTTTTACACTATCAGATTAGCAGAAGAAAACCATGCCCGCAGTTTTCCATGGGTGTCATGGATGGAGTGAAGATTCGGGAATGTGGGTGCTGGGAAGGCTGTGTTTGGTGACACACATTCTGACTTGCTATAAAACATGCGCAGCTTTGACTCAACACCTGTAGGAATTTATCCTAATGAAATAAGTTAGGGATTTGCACAAAGATTTAGCTACAGGTTGCTTATAATAATAAAGTGCTGGAAACAACCAAGTTATCCAATACAGGGAAATTTGTTAAACATATTATGACGTGTTCATTGTATGCATTGTTGGTGGGAGGAAAAAAGTAAATTATAAAAAAAGTAGTGTAATCTTCCACTTGGTTTTATACATAACGGTTTTGAAGAATAAGGAAGAAAATGTTAATAGCATGTTTTCTTCCTTTTCTTGCCATTGTACTCTCTAATTTATCTTAAATGGACACAGATAAAAATTATAACATTGAAGAAGAGAGAATGAGACCTGTTAATCTGCCTCCTTTAAACAGGGACGTTTCCTTAGGCAGAGGAAAGGCCCCCCTGCTGGCGGACGGACTAAAATTTCTGCCTCCTTTCCGGGGTGTCCCTACAAATTCCTCGGGAAGACAGAACTGAAATACCATTTGCCCTGGTGAATCAGGGAGGCCTCTGATTTCATGGTCTCTGTGCCTGGCTTCCCCTGGGCTTGAGGGAGCCCCTGAAGCAGTGATAAGAAGCTTGGCCAGGACAGGAGGCTTTTGATCTTTATGCCTGGACGAGGGATTCCAAGGCTTCGCTGAGGCATCTTCCCCAGGCCAGTGGGAAGAAGGAAAAGGGCCTTTTCACACGTACTGGGGCAAGTTGTCCTTTTATTTTAGAAGTGTAATGTGTCTTGGATTCTCCACTGTCTGCATACAGGTATTTACCAGCTTTTACGAAAGAAGAAGACAAAGGGAAGGAAGGAAAAAGGGAGTTCAGTCAGCTCCATGTGTCTCTAGACCCTATCTTGTGTATGTTTTGGATTGCCACATCATATCACCTTCTGGATTCCAAACCCCTTGATAAGATTCCCTCTTGGTATCTCCACGCTTTTCAGGGATAGAGGCTCAGAGCTGGTCAGACCGTTTCATCTCCAACTGATACAGCTGTATGTTTATTTAGATTCAGTCATACTGAATGCATGTCGACAATTACACATTCCCACCCCCTGGTCCCGGCCCCCCAAACGATTGCTGCTCCCTTTCCCTCTCCCCTTAGGCTCCCCTGGACTTCCAAGGAATTTAAGAAATTGGAATTAGAGCTCTGGGATGGAATAAGAGAACAAACTATTTGTAAGGCCTGGGAGTATAAGGCGCTGACATATTTTCAAATGCTCCTATCCTTCCCAAACCCTCACTCTAAACTTCCCTTCATTTGTTTTTTTTTCATTTTTCAGTGCAGACCCTTCATTGTTCTGATCATGTCTCATCTGTACAGAATTTTGTAGCATTATCCTCTCCCACCTGATGGATAATTTCCTGCAAGCATGTGGCAAGACAATCTGGTGAACACTCCTTCCCCTGCTGAGCCAAAACATTTCATAATTCTTCAGCCCTTCACAAGGGGATCCAGCTCAGAAGCTGCAGTGACTCAGAAAAGGATGAATGTTTCCTTTGGTCTTATCATTTTTTTTTTTTCCTTAAGTACAAGTCTTGAGCTTTATCTGGGACTGCTGGGTCTTGTGGGTTGAATTCTGCTGCAGAAATTAAGGGACTACATCTTCACAGCCTTCCACCTCACTAGTGGACTTTCTCAATTTCTTCCCCATCTGTTTCTAGTAAGACCTCAGGGCGCCTCAGCAGGTTGGATGAGCCTAGTTTATGCATTACTTAGAAATCCCTGAAGGATGCTCATTCCCCCAAAACTCTTTTCATAGTTAGCAGACCTGCAATTAGAAAAACAGATCTTCTGCATAATGGGGTAATTAGCTCGTTTCCCAGTTCTAAAAGTCAGTTTTGTAATGGAGTTATCACTCCACTCCCAGCTTCTGCCTAAACTCCCCGTATGTGTTAACATCTTTGCTTCTAATGATAAATACTTTTTCTTTACTCTGGAAATAATTGGACATATTTTAGGAGTAGAGAAAAGAGACACCCAAACTCCATAAGGAGTTTCTGGTGGCGATTTATATGTTACTTTTCCTGATTGTGGCAATACTTTCACAGGAGTATACATGTCAAAACTTATCAGAGTTGATACTTTAAACATGTACGGTTTACTGTATGCCAATGATACCTCAATAAAACTGTTAAACACAACAAAGCCCTGTATCCAAGTCTGCTGTACTGCCTTGCACTATTACTAATAAATAGGTGTTTTAAGTTAAAAATGAAAACAAAAACACTCCATAAAGAAATAATATTGGCTCAGGCAAACCTTTCTGAAGTGGCTCTGGGTTTCATTTTATCCAACTCTTTTGCCTACTTCCAGAATCTAAGAAAAGTTAAAGCAACTTCTGTTTCTGGAAAAAGATTTCAAGGGTAACTTGCCATCAGAAAGAAGGCAAAGTGATAAAGTTCTACCAGAAATTATTTAAGACAAAGCTGTATACAAGAGACAGCTGCAAATCCACTCTTAACCAACCTTTAACATTTTTAGCCTTAGCTCAGGCACCCTCTTAATTGTTATCACACGGATAACTTCTCACCAGCTTTCGCTGCCTGAGATTTCAGCAATATTTATCCGTCACTGTAAAGGCTAAGATATTGAACAAGGCTGTTCAGATTGGAACAGGAAGCATGGAGAAGAGAAGAATCTACTATCATTTCACTGGTGAGAAATTGCTTTTCTCTTTCACTATCAAAAGTACACTAGTTTTGCTAATTTACTTAGGTCAAATGTCAAGACTGTATGTAGGCCAGGCACAGACCAGCAGGGTACCGATAGTGACTATATAGGCAAGAGTGATGCTGGATGGCACTTGCCAGGAGAGGAAGCCACAGCAGGGCCCTGTTGGACGGCTGCAGCTTCTTCTCTCCATGGTCAGGGCCCACGAATGGGGCCAGCAGATGTAGAGCAAGCACATTTCCCTCCTGATGAGGGCGAGACTTGTTGGTTTGCAGTATGCTCCATGGTCTATGTGTGCTTTTCATCTAGACGTCACACTTTGAAATGGATGCCTCATTCTCCTTCCACAGAGGTCCATGCTAAAGCACAGACATGTGAGGCAGCCTGCTGAGGGTCACATGACACCCATGTAGCACTAAGGACGACAACTGCCTGTATAGCATTTGCTGTGAGCCAGGGACTACCAATTGCCTGACGTATGTTAACACACGTATCCTCCCAGAAACTCCATGAGGTATGGAATACTGTTATTTCCACTAAAGACAAGGAAAGTGAGAAAAGCACTGTCCATAGCCATGCATTTGGTAAGTGGTATAGTCCGTGCTTCATTAAACACAGCATCACATGTCTTTCTAGTATATTGCAGGCATTCAATGAGTGTGTGCGTGTGAGTTTTTGGTATATAGCACTGGGACAGTGGGTTCTGGCAACATGCTAAAGTTAGTTTTTCTACTTCTAACCCAAATTCCCTATTTAGCTCAAATGATTAGGCCTAGATTAGAGCTCACCCTGGCTGAGGCGTATGCTCTGCCAGGGTCATAGAATGTTCTACATGACACTAGCTAGTTTCCACTTACAGCTTCTACCTCCTTTTGGGGAGCTATGCCTATTCCCTCTCCCTGTTGTTCTAGGAGGGCTGTTACAGTGCCCACCCCTTGACCACAGAAATTCCTGTGGCCAATCTAAGACCTCCCCAATGGTTACAATTATTGGCCTAGCATTAAGCATTTGACCAAACAGGAACCAATTAGGGTCCCTCCTTGGGACTGTATGTTTACATGCCCAGAAAGAAAACCTGCTTCCTCTGGAAATTTTCAGTAGGAGTGATAATGCTTGAAGCCATTTGAGGCCATGTTCTTCTTCACCCTGCCCTGCCCTTGGTGGAGGTTCAACCAAAATGGGAGAAACTGAGGCCCAGATACCAAGAAAAGCAGAGACCATCGATGGGAACGGAGAAGGAGGGAGAGCAAATGACATCATTTGAGTCTTAGAAGTTTCTAAGACTTGACCTCTGAATTTCCTAGTTATATGAATCAATAAATTTCCTTCATTACTTCAGGTGGTTTTATTTGTTTCTTTTGTTTATTACCTTCAAAATACACATACAGGAATATTTTTTTCCTTTTTCTTGAAATAATATTTATAGCCACTCCAAATTTAATAATAGTAAGCATTATATCTATAATATTATGAGGGAAAGTAATTGTGATTCTTTAAATACTCATTGTGAGAATATTGTTCTATTTATTTTTAGGTAAGTCTTACCATGGAACGTAGTATCATTATAGAGGAAAATAGGAATTTAGAAAATCAGTATTATCTTATTATAATCAAAACAGAACCAAACGAACAGAGACATGACTTGGACACAATTAGTGAATACCACTAACCTGGGACTGGAAATAGATTCCTTACTGAAGAATACTCCTTTGGGCAGCACAAAAGATTAACCAGGATTGGTAAAAATTGGGGCAACATTCTAGAATTTATCTTTTAACCAGAACGCATTTGAGTGTTGTCTTGTGAAGTCTAGCCCAAAAAGAGATTTCAAAGACAAGGGCTCCAAGCGGAGAAGTCCTTTCCTGAGAGTCCTATTTGCTTCCGTTTGCTTCCTTTGGTCCCCAAATACCTGAGAGTTCATCTTTAGAGAGCCATCTTTTGGATTAAACATTCTCTTTTCTCTGATTTTCCTTGGTTGAAAAAAAATACTTTGCAGGGTAACATTACACCACTTTCATCTTAAGACAGCAGTTTTATAGCAGTTACGTACATGGATTTGAGGCAGGCACTTGGCACCAAATCCTGGCTGCACCCTTTACTACTATGTGCCTTTTCCTCCTCTCTTTCTTACGATTTTTCCTTCTCTGTAAAATGGGGGTAATAACAATAGCTACCTGGAAGTGTTGCTGTGGGATTTAAGAAGATACCATATGTGAGGTTCTTATCATGGTGCCTGGTGTGTAGTATAGTACGTGGTTGAAAAAAGTCAGCTTTTATCCTGAGAGCGAGGCATTCTGGCTGTGTGCAAAGATCACTGAGACGAGCCAGGAGCCCTGGTGTTAAGTCTGCTTCTCCAAATCTGAGTGGCCTTGACCAAGCACACCTTGATTTTCCCCACCTGACAAGTGGCTAATATCCCTCACGGCAATTTCCCCCTGGTGGCACACCTGAGATGGGCAATTTGAGGACAAAACAAGGTAACAGAAATGAAAGAGGCTTGGGAGAACTCAACGGACTTTAAAATAATCAGCACTATACAGGAAAAACACTTCATTCATTCAACTGACACTTACCAAGTGTCTACCAGGTGCAAAGACCAAAACACAGTTGTATCTTCAAACAGGTGGTGAATTCTGCTCTGTGACGAAAGAACTTCGGAAGAGAGCATGAGAGCCAGATAAACGAGGGACAATAGAAATGGGAGATGAGGGAATAACTAACCTCACCTTCTGCATATTTTTGCAACAGGCTGACTCTATAGTTTCTCTGAACCTTTCCCAGGGTGGCCAGCCTAGAGCCTGAAATAATGCACTCTGTTCTTTAAGCCAAGTCCCAGGTGAAATAAGTTGGGCACATATTTCTGAACAGCTTGAAAAAGAAGCCATCTGCACATATCCTGCCCATGGCTCTGAATTAATTTCACCTTTGTTGGGCTGTACTCCATTTTCCTCCACTTTCTACATATATATCTTAAAATTGTGGCAACATATGCATAACATGAAATTTACTGTTTTAATCATTTTGAAGTGTACAGTTCAGTGGCATTAAGTACATAATGTGCTACCATCATCACCTTCCATGTCCTAAATTATTTCTTTTTGTAGAACTGAGACTCCTACCTGCCCATTCCCCCTGCTCCCAGCCCCTGGCAATGAGCACTGTAACCTCTGCCTCTATGAGTTGGGCTTTAGATACCTCATATAAATGGGGTCATCCAGTCTTTGTCTCTGTGTGACTGGCTTATTTCACACAAAGCTTTTTTAAAATATGTATATATATAAATGTCTAAGATAATTGTCCCTGGAAATCTGGGATTTGGCCACACTTTTTATTTCCATATCTGCCAGTTTATGACAAGTAATATCTCTAGGTTTCTGTGGCACCCAGGCTCCAGTAAAAGGGCAGAAGGTGCTACTCTGTTTCTTGTGGCTTCTAATCAAAGCAGCAGTGTCTGGCTCTTTGGATTTTACCTTTTTTGGCTGCTCTCCATTTTCCTCCACTTTCCACATAAACAAGGCCTTAGGGGGGATGGGGTGGGTGGCATGTGAGGTGCAACCCCTTGGACAATTTTGCCTAAGTTTAATGGAGGTTCCTGAGGCCTGTAAAGCAAAGTGAGAAACAACAGCTGCTCATCCACTCTGAGCCTCCATAATTAATGAGATGTTCATTTGCTGTAAAGGTAAACACACTCTGAAATGGGAATGTTGCATGAGGGCCCAGAAGGGCTTATCAGCAAGGGGAGAGGCCAAAGGTACAGATCACCAGTGATCCTGGGACCAACAGGCAAAGGCATAATGCCTTAGGAACAGGCCATTGCACCCAAAACCCAGAAAGAATGTGTGGTCTGTGTGTCCTCATCTGCTACATTTGGGGTTCCTGGATATGCTCTCAGCTAAGCAAAGCCCACCTCCTTTGTATTTTAAAATTTGGACTTTAAACTTTGACTTTTTCAAAAGTGTGCATTCCAGAATTTACACTTTCAAATAGTGATTGCCCTTCTCAAAGTCGCCATGCCATGGGAATCCCATCTTATCTATTGAGGCTGCCTTGAAATGCTGCTTTTAACAAGCCTACAAGCAAAGACAGAGTCTGGCAAGCTCTGTCAAGGTGGCAAGTCAAGCTTTGGCTTGGATTTGCAGAAGCTGAAATCTGATAAATGGAGCATGTGGTTCACCCAGCTTTATGGTTTGGGGTGAAAAAGCCAGACACAAATTCGTATAAAATAAAAACTGATGTTTACTGAGGCAGGCCAGGTACTATTCTAAGTGTTCTAAATAGCATGCCTCCTATAACCCCATGTAGTGGCTAGTGTCATCTCAGTTTTACATAGCAGGAGACTGAGGTACAGAGAAGGCAAGTCATGTGTGTAATGTTACATAGTTGCTGAGTGGTAAAGTTGGAATCCAGCTCCATGCAGTATGATTCTGGAAGCCTTGCTCTTAACCATTGTCTTGCTAATGGGTTTCAGCCCCAGGCAAGTTCATTATGAATTCAGTGTGACCAAAGAAATGACAGTAGAATGCTCTTGGGGTGAAAGGGTTATATTCAATTTTATTTCCATTTTGGAAACATCCCCGAAGACAGGGTTTGTCTGGAAAATTCATAATATATAAAGGGGTGCAAACCAAACTACTACTACAAGTACATGATTCAGCGTGACCAAAGAAATGACAGTAGAACAGTCTTGGGGTGAAAGGGTTATATCCAATTTTATTTCCATGGTTAATTTTATCCACAACCATTCACTATACTGGCTCTCTGATTTACTTGAGTGGCCTGAAAATTGCTGAATTGAGAGGTCACTAAAGGGACTTCTGACTCAATCCCTTACTTTTCCCCAGGTGCACAAAGCCAGGAGTCTCACCATTATAGCTGCTCCTTAGGTATTTTGTTTTGAGGAAGGCCCTTGTTAAAATGCATATGCATTGCTTTGAGGAGCATTCATTCAGATGTGTTTAATAAACTAAAAGACTCAGTAAGGAGGTGAAAACAGGGCAATTTATTTTTATGGGGCAATAAGTAGTGAGATCCTAAAGCTAGAATTTTATGAAATCACAGTAGTCTGTGTACCCCATCTGTTCACTCGTCTGTCCATCTGTCTATCTGATTAGCTGATATTCACTGAAGGCCTGTGATATTCCAGGCATCATACCAAAAGCTGAGTGTGGATAAAATGAGAGTTCCTGTGGCCAGGATTCTCACCTGGCCCTGGTTGACTAGCTTACTGCACACCTGTGGGCAATACATGGCTGTTGACTCTATATAAAGAGTTCCGCCATGGACATACAATGGCAAAATGACAGTCTCTTCAACAGATGGTGCTGGCAAAACTGGACAGCTACATGTAGGAGAATGAAACTGGACCATTGTCTAACCCCATATACAAAGGTAAACTCAAAATGGATCAAAGACCTGAATGTAAGTCACGAAACCATTAAACTCTTGGAAAAAAACATAGGCAAAAACCTCTTAGACATAAACATGAGTGATCTCTTCTTGAACATATCTCCCCGGGCAAGGAAAACAACAGCAAAAATGAGCAAGTGGGACTACATTAAGCTGAAAAGCTTCTGTACAGCGAAAGACACCATCAATAGAACAAAAAGGAACCCTACAGTATGGGAGAATATATTTGAAAATGACAGATCTGATAAAGGCTTGACGTCCAGAATATATAAAGAGCTCACACGCCTCAACAAACAAAAAACAAATAACCCAATTAAAAAATGGGCAGAGGAACTGAACAGAAAGTTCTCCAAAAAAGAAATACAGATGGCCAAGAGACACATGAAAAGATGCTCCACATCGCTAATTATCAGAGAAATGCAAATTAAAACTACAATGAGGTATCACCTCACACCAGTAAGGATAGCTGCCATCCAAAAGACAAACAACAACAAATGTTGGCGAGGCTGTGGAGAAAGGGGAACCCTCCTACACTGCTGGTGGGAATGTAAATTAGTTCAACCATTGTGGAAAGCAGTATGGAGGTGCATCAAAATGCTCAAAACAGACCTACCATTTGACCCAGGAATTCCACTCCTAGGAATTTACCCTAAGAACGCAGCAATCAAGTTTGAGAAAGACAGATGCACTCCTATGTTTATCGCAGCACTATTTACAATAGCCAAGAATTGGAAGCAACCTAAATGTCCATCTGTAGATGAATGGATAAAGAAGATGTGGTACATATACACAATGGAATACTACTCAGCCATAAGAAGTGGAAAAATCCAACCATTTGCAGCAACATGGATGGAGCTGGAGAGTATTATGCTCAGTGAAATAAGCCAAGCGGAGAAAGAGAAATACCAAATGATTTCACTCATCTGAGGAGTATAGGAACAAAGGAAAAACTGAAGGAACAAAACAGCAGCAGAATTACAGAACCCAAAAATGGACTAACAGGTACCAAAGGGAAAGGAACTGGGGAGGATGGGTGGGCAGGGAGGGATAAGGGGGGGGAAGAAGAAGGGGGGTATTAAGATTAGCATGCATGGGGGGGAGGGAGAAAGGGGAGGGTGGGCTGCACAACACAGAGAGGACAAGTAGTGACTCTACAACATTTTGCTAAGCTGATGGACAGTAACCGTAATGTGGTTGTTAGGGGGGACCTGATATAGGGGAGAGCATAGTAAACATAGTATTCTTCAGGTAAGTGTAGATTAAAAATTTAAAAAAAAAAAAAAAAAAAAAAGAAAGAAAGAAAGAAAAGGGGGATTACTCCTTAACAGGATAAAACTATTGGTAAATCAAAGATCAACGCATGCTTTAAATATCCTTAATGTTGATCACTTAAAGGGTGTCAGATGATCAGCTATGGAGGTACTCTTTTCTGATAATATTCCTTTCTCTTAATTAAAAAAAAAAAAAAAAAAGCAGTTACTGTGTGCTGACCTCCAATGAGTTCTGCACAGTGGTATAGAGGGCATGTCAAAGTGTGGGCAAAGGGTCTGTTTGTCTCTACGCAGAAGATCAAGGCCTAGCTTGGATACCCAGAAAATGAACTAAGATACGATATGAGGAGGAGCTTCCGGCATCAGCACTCTCTGGAGGACTCGTGCCGGGGGATGATCATCAAAAAGCCTCCACAGGGATCCGGACGATGCTGCGGTTGTGGCTGCATCCAGCCCACCGTCTCCTGGACTTGCCATAAGAAGGAGGAGGGAGATGTCTAGGCTGGCATGTGCATACAGTGAGACAACGAATTTGACTGGATCTGTACTGTTGGAACTCAACCAGGAGTTGGGAGGGGTGCAAGTTGTAGCACCCCAAAATCTCATGACTATAGACTATCTATGGTTAAAAGAACATATGGGATGTGAACAGATCCCAGAAATGGGCTGCTTTAATTTGTCTGATGGTTCAAGTACAGTTGGAAAATATCCATCATATCATAGATAAATTTTCACAAATGCCTAGGGTGCCTAAATGGTTTTCTTGGCTTCACTGGAGATGGCTGGTAATTATAGATTTGCTTTGTTTATGTCACCGTATTCCTATTATGTCAATATGTGTGTGCAAATTAGTTAGTAGTTTAAAACCTATACATACTTAAGGTACTATACAAGAAGATATGTCAAAGAAATAATCAATCCTCCCAAGTTTCCTTCATATGCTACATCTATAGCTTTTCTTCTTCCTTCCTAATTACAAACTTTAAATAGAATTCGTGCCTCATATCGAATTTACCGAGTATCATAATTCCTCCAGGTGGTAAAGATACCTCGAGACAAGTGCTGGGCATAGAAGCCACAGGGCATAAATCTGCAAAGAAGTAAAAAGCTAACCTTTGCAAACAATATGGCTTCTCTCTCACTTACCAACTTTACATTTCCCTGTATGGCCCCGGAAGATGACTGGTTAGCCAGAGACGGGTAAGATTCCTCAAGGGAGGAACAACCTAAGACAGGCACAGTCGCAGGGGGGCCATCAGGTGAGAATTTGGGGGTCAACAGAGGTGAGGCTCAGAACCTCACCCCCCCTGCTTTGAGAGAAATCTTCTGCATCCGTGGATGTCTTGCTGCCCTTGTCTAGCCTGGATTAATACTTAGTCCATAGGCACACACCTGATCATCTGATCATCTACATTTGCCTTCTTACAGCACTAAACTATGTTTTCTACCTTTATCTTGCATCTACCTACCACTTCAGCATTTTATTAAAAATAAAAATAATAATAATAATAGGAGAAATGTGGGATCAACATATAAATCAAGTACAAAAATCAAATGAATATTCATATTTGACCTGATGGTTTATAGGTCATATTGCATGATCAAAACCGAAAGTTTCTGTGATGACTGCCCTTGTACTGTTCACCATGTAAGAATTTATTCACTCTGTAAGAATTCGTTCACCATGTAAGAACTTGTTCGTTATGCTTCAGAAGATTGGAGACTGACGAGAATTAGGCTTGAGATGGATTAATGATTGTACATTGAGCATTGACCCCCCTATACTGAATTTTATTGTTGTTAACAACCATTTGATCAATAAATATGAGAGATGCCCTCTCAAAAAAAAAAAAAAAAAAAAAAAAAAGAGTTCCGGCCAGTGCTTTGGGCACAATATGGTGGCACGGCTGCAAGAATGCAGGAGAGCAGAGCAGAGGCCCAGAGGATGGCTGTGCAGACAAAGGGGCCCAGAGGCAGAGACTGGCCTGCTGCATGCAGACTCGCTGTGAGTGAATGGAATTCTAGTGACTGACCTGCCACCTGGAAACCAAGAACATTTTGCTGTCAATTTCTTTGGTCACATTGAATCCATAGTGAACTTGCCTGGGGCTGAAACCCATTGGCAAGATACTGAGATACAATGTTGAACAAAAACAGACCAAGCCTGTCTGAGAGTTTAAAGTCTAGAAGGGGAGAAGTACAATTTGAAGTGTATAGTAATATCTGGGAAAGAGAAGTTGTCTTGCCAATGGGTTTTAGCCCCGGGCAAGTTCAGTATGGATTCAGTGTGATCAAAGAAATTGACAGCAAAACGTCCTTTGGGGTGAAAGGGTTTATTACCCGGCTTGTTCTCCAGCGGTAGGTCAAGCACTAGCATCTCTATCTCTACCCAGAGCCCTGGGCCGAGTTCTCTGTATAGCAAAATAATAGCTTATTGCCTAAAGGTGTGGAAGTGGTAGTCTAGCAACTGGCCAGTTACATCATCAGGTGGTTTAAGTTCAGTGAGGATCCTGGCCATAGGAACCCCAACTTCCCCACAGAAGTACAAGGTGCTATGAGAACAGGTAACGGGGGCAGGAATAGAATGATCTAAGGGCACTGGGCATTCAGGAGGGGCAGAAAGAGATGCCAAAGGGATGCAGGAAGGAGCTCAGCATGGTAGATAGTGCTGAATGCTCAACAAAAGTCAGCTAGATGCCCAGGTTAACTGCCCCTCCATGTTTGGTGATGGACAAGTACATGTGCACAGCCTGCTGCAGCCCCATGGAGGATCTGTTATGGGCACACAGTGGGCTCTCACTTAGAGTGGAGGAAATAATGACTGGACATGCACTCAGCCTTGACTCTTTCCTCCCTAACTTCACTGCTGCATCACTTCAGCAACCTCGACTTTAGTTGCCTCATGGATATTATGAGAAGCTCAGACAAACGCTGGCTGTGATCTCTCTTGAGAGCCTGCATGCGGCTATGGTAGGGCTGGCCCCACTGTCTACCTTCCCTTTTCCTGGAGTATCTGTGGAAACTGAGAGACATGAGCTGTGAGGCAGCCTGGCTGCAAAGGCATTCAGGACCAGCGAGTCTGAGATGGGGTTTGGAGAGCCGGGAGGACTTTCTTTCCTCTGTTCCTGGAAGGAAGAGAATCAGGCAAAAAAAAGTCTCAACACTTTTTATGCCATAATCAGAAAGCTGGGCTCATTTAACAGGGGCCAAATCAATTCCCTTTGGAAACATCCCCAAAGACAGGGTTTGTCTGAGAAATTCATAATATAAAAAGGGGTGCAAGTACATGTTTTGAGCAGTCATTTATTAATATTAATATAGTTAACATTCATTAAGGATTTACTATGTGCTAATTGTTTCACATTTACTTTCTCATTTACTTCTCACATTACATCAGAGAAACTGCTATTATCTCCATTTTACAGATGAAGAAACGGAGGGCTAGAGGTGTCATATGACTTGCCCAAGGTCTCACCACTGTGTTACAACCAAAGTTAAGATTGAAGTCTGACAGATCACAAAGCTCATGCTCACACTTTTCCCTACTGCCTCTTTAGTAACAGATATTGATATCCAAATATTTACCAACCTATTACCAGTTCATTAAGAAATGTAAGTCTCTACAGACAGCTCCACACTGCTAGATAATACAGATATTTACAATTATTGAAATATTTGAGAGTCTAACAAAAGGATCTTGGGTTTTTGTTTTGCTAAAGTGTTTTTTTTTGGTAGATAATAATTTTTTATTGAAGGGTAGTTGACACACAGTATTACTTTAGTTTCAGCTGTAGAACACAGTGATTAAACATTTATATACATGATAATTCTAGGTACCAGCTATCACCATACCAAGTTGTTACAATATTTTGACTATATTCCTTATGCTATACATTACATCCCGGTTACTTATTTATTTTACAATTGGAGGTGTGTACTTTTTTTTTTTTTTTTTGGTGAGGGCATCTCTCCTATTTATTGATCAAATGGTTGTTAACAACAATGAAATTCTGTATAGGGGAGTCAATGCTCACTGCACAATCATTAATCCACCCCAAGCCTAATTTTCGTCAGTCTCCAATCTTCTGAAGCATAATGAACAAGTTCTTACATGGAGAATGAATTCTTACATAGTGAATAAGTTACATGGTGAACAGTACAAGGGCAGTCATCACAGAAACTTTCGGCTTTGATCATGCATTATGAACTATAAACAATCAGTCCAAATATGAATATTCATTTGATTTTTATACTTGATTTATATGTGGATACCACATTTCTCTATTATTATTTTTAATAAAATGCTGAAGTGGTAGGTAGATGCAAGATAAAGGTAGAAAACATAGTTTAGTGTTGTAAGAGAGCAAATGTAGATGATCAGGTGTGTGCCTGTAGACTATGTGTTAATCCAAGCTAGACAAGGGCAATAAAACATTCACGGATGCAGCAGATTTCTCTCAGAACAGGGGGGGGAGAGGTTCTAAGCCTCACCTCTGTTGATCCCCAATTTCTCACCTGATGGCCCCCCTGCGACTGTGCCTGTCTTAGGTTGTTCCTCCCTTGAGGAATCTTACCTGTCTCTGGCTAACCAGTCATCTTCTGGGGCCATACAGGGAAATGTAAAGTTGGTAAGTGAGAGAGAAGCCTTATTGTTTGAAAAGGTTAGTTTTTTACTTTGCATATTTATGCCCTGTGGCTTCTATGCCCAGCATTTGTCTTGAGGTATCTTTACCACTTGGAAGAATTATGATACACGGTAAATTCGATATGAGGCACGAATTCTATTTAAGGGTTGTAATTAGGAAGGAAGAAGAAAAGCTATAGAAGTAGCAGGAGGAAGAAAACATGGGAATAAAGTGTTTTTTTAAAGCCTATTTCATTATCATTTCATGAAATAAAGAATTACCTTAAAGATAAAAAAATTAAACAGTTGCAGAATTTAAAGCTGACTAAATTTAACCCCATGCACAAATCACTGCACAGCTCTCGCTTTTCTCATTTTGCTTCAAACCAGTAAAAACAGGGTCCCAAACTACTAACTGGCACCCGTATAAGAACTAATGTTGGTTGCATCTATCATATAGACCGCCTTTTATTAGCAACATTTAGATTTAGAATTTAGCTTGGAAGTAAAGAAGGGTGGTATTTCTTTTATAACTCACTTTCCACTAACTTCATCTGGTTTCTATCCTCCCCCACCATCCAATTAGTCTGAATATTTGAGGCTTCGCTATTGTCTCCAGTGAGGTTCTTGGAGACAAGGTCAAATTAAGGGCAAGTCTCACAGGTCAGAGTATTCTGGTTTTGAGCCATATGAATGTGTCTCTAAATACTTTTTAGGAAATAAAATCACTGTATTACTGAAGTTAGTGTTCAAACCAAAGGGGTGAGTGGGTCTTGGGCCTAAACCACAGACTGTTATTTTAAAGATGACCAGTGATTTGTAAATGATAATCCATCACAGTGCAAATGGGCAGAGAATTGATTCAGCCATCAGGAAGGCATGGCTCTGATCAATGTTTGGGTGGGTCTGATTTGTTTGGGGCCAGTGACCTTTCCCTGCTCTGGTATTTTTTCAGACGTTTTTTGACCATTCGACATTACACAGTTCTTCTTAGTTTATGAGTCTCAGGTTATCTGGAGGGCAATGTCTCCTTTCTGGGGGCGTATATGAAAATTCAACCACATAAGCTGTGTGCCATCATCTTACTTCATTACTCATTTCTTTGACATTTTGGGGACAATCTGTCAGAAGCGTGTGACATGTATTAACATATTCCCTTCTTAAATAAAGAAAAGCACTCTGTGAGGAAACCTACATTGATGAAAAATTTTGACATTAAAAATGCTTTACTTGATACACTTCTAAGATCAGTGAGAGTATCATCAGTCTAAAAACTGAGTCTTCACACCTTCAAGATGCTCATATAATTTAGACAGTGTAGACAATCATCTCAAGGATTTTAGGATTTTTAGGACAAGTTTTTTCCCCTCTGTTTTCAGAGTGACTTGGAAAACAAAAATAAAGGTAAGCACTTTGACCCTTTGACATTTTTAGTAAAAAATTTCCCATCAGTATAGTCTAGTGGCTATGAACTTCTGGAAATAGATATATCCAAATCCCCATGTGGGTTCTACCACTTATGTTTATATGACCTTAGGCAATTTAACCTAAGTCTGTTTCCACACGTATAAAAAAAGGATGAAGCAAGATACTGTATATAAAGTTATTAATGCTATAGCTAAGTTCAGAAAATATGAGAGACATTTGAGCTCACCAAAAATTCTATGTGCTCCTGTACTGTTCCCAACTTTCCTTGATGCTAGTTGGAACAAATGGAGCATCTGTGTCACATTGGGTTGAGGCAGTTAAAGCTGGTATGTATCCTCTCTCTCTCTCCCTCTGCCATAGTAATCTTGAAGGCCCATGTTGATAAGGTAGCATCACAAGATGGAGGGATTCTGGATCCCTGAGTCACCGCTTGGAGAACTCCTGATGAGCTATATCAAATTTTGTTGAAAAGACACATCAAGCGTTTTCATATAAAAGCACTGGAGTTTTGAGGACTGGCTGTGTGGTAGCTTACATTAATGATCCTAATACACCTTGTGATTAAGAAACTAATATACTTTCATTCAAGCCATCAAGCCACATTTCTTCCACCTGGAGCCCAGGTTCATGGAGCTACCTCAGTTCTTCTAGCTAGGAAATTCAAAGAAGTCTTTCTAGTTCATGCATAATTTATATCCTCCTGATCTGTTAGAGGAGATGCTCATTTTAAGAATAAGAATTCCAACTATCCTATTACCAACTCACTAGGAAGAATCTGCCCAGCTGATAGCTGTGAGTTTGCTACTGTGGCTTGCCAAGATTTTCAAATTATCTTCTCAGATTTTTTCTACTCACTACAAGATATGAAATTTTCCACAGTCAAATGTACTTTTTTTTTTAGCTTAAATAGTAAATTTAAGATCTGAATGAAAGCTGGGTGTGTTACTTTTTCCTATAGCTGTCATAAAAAGTACCACAGCCTGAGTGGTTTAACCAACAGAAATTAATTTTCTCATAGTTCTATAGGCTAAAAGTCTAAGATCAAGGTGTCAGCAGGCTTAATTTCTTCTGAGGCCATTCCCCTTGGCTTGTAGAAGGCCATCTTCTCCCTGTGTCTGCACATGGTCTTACCTCTCTGCACATGCCTGTGTCCAAATCTCCTCTTATAAGGATACCAGTCATGTTGCATTAGGGCCCACTTTAGTGACCTCATTTTAACTTAATTACCTCTTTAAAGACCTTATCTCCAAATACAATCACTGCTCAAGTACTGGGAATTAGGACTTTGACATGTGAATTCAGGGGGAACATAATTTAGCCCATCACACTGCGCAACCAGCTTTCAATAAGAAAGCCCAAACACTGGAGCTCCCAGGCTTCTCGCCTCACTTTGTGAATCTGAGACAAGGGACTCATGGAGAAAGTGAATGTTGGGTCATGATATGGTCCAAAAGTAAGATTCTTGGAACCATTATCAAAGCAGTAGCAGCTAGTCAATCTACATAGTTTCTAATTTAGCTAATTTGAATGATCTCAAGATCAATCATTTATCTCACTAGAGCCAAATCAAGGAATATAGCATTTAAAAAATAATTTAAGATCGAAATGAGTGATTTTTCAATGGGTTTCTCTGCCCCAAGTTGGAAAATAATAGCAGAAAATATAGAAGTGAAAGAAGATTCAGTTCCCGATTTCCTCTGTAGCTTTCATGCTTTTGTTTAGTTTGTGTCTATTACTCAACTGGAAATGGACACTGGATCAGCCTGTTTGCTGATTTAGTCTGAGTGGCAGACTAACATGCCTTATCATGGGAGTACACTTCCGTCCTGCTGAAGAAACACTGCATCCAAATAAATACAGTTTGGGCCATCCTCCAATTAGGTACAAAATGTTTCCTTTTAGATTGATTTTTGAACATGTAGAAGACAATTTGGGGTTTCATACATGCTTTAGGGTCATTTCACCATCTCAAACTTGTGCATAAATATAAAAACATAAAAGGAACTTAAATCAAGCCTCTCAGAACAGGGAGATGTGATTAATCGCTAGTTTTTCTAAGACAAGTCAGTACACAAAGCCAAGTAATAAATTAATAATGCCTCAGATCATGAGTTAATAAAGACAACTTGCCTAGGAGGCAAATGATCCTTTGTAAAGTTCTGTGCAGGGAAAACGTCTTAGCCTTTGGGGGGAAAACACTTAGGAATGGCTTCCACCATGGCTGCCCTCTCTTATTACTGTAAGAAATTGAACAAATCAGTCTCAGATCTCAGAGCTAATTCCAGTTTAAATTAGAAAGAAGACAGTTTCTTTTCACCTGCACAGACTTTGGGCAGGGATGGGGGCTTGGTGGGGTGTTGGGGAGATGGTGGGGTAGAGCTCCAATAAAAACTTTGTGGTCTGGACCAACGTACCAAGAATTTGCTGATGGCCCAGAGGTCTGTGAAAGAGTGCCGTGGAAACTAAAGCAGGTCAGAGTTGGGCCAGGAGGCTGGTTATGCAGTGGTGGTCTGCCGCTCAGCTTTGGGCCAGGACTGGGGCTGGGCTAGGGAATCTACTCTGCCTCCCAGGGCCTGCAGGGCAGTGGGCTCATGGACAGGCCCAGCCCCCTGGCCCCTCACCTGCAGGCAGCCTCTGTGTGCCCAGACTCCCTCCTAGCGGCCTTGCCCTGGAAAGCAGGCCCTGTGGGCAGCTGGGGCAGCTGAAAGCCTGTGACCAACCCACTTAAGGCATGCTGGGACTCAAGTTTTAGTTGTATCTGTCTGTTTACCCAGTAGGTACCTGCATTCAGGACCAAAGAGAAACAAAATCACATTCTGATTGGGGCTGAAGACACTGATAACTTTCTTCCAGCTGTTCCTGGCCTGAGGTTGGTTTGTGTACATCACAGACTCTTAACTTTTCTGTGTCCTGATCACTCATCACATATCTATGGTTTAAAAAAGTTAATACTTACAAAATATTTAGGTAATATTTATCAAAGGCACAAAGGGCTATGTAAGTTTTTCTTAAAGAAATCAGAAACTGACAAAATCTACCTATAATGGTATCAACTTACCTCACAATAACAAATAGCTGCCCTCATAATTCCTCCACTTCTGCAATTCAAGATTTGTTCTTCCTACTCTTAACAGTGTCAGGCCCTGGAGGCACGTCTCCTTGATTCTTGTAGTCTGGTCTTCTTTGGGAGGGACCTGCAGAGAAGAAGGCTTGGGACGGGGGGAGAGGAGAGGCTGGACCAGAGATTCTGGGAGGACCTGCACCACTGCCCTTGACCTGCTTCTTCCAGGCCAGCTCAGGGGCCTCAGGAGGAGCAACCACGGGGCTCTGAAGACCTGAGAAGGTGTTTGGCTGAAGTCTGAGGAGGGGTACAAAATGGTACACACTTAGCAGTGGCTGTTGAGTCCAAGGCTGCACCAGCTGCCTGTGCAAGCCTGGAGCTGCTCAGAGCAGCTTCCCTGCCTTCTTCTCTTCTCCTCTGTCCCTAGTCCCTCTCCTGCACTTTCACCGTGGAGTGAAAAGGGCATTATAACCTGGTGAATGAGACAAGTGGGCCAGGGAGAGGAGAGGAAGGAGGGTAGGGACCACAGATACTCAGCACCCTGTATCCTGGCTGCTTGACAGTATCTCAGGTCATGTGGTGGGAGCCCATACTCCAGCTGAGGGGAAGCTTTCACTGGTGACCTGGCTTGGTCAGTGTCCCCCAGCCAGGAGGTGGCGGGCAGTGTTTCATAGTGGGTACGCATGTGTGTGCTGACAGTGGATTCCCTCAATAAGAGGGCTTATGTCCTCGTCTGGGTGAAGAGGAGCTGCGAGTGTTGGTGATCAGGGACCAGGTGCCCATTACTGTAAGAAATTAACAATTCCAGATCCCAGAGCAAATTCCAGTTTAGATTAGAAAGAAGACTGTTTCTTTTGATCTGCACAGTTTGGGCATGGATGAGGGCTGTTTTATGGTTCCAGTGAAAGCCACAGTGGCCTGGGCCAGCATTCCAGGTATTTGCTGATGGCCCAGAGTCTGAGCAAGCCCTGAGGACAGCAAATCCGGTCAGTCTGCCAGGCCACTTATTTCAGGGTAATCGAGAGGATGTTACAAATAATTTCTTATAAAAAGGAGTTGTTGACCCCTACTAGAATGTCTAAAATTAGAAAGACTGATGATCCCAAGTGTTAGTGAGCATGTGGAGCAACTAGAATGCTCAAGCACTGCTGGGGGGAATGTAACATGGTACGACCACTTTGGAAATCAGTTTGAGAGTGTCTTAAAAAGTTAAACATATACCTGCCATATGATCCAGATATTCTCTTCTTAGAAATTTACTCAAGAGAAATAAAAGCATTTATTCATATGATGACTTCTACAGGAATATACATATCAGTTTTATTTGTAATAGCCCATACTGGAAACAGCCCAAACATGCACCAACAGGTGAATGGATAAACGAATTATAGTGTATTTATACAGTGGACTACTACTAAGCAATAAAAAGGAATGAACTACTGATACACACAAAATCATGGGCAAATTTCAAGATAATTTTCCTGAATGAAAGCAACCAGACAAAAAAAGAGTACACACTGATGAATACTGAAAATTATGGAAAATTCTAGAAAATACAAATTAATCTATAAGGATAGAAAGTTAATAAGTGGTTGCCTGGGGGCAAAGAGGTAGGATGGGTGAGTGGGAAGGGGCCTGATGGAGAGATACAAAAGGGTAAGATAAAACTTTTGGAGGTGCTGGTTATGTTCATTATATTCATTGTGGTGATGTTTCACAAGTGCATACATATGTCAAAATGTATCACATTGTACACTTAAAATATATGAAATTTTTAAATGTCAATTATACTTGAATAAAGCTATTAAAGAAAATGGGGATGAGTTACTAATACCTGTGCTATTAAATACAGTTCATGCAACATCCTCCATGATCTGGGCCCTTATTACCTTTGTTCTAGTAACCACTCTTCTCCTGGGTGGGGATCCCAAATGGTCTAAGTCAGTTATGATGATTTTATTCCTTTTTTCTTTTCCCAGGGATTAGTTTAGGTATGGACATGACTAGCTATTCTGTACAATGAGATATGAAGGCAAGTCTGTGGGTAGGCTTCTCTAATGGTTTACTTCCTTTCAAGAAAGACTGACTGAAAGAGAAGGCCCTTTCTCTCCTCTTGACATGGACATGTCCAGATGCAATGTCCAGAGTTTCTGCATCCATCCTGTGACCATGAGAGATGGTGATCTGGGAACATAACTATTAAAAGGGGTAAAACAGACATGGGAAGAAATTAAGTCCTTGATAACATCATCCAGCCACTGAATTAACTAATCTCTAGACTCTGGTATTAAGTGATAGAGTAAGTTCCCTTATCATCTGAGGCAGTTGAGTTTAAATATTTCTGTTATATGCAACAAAGAATCCTACTTAAAATGTTCCTTATCTTTTAAGACTCAATTCAATCATCACCTCCCCCAGGGAGTCTTCCCTGATACATATTCTCTTCTGGCCCTAGCCTGGGCTATATACCACTACTCTGTGTTCTCAGAACATCCTCTTAATGGCCCTTTGCTACTGTGTGTAATTGTCTGTTTACAGTTCTCCTCCTGGGAACTTCTCAGGACAGGACTATACTTCCTTTATTTCTATTTCCCCAGAACCTAGAGAGTAGTTGCCACAGAGTAGGCACATAAAAAATGCCAGATCAACGGAACTGAAACTCTCCTGCTCACCTTGAATTCGCTAGCAAATGGGTCTCACTGACCTCCAGTCATTTCCGGCCAACATATTTCACTCCTAAGAATTCCTTTCTTCTGTCCCTTAGTCTTTTGTGTTTGCTCTTCCCCGACATCTTTAGGGACTGGCATTATCTTTGAAGTCTCCCTGCACCTGCACAAGGCCATCCTCCAGGTGTGTCCCTGCAGGCTGTGAGGGAAGTAGGGAAGGGTTTGGGCCCTCCTCCCCTTCCTGGGCACTGCCTCTCCAGATTCTGTACTGTGGCCTCGGCTCACTGTGGGAGCTCCAGGGGCTTTTCTGTCTGCAGTGTGTCAGGGGACTGAGAGGACCTTGTGCTTTCACCTGCCTCTGCTGCTCCCTCCTCCAAGTCCACATGGGATTATTTTCTACAGATGTCTTGGCCCTGGTTTGTCAAGATTGCTAAATTCTGTCTATTAGATTCTTCTGTATGTCCTGCTGGGGCCTTTCCCAACAGCCACAACTCCAGTGACACTGACAGGTCATATTTGTCTGTTTCCCAGATCATTACCAGTGAAAAAAGTATAATCCCAGAGCTGGCCAACTCCCAGGCCCTCAGGGTTCCTGCTGAACGTTTTTCTTACCTTCCTTGGAACCTCAGGCTGGAGACCACACTATTCATCATTTCTCTGACTGCAAATTGTGCAAAAAGATATATTCCATTTCAGAAAAAGGAATAAATAGAAACGGCATCTTCTCTCTCCCCTCCCTTGCCCCTCCCTTCTCCCCTCTCCCTTCTAATCCCCCCTTGGTCTCCCTGCCCCTCTCTCAGCATTTCTTCCACTTCTTCCTAGATTAGCACTTAAGCACACAGACTCTGGAACTGAACAGCGTGGTTTGGGATCCTTGTGCCCTTACTTATTAGCAATGTAATCTTGGGGCTGAAACTTCAGCCTTCTGTACCCTGATTCCCTCATCTCAAAAGTGGTGATAATTATACTACAGCTATCTTACAGGGTTGTTTTAAGTATTAAAATGTAATATCTAAAGGGCTCACTTCCATGCCTAGTACAATGTAGATACAATATAGGCGTTAAGTGGCATATTCCTTCTCTTCCTCCTCTTCCTCCCACTGATACTACTGCTGGCTAGTATCATTGAGCACATCCTACTTATAATGTGCCTGGTGTTTGCTGTACTAAACTCTAGAAACACTAGTCCCTTTAATCTTTATTACAGACATAAAGGATGGTTGGAAAAAAGCTTAGTTTTTAAGTGTCTGTGGCAGGCTCTTTTATAAGCTCTGTTTACCCATCTTTTTTAATTTGCACAAATCTATAAAATAACTACGATTAAAGTCCATCTTATGTAGATGAAAAAAACTGAGTATTAAATGTCTTGCCAAAAGTCACATCATTTATAAGAGGAGAAGCCAGGATCTGAATTTAGGTCTGTCTAAACCCATGGCTCTCAAACATTAGTATGTATCCAATCACCTGGGTTCTTGTTAAAACACAGATTCCCGAGTGTTACCTCCAGAATCTCTAATTCAGTAAGTCTGAGGTAGAGTGTGAGAATTTACATTTTTATAAATTGAGGCACATACAATAAAGTGCTAGTGTACAGCTTGATGAATTTTGACATAGGGAATCTGGAGAGGCAGTGCCCAGGAAGGGGAGGAGGGCCCAAACCCTTCCCTACTTCCCTCACAGCCTGCAGGGACACACCTGGAGGATGGCCTTGTGCAGGTGCAGGGAGACTTCAAAGATAATGCCAGTCCCTAAAGATGTTGGGGAAGAGCAAACACAAAAGACTACATGATGCCATGTAGCCATCATCCAGATCAAGATTTTAAACATTCTCACTAAATTTTTCCCCTTCACCTATTTCAACTCCCCAACCCCACTCTCCTATGGCAACCACCAGTCTGTTCTCTGTGTCTGAGTCAATTTCTGCTTGTTTATTTGTTCATTTGTTTCATTTTTTAGATTCTATATGTAAGTGAAATCATATGATGTTTGTCTTTGTCTGACTTACTTCACTTAACATAATACCCTCTAGGGTCCATCCTTATTGTCATAAATGGTAAGACTTCCTCCTTTTTTATGGCTGAGTAATGATATTCATTTTATGTGTACCATATCTTTTCTATCATTCATCTATCAATGGATATTTTAAGTTACTTCCATTTTTTTGGTTATCACAATATAACTGCAGTAAACATAGGGGTGAAAATATTTTTTTGACTTAGTGCATTTGTTTTTGTTTTGGGTAAATTCCCAGAAATGGGATTGTTAGGTTGTATGGTATTTCTATTTTTTATTTTTCCGAGGTACCTCCATATTGCTTTCCATAGTGACTGTACCAACTTGCATTCCCACCAGTAATATAGGAGGGATCCCTCTTCTCCATCTTTGCCAGCACTTGTTGTTTCTTTCTGACTGGTATGAGGTGATATCTCATCAAGGTTTTGATCTGCATTTCCTTGATGATTAATGATATGGAGCATCTTTTCTTGTGTCAGTTGGCCATCTGTATGTCATCTTTGGAAAAATGTCTGTTCAGATCTTCTGCCCGTTTCTTCAATTGGATGATGATGATGATGATGATGATGATGATGATGATGATGATGATTATTTTGGTGTTGAGTTGTTCGAGTTCTTTATAAATTTTGAGCATTAGCCCCTTAGCAGATATATCATTCACATATATCTTCTCCCATACGTTAGGTAACCTTTTTGTTTTGTTGATTGTTTTCTTTGCTGTGCAGTAGCTTTTAGTTTGATGTAGTCCCACCTGTTTATTTTTGCTTTTGTTTCCCTTGCCTGGGGAGATATGCTGGAAAAAAATTATCAATGCTGATATTCAAGAGTTTGCTGCCTATGTTTTTTCAAGGAGTTTTATGGTTTCAGATCTTATATTTAAGTCTTTAATCCAGTTTGAATTTGTTTTTATGTATGGTATAAGACAGTGATCTAGTTTCATTCTTGTACATGTGGCTGTCTAGTTTCCCAACACCATCTTTTGAAGAGACTGTCTTTTCCCCATTGTATATTCTTTCAGTCTTTGTCATATAATAATTAACCATCTAGGTGTGGGTTTATTTCTGGGCTCTCTATTCTGTCTTATTGGTATCTGTTCTTCTGCCAGTACTATACTGATTTGATTACTATAGCTTTGTAATATAGTTTGAAATTAGGGAAAGTTATAACTCCAGCTTTGTTCTTTCTCAAGATTGTTTCAGCTGAGAATTTGCATTACTAATAAGTTCTCGGGAGATATTGACACTGCTAGCTTGAAGTCTTATTTTGAGGTTCTACAGTATTAGTGGAAGGCATTGATTTATCCTCAGAATAGTCATAATCCTTTAGTTGATGTCTTGAATTTTGCTAGAAAAATCTTAACAGAGAGTCCTTTCTCTCATCATAGGAAGAGGGGAATGTTGTACATTCATCATTCCACTCACAGTGCTCCCAAGGATTATGACTTTAACTCAAAGTCTTACTTACAAGCTAGTGGTTTCAAGTTGGCACTTGACTCTTACCTATAACCCATGCTGTGGTTAGGCTTGTCTCCTTGTTGAGATTTGTATTGTTTTATTAATTTCTGTCTTTTTCCACAAAGAGGCTATTTATTTCAGGAGATTTTCCTGCAAAGGAATCTTGACTATGTGCATTAGAGATTTTAAGAATGTAGATTTCAAACACCCATGTGGAGAGGTGCAGGAGATAATCAAGCACCAAGGTGAGAGAGGGGTGTGATAATTGTTTTTTTTATACTGTATGATTTTATTATATAATATTTATTATTTCTTAAAATGATGAATTTATAGGAAAACAAATCAGTGGTTATCAGGAGTTAAGAGTTTTTTAAATTAATTAATTAATCAATTTATTTATTTATTTTATGTTTTTGGTATCATTAATGTACAATTACATGAGGAACATTATGTTTACTAGACTCCCTCCATCACCAAGTTCCCTCCACATACTTCATTGCAGTCACTGTCCATCAGCATAATAAGATGCTGTAGAATCACTACTTGTCTTCTCTGTGTTGCACAACCCTCCCCATGCTGCTGCCCCTGCACATTATACATGTTAATTGTAATGCCCCCTTCCCCCCTCCCCCTTATCCCTCCCTTCCCACCCATCCTCCCTAGTCTCTTTCCCTTTGGTAACTGTTAGTCCATTCTTGGGTTCTGTGAGTCTGCTGCTGTTTTGCTCCTTCAGTTTTCCTTTGTTCTTATGCTCCACAGATGAGTGAAGTCATTTGGTACTTGTCTTTCTCTGCCTGGCTTATTTCACTGAGCATAATACCCTCTAGCTCCATCCATGTTGTTGCAAATGGTAGGATTTGTTTTCTTCTTATGGTTGACTAATATTCCATTGTGTATATGGACCACATCCTCTTTATCCATTCATCTACTGATGGACACTTAGGGCTTCCATTTCTTGGCTATTGTAAATAGTGCTGCGATAAACATAGGGGTGCATCTGTCTTTTTCAAACTGGGCTCCTGCATTCTTAGGGTAAATTCCTAGAAGTGGAATTCCTGGGTCAAATGGTATGTCTATTTTGAGCATTTTGAGGAACCTCCATACTGCTTTCCACAATGGTTGAACTAATTTACATTCCCACCAGCAGTGTAGGAGGGTTCCCCTTTCTCCACAACCTTGTCAACATTTGTTGTTGTTTGTCTTTTGGATGGTGGCGATCCTTACTGGTATGAGGTGACATCTCATTGTGGTTTTAATTTGCATTTTTCTGATGACTAGTGATGTGGTGCATCTTTTCATGTGTCTGTTGGCCATCTGAATTTCTTCTTTGGAGAACTGTCTGTTCAGCTCCTCTGCCCATTTTTTAACTGGATTATTTGCTTTTTGTTTGTTGAGGTGTGTGAGCTCTTTATATATTTTGGATGTCAACCCTTTATCGGATCTGTCATTTATGAATATATTCTCCCATACTGTAGGATACCTTTTTGTTCTATTGATGGTGTCCTTTGCTGTACAAAAGCTTTTCAGTTTAATGTAGTCCCATGTATTCATTTTTGCTTTTGTTTCCCTTGCCCGGGGAGATATGTTTATGAGATATGTTTATGTCCAAGAGATTTTTGCCTATGTTTTTTCCTAAGAGTTTTATGGTTTCATGACTTACATTCAGGTCTTTGATCCATTTTGAGTTTAATTTTGTGTATGGGGTTAGACAATAATCCAGTTTCATTCTCTTACATGTAGCTGTCCAGTTTTGCCAACACCAGCTGTTGAAGAGACCGTCATTTCCCCATTGTATGCCCATGTCTCCTTTATTGTATATTAATTGACCATATATGTTTGGGTTAATATCTGGACTCTCTATTCTGTTCCACTGGTCTATGGGTCTATTCTTGTGCCAGTACCAAATTGTCTTAATTACTGTGGCTTTGTAGTAGAGCTTGAAGTTGGGAAGCGAGATCCCCCCCACTTTATTCTTCCTTCTCAGGATTGCTTTGGCTATTCTGGGTCTTTTGTTGATGATTGTCTTTATGTGTCAACTTTTGACTGGCCTATGGAGTACCTAGATTAAACATTATTTTTGCGTATGTCTGTGAAAATGTTTCTGGATGAGATTAGCATTTGAGCTGGTGGATTCAGTAAAGTAGATTGCCCTCCCTAATGTGTCCTAATTGGTTGGGCACCATCCAAACCTTTGAAGGCCTGAAAAGAACAAGGGGCAGAGGAAAGACGCTTCACCCTTTTCTTTTCTGCCTTATTGCTTAAGCTGGGATTTCCTATCTCACCTTCTTTGGCACCTGGTCTCAGACTAAATTATGCCACCCACTTTCCTGGGACTTCAGCTGGCAAACAGTAGATTTCAGGGCTTCTCAGCCTCCATAATTACATGAGCTAATTGCTCATAATAAATCAATCTTTCCCTTTCCCTGTCCTGTCCCCCTGCTTCTCTTACAGTGCAGTGATGAGCTCCTTGCCAATAGGAAAGGGACACTAATAATCATAGCATTCAATGGCTTTATAATTAATCAAGCTATGGTGATTGTGATGAATCAAACTGAAAGAAGTTTTCTGATGTTGGATAGATAATGTATATTGGCAGAAACCTGATTCTCAAGGTACTGGAGCATTTGCAGAAAGAAAATGACAAGTTAAGGTCCTTTACTTCTTGGTTCAGGTCATGATCTGAAAACAGGAAGTTTCCATGGCAGCCCTTAAAGGATCTTTTATTTATCATAGCCACAGGCTCATATTGCTAAAAATCAAACAGAAAATTTAATTGGGAGGGTTGCAGAACTACAGTGTCAGTTGAATTCACAGCCTTACCAAGTTTCTCATGTAAAAATTAGGGAATTGATTGTGAAGGAATGAGACACTGAAACTTGGAGCAGGGACATTATGTTGGAACTGACACTCTGACACTGCCAACTCATTCTGAGCCTCCCTCGCTAATGAAAGTAGCCCATCCTGTGTCTGAGGAGGCCCCTCCCAGAACAGAAGCCTTGCAAGGGGTGCTCATTCTCCTAGAGACCTTACCACAGCTACCCCTTATTGCCACTAGACCAAGAACTAGGGTTCAATCTCTACATGTCTCAGGGTCAGAAACGTATGATGACCTAAGAAGAAGTAGCTTATACACATTGCAAGATTTTACTAGTATGTATTGGCAGAAGCCTGAAGAGTATGTGTGGGAGTAGATTTTGTAAACTATTAATACTATGCCTTTCTTTGGAGCATAGTCAAGGATCCTTAAAAAAACTTTATTTTATGGAAAAGTTATGGAGAGATTAGTTTTCATCATAGCCTTCATAGAAACTAGAAATGTATTACAAAGCTACTGAATCTGAAACAGCATGATGCTAGTATAAGAATAAACAGAATGATTGGTGGAATAGGGTCCAGAGAAATACCTAAGTATGAATAGTAAGTTGATTTATGAAAACAGTGGCATTTTGTATAAGTGGTCAAAGTACAAATTAATCAGTCGATCAATAGTATTCAGACAATGGGCTTAGTGACCTGGGGGAAAAAAGAGAGGACAGAGAGAGAAAAAAAGAGGAGGAAGTTAAGAGAGAAAGAAGCAGAGTTCCTACATCATTCCTCACCTAAAGTAAATTCCATTTTGGTCTATTATTTGTGTCATATAAAAAATCCATGAAAGCTTTAGAATAAAGGTAGAATGCTGTCTTCTTGAAATAGCAAAACTCTTTTAAAGCATGACATAAGAACCAGGAGGTATAAAGAATAGATTTATAAATGTGACCATATAAAGATTTTAAATAGCCAATCAAACACACAAAGCAAAGAGACAAACAACAAACTGGGAAATCTAACTGCCACCCACATCCCAAACCAGGATTCATTTGTTTAATTCATGAAGAACTGCTGTCATCCAATAATGAAAAAGGTGAAGACCAAACAGAAAAATGGCAAAAAGATCAAACCAAGTAGCTCACCCCAAAATAAATACAAGGAGCTATTCACAGTACAAATGGATGCTCAACTCTACTCAGAGTTCAAGAATATATATAAAAACAACACAAGGAAGACAGTAGAAAGACTGATGAAACCCAATGTTGATAAGTGTGTAAGAATAGGAACTAGCATGGACTTGAAGGAAATATGAATTGATTCAGTTTTTGAAAGTGCAGTTAGTCAAATTTATGAAAATTGAAAATGTATATGCCCTGATATCCATTTATAAAATATTTATGAGAGATATGTTCACACAAGGAGATGGACAAGGGTTCTTGAGAGGTATGTTCATGCAAGTAGGTGGACACGATGCTTATTGCTGACATGTCGGTGTGAGCGGGAAAATGCTGGAAACAATCAGAGAACTGCTTAAATAAATCATGCCCCACTTATATGATGAAACACTGTAGGGCCACTTAAAACAATGAGGCAGCTCTGTAAGCATTGGTGCAGAAAGATATGCATAGTATATTACTAATAAAAAATGTGAAGTGCCAACCAGTATGTATTATATAACCTCATTTTTGTTAAATGAAACAAGTATATACATATAAATGTATAGAAGAAGTCTGGAAGATGCACAAAAAATTGTAAACAGATTTACCTCTGGGAGTGGGTTGCAGGAGGCTGTGCTTGACAAGAGGCATGAGATTTTTATATCTTACGTTACACAGTTCTCATTTTAGTGAGCATATATCGAGTTTACATTTAAAACACGCATTTCTTCTCTTCTCCCTCTTCCCTGTTTGAAAGAAAGAATCTTCCTTTCTTTTTCTTCTTTGGCACTTGCCTCCTTCAGGAGAAAGGAGGCCTTCTCCTCTTGCATTCTGGTTATAGCCCAGAATAATCTTCTTGAGCCCCACCCAGGCCCCGTGGCCCCAGGACACAGGACGGGGCCCTGTGCACCCCCGCCCCCCTCGCCCCCCCGTCGGCCTCCGTCTACTGCTATGACCTCAGGTAACGCACTGCTCCTCTCTGAGCCTGGGTTTCTTTGGGAAATGAGGCTGCAGAGCAGGTTTCTTCCAGGGTCCATGTCGTGTTGATGGCCTGAACAATGACCTTTTCCAGCTCAGAGCTTTCCACTGCCCTGGGCTTGTCTCCTGGAGACCCATCCCCTGCCTTATATGGGAATCATATGGGCCGCTCCGACCGCGCAGCGCCCACCTTTCACTCAGAGGTGCCGCTGACGCTGATGAGCAACAGAGGGCTTTATTCCACCTCAGATCTGCTCTATTTCAGGGTGCTGTCAGCCATTTCACATCTCAGACTCGGCTTCCTTATCTAAATGGCCTATTTGGGGCTGTAAAACAGCCCGGCAGCCATCAAGGAGGGCTGTCTTTGTCTAGGTTTGAAGTGGGTCCCTCAGCAGTCCTGTCACTCAAACGCCTGGGTGACGCCTGAGCTGAGTTTAGAGACGTGACAGGTTAGATCACCTGTGTGTGGCAGGGCTGTTGCCCCAGGCTTCACAGCCAGCCCTCTAAAGGTGCTATAAACAATCCATCAACACGGCACCCGGCACCGGCACGAGGGTGCAGGTGTGTCGCACTCCCTTGGTGCCTGCCAGCATGCTTGGCGTTTTGTATAGGACAGATCACCTCATCCTCCAACAACCGTGGGAGCTGTGTGTTATAAATCCATTTCACAGATGAGGAAAACTCAGAGGGAGAAAGGAACCTGCAAACACATTTATAAGTGACATTTTTTTAAGAAGCTGAGTCGAGGCTACACACAGATAGTATCTTTAGGTGTCAAGCCAGTCCTTTTGTTTTGCTTTTGGCAAGAACGTGGCATGTCACCCCAAACCCCTAGTGCATGGTGGGTGGGTGGGGTGGGGGAAGGACATCTATTGCTGGTCTTTTCTCAATTCTTCTCCCACGTGTATCCCCACAACCACCACCAAAATTTGATTATTTCCATTTTCTTTCTTTACCAGATACTTGTTTAAATAAATAAAAACCTTATGGTTAGCGGTATTTGCTAAGTTGTGGTGGCCCTGGGTGGGGGGCGGGGAGAGGAGCCAGCATTGAGGGGATGGGGAACAGGGCAAATATTTGTGTGACATTTAAAATATCATCTGTGTGGGTGTCAGAAGTTTGCCCAAAGCTCTGAATCAATTTTGTTGATGCGGCGCTTTTTGGAGGATAACCAAAATATCTTGAAATATGGGACAAGGAAACAATGTCACTGGAACTCATTTTTCAGTGACAAGTTCCACCTTATCTCAAGTGTTTCCATTCCTTAAATTATAAGCATATGTCCCGCTGCTATTGAAAATTAATTTGTCAAGACAGCAAGCTGGCAGGGTGGGAGACAGTGTGCAAAACAGGAGCCAGTGCAGTGACTTGTATACTGCTCCAAGAGACAAATCAGTTTGCAATTTTCACTAGGAATAACTAGTAGTTAGCGTTTTATTTCCTAGACCTATGAAAGCCTAATTGGTGCCCAGTTTCTTCCAGCCCTTTAAACTCTGCTGCAAGATTAAACTAATATTTCTTCCAGCCCTTTAAACTCTGCTGCAATATTAGACTGGGCGTTGAGGATGAGGAGAGGAATAAATGAGTTCCTGGAATGTGATGACTTCACCTGAAAATGCCTAGACTCCTCCCATAAACTACGTGGGTATTACCTTTACATTCTGCTCCTCTCTTTGTCTCTCTCATCCTCACAAGGAACCCCCACCCCAGGCTTTGCACCCTTCTCCATGCTATAAAAGCCCCCAAATTGCTTCTTTGTGTACAAAAAGATTATTCTAGAGCCCCTGGTGAGTTTGGTAACATTCCAGAAGATACTCAAGAACTTTAGAGGACACAGGAAACTGCCTTATATTGTTGATGCAAAGGGCCTTTCAGGGAGGGCAGGGATTTTTGTCTGTTTCTTCACTCTGCATCCCCATAACCTAAAACAAGGCCAGGCACCTTCTTGGTGCTTCAGTAAATATTTGTTTAATCTATCAATCAATAAATTATAGTGAACATCAACAGTTGTTGCCTGCCTGCATCCATTCTGTTCTTTCTCATAGGAGGGCCTGGAGGTTTCCTTGGGGAACCTCACCTTTGCATTCTCAGTGCACCTGCCTCAGGTAGATCTGGAATATCTTCAGCTACAGGAGTGGGAGCATAACCCAGGCCTGAGCCACATGCTTCAGTAATTGGTACATACGGGCATGTGATCCAAAGAGAGTCAAGCTGAGGATTTTATGGGAACTCTAGGGATTCCCTAAGGAGTCTTTCCCCCCTCCCCCACTGTAACCATTACTTTTAAGGATACTATAAGCCAGGAGCTTTCAGCCTTCAGCTCATGGAGAGGTACTTCCTGGGAATCAATTCAACACAGAAGAGCAGAAGCAGGAGATATAGAGAGAGATTAAATTCTCCATGTTGTTTAATCCCTGCAGCTAACTATAACCTGGGGCCCAAAGGCCCCTGAATGTTTCAATCATATAATCCAATAAATTCCCTTAAACCAACTGAGTTTCTAGGAATCTAATACTAAAAAATAAAATAAAGAGCTGAATTAAGGAAATGTCCATGATTTTACCATCCGGGTAACTATGGTTTCTATTAAAATGTGTATTAGAGTTCTGAAACACATCCTGGTAACTATAGTTTCTATTAGAATGCGAACTTAACTAATACCAGTTAAACATCAGGCTGCTCTTTCTAAGAGACCCCAAAATACAGCAGCTTAAACAAGATTTAGACTTTTCTTTCCCATGCAGAAGTCTGAGAGGCAGTCCAGGACTGTAATCTGGCTTAACTAGGATTTCCATTTTGTAACTTTGTCAACTGCCAAGTACAGCTTTCTTTTTATGCCCCCATAGTCCAGGATGACTGTTAGAGCCCAGCCATCATGCGTCTTCCCTCATGATGAGAAAGGTACAGGAAAACGGATCAGAAGTGATTCTGAAAACAATCCCTCCCTCTCTCCCTCTTTGCCTCTTTCTTTCCTTCCCTTTTTCCTTCCTTCCCTCTCTCGCTCCCCCTCCCTCTCTTTCTTCAGGCATTCATTGAGCACCCACCAGGTACTGTGTTGAATGCTGGGGATATAACATTGAATAAGACAGATTCAGTTCTTACCTTCATGGAGCTTTTATTTTTACTTTGGGTAGATTTTTTTTAAATGTCAGAGGTCCAGTTTTAGGTGCTTAGAATGACCTGAGATTTACTTTTTACAGACTGAGGAAGCCCAGCCACCCCCAACTTCCAAAAGTCAGGAGACTTCCCATTTTCTGATCCCCTGCCTCCTAAACCAGGACAAGACGTGCTACCTCCATTTCCATTTGTGTAACATCACTCATGCATGCATAGTAATGTTCTCCATTGTGTGTGTTTATAAACCTTTGATGTTTAATCATACTATTAAAGAGTTTGGCCCTTGTCAAAGGAATTTCAGGCAATCATAGAAAGATGGAGAAGATATTTCTCTGTAAAATAGAGACATTAATGTTACCAGCTTCACAGATGTGTTGTGAACTTTAATACATGTAAACTGCTTAGCATAGTACAGACATTAACTATTTATAAGCTCATGTTTATTATATTTTCTGATCAGGGAATATTTTTTTCTTTCCCTTTCTAATTCTATTCAGGGCACCTGGTAGAGAAAGTTTTTGGATTTTTTTTTTACAGCAAGTATTGCTTTAATATTTAACAATTTAATATTCAAGAAGAATGACTTTTTATATAGGTAAAAATGAGACATGTTCTTTATCAGGTACTGAAGTAATGGAAAAAAACTCCAAATGACTGTCATCAGGTGAATGATATTTTATATCTTTCTAAGTAGATGTATCAACTACAGCGTTTTCAGTGCCAAAATGTATATAAACTCTGATTTAGTTGCTCTAACAGATATGGAAGTGTGTTGTTTCACACAATTGACATCCAGTCACAGGGCTGTCTGATCCAGCTTCATTTCTCTCTGACTCCAACTTCTGTGTGTTGGGGTGTAAGTCTCAGGCTTGTGGTAAAAATGGCTATAGCAGCTCCAGGCTTTGCACATCCTACCACCAAGTCCGGGGGGAGAAAGGAGCCTCCTGTGGTGAGTGTATCTTGGGAGCTAGGAAGCCTTTTCCCCCAGAACTCCCAGGAGAACCTTCCCCCAAATTTCAGTGGTCTTAGCTGGTTCACAAGCTACGGGTGCAGCTTCTGCAGCAGGAATATGCTGCACTCTTGTCAGCTTCACCTGAGTTCCCTGGGGTGAGGAGAAAGGGGATTGTTCTGGGACCAGTCATACCACCTGGACCTGGAGGCAGGTTCAAGGTCCTCTGAAGTACATAGGTTCCCTGGTGGAGAGACAGGTATCTGAGTGAAAACCAAGGTAGTATTTGGAAGGAAGAAGAGAGGAAAGAGGAATGTATGCTGAAAAGAGACTGAAAGAGAAATAGGTATAGATAGGTAGAAATATTTCACAGAAGTATGAGTATACTATACATGCTATTTTAAAATAATATACTTAATATTACTTGAATGTAATACTAGAAAATTAAAATGGAAGGGATTGATAGCCTTTAGTTAAATGTATCTTTACCACAAGGGGTATTATTTCTTTAACATTCCCTCTTGGGGAAAAAAAGGTTAAGAAAAGAAATTATGAAAAAGGTTAAGAGATTGGAATCATTATTTTTTAACAACAGGTTTCAGTTTTAGATGGCACTATATGACTCATGGATTTGAAAGATGAGTACATCTTTATACTTGTACTTCCTCCTATCTCCCTACCCTCACCTCCCAATATTGACTCTATTACTAATTTTACAATATCATGGTTTATAACATTCATATTCTATTGTGGAAATATTACACCCATAACTGTTTAAATCGTTGATTCTGTTTTCAAGTGAATTGTATGTTCATGTTAAATCCTTTTAACTCCAGTCTGTCCATTCCCAAATACTTTATTATGATTCATCTCTAAATTATCTGGGCTTCATCAGTGAATAAGTTTTTCAAGAAAGACCCTTGGGTGCAGGTTCTCTGAGTTCCTTCATGTGTTAGTATATTTGTCTGTGGCCTTTATACTAGAACTTATCTTGGGTGGGTGAAATATTTTGGAGTCACACTTTTCCTTGGAAATGCTACATGGTCTTTCATTACACTGTGGCATTCAATACTGATTATTGAAGTTAGAGGCCAACCCAAGTGACTTTTTATGTCAGTATGCCAGAAGACTCTTTAAATTCTTAAAGTTTAATAAGTTAAAGAGGTTATGTGTCAGTGTTAATTATGCAGTATCTGTCTTCCTGGGTCTTGTGCTCATTCAATCTAAAGATTCATTTCTTCATTTGTCAGAGCAGTTTTCTTGTTTTATATCTTTGCATACTTAGTTTGTCCTATTTGTGGATTTGTTACTTTAGGAACAACTAGGCTCAAGTTTATGCTTTTCATATATGTTTACTATATTTATCTCAAGTGTGTGTGTTTTTTTTCTGTGTCTGTAATTTTATTTTGAGCTATGTCTATTTTGTTTTTTATTTTTATTTATTATTTCCATAATAATGTGTTGGTCTTTAATTTGTTTCTGTAGTACTGGAATTTCCATTTACTTCCCATTTATTTCTCTTTTGTCCTTTTCTCTTTAGGCCCAGTATGTAGAATCATACTCTTATTAACTGTTCTACAACCCAGACTCAGGGGAAACAGTATGCCCTGCAGTTTGCTTCTTACCAGATTTGGAGCTTTTGATGAATAGTTACAAGATTTTTGATCATTCAAGACTTCCAGGATGAGAAGAAGGGACTCTACTTTTTGAGGTACATGACATTAAGTTGTACCCATTTCCTAGTTTCCTTGCTTCTGCTCATTTCTTTCTTTCTTTCTTATTTATTTATTTATTTTTGCTGGTTTTCATTATTTCTATTCACAGCTATTGAGGGCAGAGATTCTCCATTTTGTCTTTATTCTGCCACTGTCCTTCAAAGTATTTATTTACACTTACAAAGCCAGAAAAAAAGCGGTCTCTTTCTTTTTTAAAAAAATTGAATGGCTCGTGTAAGGTTCATTAAAATATTTGAAGTACTATGCAAATGTTATTTTTAAAATTTAAAATAATAGAGCCTTACATTTGGAATAGCCCTAGGACCTTATATTTTAATCCCATATCCAGCTCAGAAACTTTCCAACAGCATAGTGGCTTCTGCTGCTCTCTTTGACAGGAACTCTTTCCTTGGCAAAGCCTGCTATTATTTCAGCTCTCAGAAGGACAGTTCTCAGAGTTAGTATTTATCTCTATATATTAAGGCAAAAGGTACTTTCCTGAACTTCAACCTATAGGTTCTAGTTCTGCTCTGCTTAGCAGTTGTTAGAATGGGCAGCCCTTGAAGGTGAGCCAATATACAGACATGGCATACTGAAATGAAAAACATAATGAAAAAAATTATACACTTATATAGGAACAACACAATTTGCAATAATTTGTGTGAACTGTTTTCTAATTGTGCTCAAAAACATAGTGAAAAAAATTATTTTAACTGTAAAAATACCAGATTAACTTTGTGGCAAGTTTTTATCTGAATTTAACTGAATCCTATAAAATCTTGTTCATAGCTCATAGATAGTTGCTCCTACAATCTTTAAAAAAATTAAAAGAAGTGTTGTTCATATCTGGCCATTGTCACCTCTGTCTGCCTCTCAGGCTGCTGAATAAGCACTTGTTGAGTGAGAAACACATTTCCGAGTGTTCAGACCACTTCTCAGGAGGAAAGAACCCAAGGACCACTTCCTAATCTACACACTTCTGCTTGGAAGTGCCAAATGACCCATTTGGAGGTATTGTTTGGACACATAACTGTTCTGGCAGCCAGTATGTTTTAAAAATACTGGAAAATATTTTTTAAAATGCTGATTCTAGTTTATAACAGATATTTTACAGACTGGTTTACATTTTGCATCAGCTCAAATTTCCCTTCAAAACGCTTAAGAGTTTCTGATAATCTTTTGTTTTCCTTTTGAGAGTAAATGTTCCTAAGGAATTTTCTTGACACTTCAATACTGATGACTTAGGAGTTAGCTCAGAAGCAGACGGAGGCAGAAGGATGGTGCGGAGATCCAAAGAGGTGAAGGTTAAGAGACTCCTGACTCTTCCCAGTCCCACCTCCACCTGAGTTGAAGGCCAACATGCTTTGTCCTATCTTCCTACAGCCTCTATAATAAAGCTGACATCTCTGGGACTTGAGATACCCTTGAGACCGTTCTGTAGAGTTTTATTTTTAGATCAATGTACACAAACTAATTCTCACCTAGTTCCACATTTACAAAGAGCCTTTCTTAGAATCTGATTTTTTTTTTTTCCTGAGGATTGGGTCAAAATTCTCTTCAGTTACGAAGGGGACGACCTCAGCTTTTTCCTCCTCCTCCTCCTTCCCTTTTTTCACTTCTGGGATGTGACAGGTCTGACCTATGAGCTTTTATCCCTCCATCACTGATCATGTGTGAGAGCTTAAAGAAGACAGATCTCTGTTCTCTAGCACAAGGCCCTTCCCTTAAAGTGACGAAGACTCACCCTGATTGAGGGCACACCAGGTGCCTGGCCCTTTGCATACATTGCCTCATCTAATGTTCTCAGGGGCTACCTGAAGTAGGTTCTATCTTATTCCTACTTCACATGTTGGGAAATGAAGATGCAGAAAGCTTAAATGACTTGCCTGAGGTCACCCATATTGGAAGTAGTACTCGAATTTGAATCTAGACATTCTGATTCTAGAGCTTGTAAACCCAAGCCCTATACAATGCTGTGGCTCTATGTGTGAGCATATGGAGAGCCTCCACATGCTCAAACACATGTCAGCCTGTGTCTCCCCATGACCCGCTCCATGCTCATCTTCAGTAAACATCTTGTAAGCACCTCACCAGCTGCTATTCTAGGTGATAAAAGTAGCAGAAGAAGGTATCTGTAGGTGGAACATGATGCTCACATAGTCTTACACAGGGTCCCATAGGCCTAATGGGATTTCTAATTCTGGGAGTTGGTGGATTGTATTACGTAAAACCCTCCTGCTATGAAACACCTGGAAATGCATATAAAATAGAGCTAGCATCCCTCTAAATGTCCAACTGGGCTCAAAAGAAAGAAAAGGAAATCCCAGGGACTAAAAATGAAATGGAAACTAAAAATCAGAGTACAGTCTGCAAACTAAAGATGGGGCCGCCTGGGAGTATCTGATGATATCAGAAACCAAGGAGTTTGGGATTTAATGGTTCTTTTGGGACAGAAAGAAAAATTGATATCCCACATAAAACTGCTAGCCTTAGTGAAAGGATAAAGAAAAAAGGCCCCCAAAAGACCAAGGAAAATAATAGGCAAGCTTGCATTTCTTAGAGTGAGCTTTGAGTGGGGGGATAATTTGAAATGCCAGGCCTACTCCTACTAGCTTTGAGGTTCCAAGATGCAAACACTATCAAGTGCTAGGGATCTCTAGATGTCAAATTGGCATAGAAATGGTTATTCAGTGCTCCCAAGGTTCCTGGCAAAAGCAGAGGTGAGGCCTCACTGGTAACACAACCCCAAACTTGGAGTCCCAGGATTCCCAAGGATCAAACTCCACTTAAGTGAATTCACAATCCTAGATTTAAAAAAAACTCACACATGAGCCAATGCTGGCAGGCATATGAATAGAACATATAAATCTTTTAGAAACTCAGGTATCAGAAGGAGAGTATAAAATAAGAAGATTTAAAGTGATTAAAGGTAAGAAAGAAGCAATGAAGAGAAAAACCAAATAGGCAAAGCTGTGCTGAACCTCGACAAATGAGCAAGGTCACAAACTCAAGGGCAGCTGGAGACTCAGTGAAGCCCTTGAGCCCACTCACTCTTGACACCTGAGACACACAGAAATGAGACAACTTTTCAGAAGGCAGTGCAGGAAGACAAGATGGTCCCAGGAGGCAATCTTGGGTCTTTTTACTGGAAACAATGGGCAAGAAAAGCTCTTTGAGCACTGGAGCTGCTATGTTGGCAAATACTTTCTGCAAAGGGCCAGATAATAATTATTTTTGGCTTTACCAGCTGTACGTCTCTGTCACATAGCCAGCCTTCTTTGTATCTTTTACAACAACTAAAATATGTAAAAATTTTCCTTAGCTCACAGGCTGTACAGAAACAGCCTTCAGGTGGGTTTTGGCCTTAGGGCTATAGTTTGTGGCCCCTGGGCTGAGCCATAAATCTGCAGTTGTTCATGGGCAACTTCCACTGCAAAGGGAGTGTCTGCCCTCGAATGAAACTGCTCAAAGGAAGGAGGATAAGGAGAACAGACTCCCAATGACATGTTTTGAGTGTCTGGACCCACCATGTACAAAGATCCAACCCAGGAATTTTTAGTTTTGTAAGCCAATATTCTTGTTTAAAAAGCCACTTTGCCTTGGTTTTATGTCACTTACAAACAAAAGAGCAACAGGAAAATTTAGCAAGGCACTTGAAGCTCACTTTAAAGGAACCTCTAAAGCCTTTATGTGTGGTAAACTGCTTGCCTTAATATTATCTAAACTGCAATCACTTTTGTTCAGGAATTACTTAAAACCAAATGCATGCAATATTATTTTACAATTAATTGCTATATGGAGGGAAAAATAGAAAAAAGGGAAATAGTGTTTTTTGGCATGTTGGGTGCTGTTTTATATGTTGTCTCATTGAATAGTCAAAACAGCTTGGTGAAATATGCATTAACCCTTTTTTGTAGGTGAGAAAACCCTCAGAGGTGATATAACTAGTCCAAGGTCACCCTTAGTAAATGACAGGCCCATCACTTGGATTCGGGATATTTGCCTTCAATATCTGTGCTGTTTTACAACCTCACACTGCAAATGTCCTAGACTGGGGGTCAGTAAACTTCCATAAAAGGCTAGATAATATTTTCAGGTTTATGGACTACATACATCTGTCAAAACAACTCAATTCTGCCCTGCAGAGCAAAAGCAGCCATGGACAATATATAAATGAACAGATGAGGCTGAGTTCCCATCAAACTTTTTTTTTTATTAAGGTATCATTGATATACACTCTTATGAAGGTTTCACATGAAAAACAATGTGGTTACTACATTCACCCTTATTATCGAGTCCCCCCCCTTACCTCACTGCAGTCACTGTCCATCAGTGTAGTAAGATGCCACAGAGTCACTACTTGTTTTCTCTGTGCTGCACTGTCTTCCCCCATGATCTCCCCCACACCATGTGTACTAATCATAATACCCCTCAATCCCCTTCTTCCTCCCTCCCCACCGGCCCTCTCCCACCCCTCCCCTTGGTAACCGCTAGGCCCTCCTTGGAGTCTGTGAGTCTGCTGCTGTTTTGTTCCTTCAGTTTTTCTTCATTGTTATACTCCACAAATGAGGAAAATCATTCCCATCAAACTTTCTTTATAAAAACAGATGGTGGGCAGGGTTTGCCCTGTGAGCTGTAAATTGTTGACACCTGTGCTGGATGACCTCTGTCCTCATAGTAAAAGAGCTTAACAGTCTGAAAAGAGCTCTTCCCTCAAACACTACCCAAAAGTTACTAGTGTTTCATATAATACTGCATTAAGAAATTTCATTAAAATGTCAACTTGGATGACTTGAATCATTCATCTGGAACTTATCATTTATTACCTATTAAAATATTAGTGATGTTTTTCATGTGTCTGACCCATTTCCCCAGACCTGATTGGAAGCTCTTGAAGGGAAATGATTGTTTGTTCATTCATTGTCTAGATCAGGGGTCAGAATCTATCATTCACAGGTCAAATCCTGCCTATGAGTAAGTTGTAGCCTGGGGTCAATCCTGCCTCCCCCCACCACCTGTTTTTATAAATAAAATGTTGTTGGAACATGTTCATTTAGATGTCAGCTGATTCAGTGCTATAATAGTAGAATCGAGTAGATGTGGCAGAGATCTTAGGGCCTAAAAAGTCAAAATTTTTTGCTATCTAGACCTTTACAGAAAGTTTGCTCTGCTCTAGACAAAAGGTGAAATTATTTTTGCCTTAAGTGCTGAGATTTTTCTTAAAAGGGAAACTGTCTTTACTTGGGAAAATACCTTGTTAAGTGTTTGGGTGAGAATCCTGATGTATAGGTATTAGAGTAGCCCAAGCAGAAAGATAAACATGTACCATTCTGTATGATAAAATGAGAAGAATGGTGGGTTTTGGCCCCTGAGAAAAATGGAAGGGGGTGGCAGATAAAAGATTGGAGAAAGAGGAGCTGAGAAGTTTTTGAGATGTAAAAGGTAAAGTGGGGGTGGGGGAGGCAGCAGGGTTGCAGAAAGATCTAGTATATGATTTTGAGTTGTTTTGCTCTGTTATGCAATGGCACCCCTCTGTGATTACCCAGTCTTCAGTAAAATGCCTGTTTACATGGTTGCTCTTGGGGTGGGGAGAGAGTCAAAGAGAAGAACTTGTATGTTAATAGGGACTGATACCAGAGAAGAACTGAAGAAATGGCTACAAAACATGGAGTAGAACAAATTTTGACAAAGTGAAGATATGAGAACAGAATTAACCATAAGACTATAAGAATTTGGAGACTTCTTGGGAATGCTTTAGGATTTACTAACCTAAGGAATTAATACTTGAATCAGTTTGATCTAAAGTTTAAGGGCCAAGAGAGCCCAGCCAATAGTGAATGAAGACATTTATTGAGCAAGTATTAAGTAAAGTGTTCTCCTTGCTTCCGGGGTCTCACACACTGTGGGCAACAAACTTAGGAACAAAGGTGTAATAACAGCTCCCTCAGAAATGTGCCATTAATGCACAAGGGACAAGATAATCCGCTCTGCCTGGGGTGTCAGGGAGGGCTTCCCATAGGACGTAGCATTTTGACCTGACCATGAAGGATGAGGAGTTAATGGCTGAGAGAGGGGAAGGAAGAATCTTCCAGTTAGAGGGAACAGTAGGTGTGCAAGTGTGAGTCGGGAAAGGGCGTGTCAGGAAGTAGGGAACTTCCTGTGAGAAAATAAGGAGGGCAGAGCATGGCGAGGTGGGTCAGAGCCAGGTTATTTTGTGTACTTCTTTTTTCCTCCGTAATGCTTATTATACAAGGAAGGTGCTCCATACAATTTCCTCTCAGATGGGTTAACATCTCTTATTTAATAAGACTTGGGATTTCATAGGGTATCCCTTTCCTTTTTTGTTGTTCTCAGGAGTATTTCATATTTGGTGGCCTCACTGCTATTCTTTTTAGTGTGAATATGTGTCCTAGTGAATATCATAATATACATCAAGGACTTGGAGATTTTAATTGATTACTTATATAGCCAAAGATGGCATATTAAGGACAGCACAGGTTTGAGTTTAAAACCTGACCCTGAACTTCTTAATGAAGCATAAACCATTTAACTACTCTGCCCCTCAGTTTACCCCTCCATAAAGAGAGGATAATGATATCTACATGGCAGAATTATGGGAAGGAGTAAATAATATGACTTAAGTAAAATTGTCAGCCCAGTGAAAAATAAGCTCCCTATTTTCCAATTGATAGATTCTCTTTGTACCTGATTCTTTCTTGACTCTTCAGTGTCTTATAAAGTGGCCATTAGCTACATGTGGCTTTTGAGCACTTGAAAGGTGGCTAGCCAGAATTGGGATGTGCTATAAATGTAAAATACACACCAGGTTTCAAACTCTTAGTATGAACTAAAGAAGGTAAAATATCCTATTAATACATTTGTACCCTAATTACATGTTTAAATGACATTTTGGATATATAAGGAAAAATAAAATATGTTCTTAAAATAATGTTTCTTTTCAATATTGTTAACATGGCCACTAGAAAATTTAAAATTACATTTATGGCTCACCTTATAGTGCTATTGGACAGTTACTGGTCCAGAGGAATGATGGAATTAAATTTCAAGTCCTCTCTAAAGCTCAGATAATCAATTATATATTTCAGTTTTTTCATGTTTTGCTATTAAGTTCTAGCTGCTTAAAACTCAATGGGGTTTTGAAAGTAGGATTAGGTACTTAGTCTTTAGCGATTAGATTAAAAGACTTGGATGGGAAAAAAGTCCCATTTACTTTTCTGGCATTTTCACCACCATCTGTATAATCTGAATGTCCTGTCCTCTAAAGTTTTGAGCATGTGCGAAGGTTCAAGAGCTGTCTCTCTAACGTACTCCTGGTGGACAGAACCCTGAAGCCCAGCTGCATGCTCTAGTCTTTGTCCCTCCTGAATTGCACAGTGGATTTGTTTTCTTTTTATGAGTGACAGTGCCTTCACTTCTTAAACTTCTCATCTTTCTGAGAAACCACACAGGGATAACCCTAGACTACAAAGGAGATACTTCTGACCTCTAAACCAGCAGTGGACCTCAGGTTTGACATTGAAATCATTGCTGGGAGAGTCAGAGAGACAAAGGGGAGTAAATCCAGTTTTCATGATGAGGAGACACCATTTTCACAGTCTTCATGTCCTTTTCCTCCAATCCTCAACTCCTCCCCGCTGTCTTCCCATCCTAATACTCCCCCATAATGGCTGCCTCTCTCTAAGGATACCTGTGACCTCCATATTGATAAATCCAATAGATATTTTCCGTCATATCCCAGGGATATCCTTAATGTCCCTTAATACCACTTAATCCAGCATTGGCCCAGCGTATCATAGCTGTGCTTACTATCTGCCTTTTCTTTTCTTCCAAACAACATTTTCCAGTAGGCTTCCTCCTACCAGGCCTGGCAGCCTTCCAAATGGCTCCTTTGGAGGTCACCCATGACACACACAGTGCTACTTCTAGGGTGGTTTTCAATTCTTTTTTTTCTTAGTTCTCATAAGTGTATCACTCCTGCCATCTTGAGATGTTCTCTTCCTTGGCCTCCCAATACAGTCCTCCTCTGGTTTGCTCCTAGGTCTTTGGGCACTCCTTCTCATGTCCTTGTGAGGCTCAACTTCTCCTGGCTACTAAGTGTCATCTTCTCAAGACATGGTCATGAGCCCGTTCCCTTCTTCTGTACTATCTCCCTTGGCATTCAGCAGCCATAATCATATCCAGAGTTTCAACAACTGATAATTTTGATAATTTTCAATGCATATCCAAAGCTGAGAATGTTTATCTGATCTTCAAACCCATACACCTAACCTCTTACTTGGTATCTCAAGTCGAATGTCTCAAAGATCTTCAAAATCAGCAAAGCCAAAAGTAAACCCCAAAGCCTGGTTCTCTCTAAATATTCTTTCAGGGAATGATAGTACTATTCATTTTTTTGTGTGAGCCAGTAATCAAATAATCACTTTTTGAAACCCTCCCTTACCTTTGCCTTTACTATCTTTTCTATATTATCAAGTGCCAACACCCTAATGTGCTAATAATCTCATAGATCCATTTTGTTCTTGCCGTCCTTCCTGCCAACCCCCAAGACAAAGCTACCATCATTTCTTTCCTGGGCTGCTTCCAAAGCCTCCCATCTCCTTTTTCTCACTCCCCTCCAAACACAGCTACCAGAGTAACCTGGCATATAACTTTCTAGGTTTCTCAAATCTTCTTAAGCCTGGTTTTCTTCTAGAGTGCGGAAGCCCCGAGCACTTCAGGATATGTCTTGGGAGCTCAATGAAAACTAAAAGCACTAGGATTTTGGAGAAGTTCAGAGAAGGAGAAAGTTACTCCAGCAAGTGGGTCATGGGAGGCTTCACAGAGGACAGGTGTTTGACTAAAGGATGGTTAAGCTCCTATCATGTGGATATGAGTCATTTTAGGGAGTGGGGACATGAACATAAACAGGGAGGTAGCAAAATACAAGTGTTGATTCATTGATTCATTTAATGATTAATTATTGGGCATTCCTTTTGAACTCAGCACTATTTTATGGGTTGGGAATAGACTGATGAACAAAGTGGGCATGGTCTCTGGCCTTACAGAACTCACAGTCAAGAGATGCCATGTGGGGAGTGTCTGAATATAGAGCACATGAAGTCATGCTGAAAGAGCAAGCTAAGGCCGGATCGCAGAAGGGCCTTGAACAGAAGACAAGGAGTTTTAGCTTTCAGTCTTTCAGTTAGGACTCATAAACCCAAATGCTTTCAGGGGATAGTCAGAAAATGCAAACAGGAAGTAGTCTGGGTGAGGCAGAGGAAGAGTATGGATTGGGGCAAACTGAAAATCCCACACTGTCCAGAGCAGTGAGTGATCACTCAACTGCAGCTAATTACTGCTGATAATTACTGGGATGTGGGCCCAAGGCCTCTGCTATCAAAAGAAGGAAATGCAAGATTTTAGAGAGATTTTTGACTTTTTCAGTTTTGGTAAGCAATTCATTTATTTTTCAAAATGCTATGAAAGACAATCAAAACTTGACTCTATGCTGTGTTCAGCTCGTGAGACACTGGCTTGTGGGCTCTGCTTGATGCAAATGAGAGCTGCTAAAGATTGCTCACATATAAAATGGGTTGAAGATGGGAACCTTTAGGCAGAGAGCCCAGAGAGGCGAACTAGTTGACAAAGAATGAGAATCTGGATTAGAGTCTAGGCAATAAGAAAGAAGATGGGCCTATCCCACAGGATTCTTTCTTAGTAATTGAACTCCATGCAGTGTGCCAGGCTGGAAAAAAAATTTCATGTGCCAGTCTCTTCCAGATAGGCATGGCCATGTGAATGATCCCAGCTAATATAGTGACAGTAGGCTGTTGGATAGGGCTTCAGGAATAGTTTTAAAAAGGAGTATGTCTTTTTTGTCCTTTCTCCCTTTCACCTTTCATCTTTCTGGGATGTGGGCATGACGGCTGAAACTCAGGCAACCCTCTGAGACCAGAGCCCAAAGTGATGGAGTGGAAAGATGGATGGACCAGGCTCTCCAATGCACACAGAGTCACCACCTTGAACAGAACTGCCAGCCTCAGTATTCCTGTTGGAAAGAAAAATAAGATTCCCATGTTTAACCTGCTATATACTGAGTTTTCTGTTATATGCAGTCAAACTTTATTCTAACTGAATGTAGAGAGCAGGGGGGTGACAGGAACCCAGGTTCAGGTATAAGATATTAGGAAGACAAGAGCAGCTAGAAGCTAGACACACATTAGAAAGATGAATTATGTGGGTGTCAAGGACCTATTGAATGCTCACAATATGTCAGGCACTGTTCTAAGTGCTTTACACATGATAACTCATTTAAATCTAACAACCAGCCCATAAAAAACTGTTCTATAACTATTTAACAGATGGAAAAACTAAAGCACAGAGAAACTGAGTAACTCACTGAAGGTCTCCCATCTAGTAAGTGGGAAAAGCATGGGGTGTCTAGGTGGCCAGGTGTGGAGACTTCATTGTAATCCCTGCACTTTGCTGCCTTCACCAGGCATGGGGTCTGTTCTTACCACTGTTCTCATAGCAGGTCTTCCTATTCTCCCTCTTATTTGCTGTCCTTCATTCACACAGCTTCCCTTTGTCCTTGAAAATGCCAAGTCCCTTCTTTCCTCAACTTAAGGCCTTTGTCTTAGCTGAACTTTCTGTATAGAAGGCTCTTCCCTCTGATTATTGCAAGACTAGCTCTTTCTCCTAATTCTGGTCTCAGCTCAGATATCACCTCCTCAAAGAGGACGCTGTGTCAGTAGTTGGGGTACCCTTGCAATGCATGTTTCTTGTGCAGGATTATAACCTGTGTCCACATTCTCAGACATCTATGGATATGTTTCTACATTTAAGCTAAGTAGAATGGTCTATTTAAAGGATAAAAAACAAAAAACCAAACCAGAACTTGAGTGCCAGACAGTTGTCCAAACCCTCAAAGAATTCTCTGACTGATGGAGAGGCACACCAGAAATTCCATAGGTATGGTATATTATAAATACTCTTACGGAGTGCTAGGGTGAGATGCACACCAAGGGCAGAAGGGAAAGTTTCTGTAGAGACTACTGAAGATAGTTGAGAGTCAAAATATCAGAGTCTACTACCATCTTGGCCAATGATGTGGAAGCTACATGGTGAAGAAAGTAGAATAGTAATACGGAAAGAACTTGGGTTTGGATCATTGGAAAAACATACCTGCCATATGGGGAGGGGAAAAATCATCTTTTTACATTTCATACCACTTTTTAGTTTTCTGTCACTTGCAAGAAAATCTAATCCCAATCCAGGGAATATTATATATAGTAAATGAAGCTGGAAAGATAAAGCCAAAATAGCAAAGTTATTGTAAGGAATATTAAGAAACTTGAACTTCATCCTATAGCAATGAGGAGAGTGAATGCTTTTTAGTAGTATGTGAATGAGGTTAGATTCACTTTTTGAAAAATTATTCTTGAAAATGAAACCTCCCTTGGGAAGTATGGGTTAGAGGGGCAAGACTGGAGTCAGGGAGGGCAGTTAGGCAGTTGCTATAAGTAATGCAATGAAGTGGCAAACTTCTGAGCTATAGTAACAGATATAGATTAGAGAAGATGGAGTGCAGGGAAACTGAAGGGGTAGAACCTCTAGAAATCAATTTATCCAGTAGTATTTTACTAACTTCCAGGTTTCTGATTTGGGCAACAGTATCCGTCATGAGCAGAAGACATTAGGAGGTCTACCAAGCTACAAGAGGGACACTATCTCTAAGGATACAGGAAGTAAGTAGAGGGAAATTCTGAAAACAGGGTATTAATCCAGTTTCAAGAGTACAAGTCCACAGGTCAGGTTTATTGGCAGAGTCAGATTTGGTTCAAATTTTGGACAAACCATGCCCATGTTGCTTGCTTGAACTTGGGCCCGTTTATTTAACCTCCCAGACTTTAAATTCCCTCATCTTTAAAAATGGACACAATCAAAAGGACCTCACTGGGCTTTGTGAGGAATGAATGAAATGTCCAGGAGAGTGCCCAGGCAGAAAATGGGCAATAATTGGGAGTAGTTGTCATGTGCTGCTTGTTAAATACTCAGGCCATCCATGTGGGAGTATTTTTCTTCCCACTGTGTATGGACTGAACATTGATGCTCCCACAAATTCATAATGTTGAAGCCTTAATAAAAAACGTGACAGTATTTGGAGGTGGGACCTTTGGGAGGTAATTAGGTCACGAGGGTACAGTCCCCAAGATGGGATGTGTGCCCTTCTAGGAAGAGGAGGAGATCTGAGAGCGCTCTCTCCCATTTGAGGAGACAGTGAGAAAAAAACTGCCTGCAAACCAGGAAGAAGGCCCTCACGGGAACCTAACTGGCTGGCACCTTGGACGTGGACTTCCCAGCCTCCAGAATTGTGGGAAATAAAATTCTGTGGTTGAAGCCTCCCAGTCGATCGTATTTTGTTATAGCAGACCAGGCTGACTGAGACACCCTGCTAAGTCCCTTAATGATTGTTGGTATATAACACAGCATGTAGGACATTCAGTCTCAAGTAAATCTCATTATTCAGTACATTCTCAATAAAAACAAAGGGAATAAAGGAGACCCGTGTGTCCATGCCAGGCCATCCTAGCCTAAGAATAACATATTCAAGTTTGGCTTCGCTTTGATTTTCTTCCTGCCTGAGATCTCTATCAGCTTCCTGCACTGGCTGTGCACTCTACCCAGAAGTTCCAGCAAAGAGATTAAAAAATTAAATGTTCCTGATAAAGCCTTTGGTAAATTTCTTGATGTTTTAATATGGTATACAATGATTCTTTCTCTCTTCTAAACCTTTTTTTTTTACTTTGAGAGACTCTCAGTTGACATAATTGAACCAAAAAAAAAAAAATCAGCATGACCTATATAATATTAACCCGCTATAAATCTGGAAGAAATTCAAACACCAGGCAGAAGTCTTTGATTTTTAAAACATATTTAATCATGTTTTAAAGCAAAATGAAAGGCCACAAATCTCAGACATTCCAAACAGTGAAGAAATGATTTTTATCAAAATCTTGAAACCTGACTCATACTGAAAGCAATTGTTCCTAAGCAGTGCTGACAGCACTGTCTGAGACACAAATCTGGAAACACTGTGTATTTTTTAAATTATACTTGGGGAGCATTGGATGTGCTCAATGAAATTCCAGAATTAATCCACATCGATTTTGCAATAGGCATTGACTCACTGAAAACTCCTCCCCTCTTTCCTTTGGCAAAGTCCTTTTTCCTACTCCCTGACACACACACACACACACACACACACACACACACACGCACACACAGATCTTCAGTTAGAACCAATGACTATGATACCTCACAATATTCATATTAATCCAATAGACTTTCGTTTCTATTTCTTGTCTGTTTTTCCATCCCATATGAAGTGGGAAAAAAAATCTCAATTACCACTTGGAATATCTCCCAGAGGAGCTGAGGTGCAGAGAACCTCCTGATCTAAGGTGTCAGTTGGCTCTTTGTGCCCATAAATTCAGGCTGCTCAGCAGTCTCTGAGACAATGCCAAGAGAACTATGTGTTACTGATCCCACAAATGCCGGAATTGCAGTGGATTGACATTTATTGTGCAGTCATCAAGGAACAGATGATTTACCCATAAAGAGAAATTTTCCAAGTAGATGACAGTTCATTTTACTTTCAGTGCTAAAGAGGTAGAGTCAGTCCATGGAACAAATTAGCTTCAAAATCCATGGTTTTAGCTCATAATAGTTCCTTTTTAAATATAACTATTTTTGAGATATATTTACATATGTAAAATTCATCATCGGACGAGCCCGACTCTTCTGTGACATCACAGAGGGCTTTCTCTAGTTCAGTAGTCAGGCACAAGGGCATCTGAAACCCCACTCTGGTGATTCCTAGGTACAAGGAAAATAACTTAATCTCTCTGAGCCTGTGTTTCCTCACTTGTTAAACAGGAATAAACAATCCAGTGGGTTTTAGGATATTCACTAATTTCTATAACCATCACTACTATCTATTTCCAGAACATTTTTAATACTCCACAAAGGAGTGCTATACCATCCAGCAGTCAATCCCCATTCCTCCAACCCTCCAGCTCTAGACATCACTAATTTATTTCTGTCTCTATAGATTTGTCTCTTCTTGACATTTCATATAAATGGCATCATGCAACATGTGCCCTTTTGTGTCTGGCTTCTTTCACTTCATATTTTTAAGATTCTAGTTGAGAGTTTTGTTGATATGTCGTATTTCTCTGACAGTCTTCTACTATGGAGTGTCCCTCTTTGTTGAAGTGCTTTACGAGCATAACCTCACCTCATCCTCACAGCAGTGGAATGAGGCATATCGATTTTACAGATGAGGAACTGGGCTTGTAAAGAAGTCAAGTAACTTGTCCAAGGTAAGACAGCTTATAAGTGATAGAGCAGGATTTCAATCCAGATTCATTTGACCCTGAAGCCAGTGATCTTAACCTCCAGGCTCCACTGCCAGAATTCTTAGAGATGAGCTCTGATTTTGCTGCCCTTTCCAGTCTCTTCTCTTAAACAGGAAAAAGAGTATTGCAAAGAGACGCCTGAGGGGTAAGGCCGTTCCCTAGGGGCTGGACTTTGGCGGGTTGAGTCCATGAAATGTAGCACAGCTGATTGGCAGCCTATCAGTGAGTGGTGGCTGGACATACAAAGCCCCAGGGATCCCAGCAACTTTAAGGAGAATGCCCCCAAAGCTGCTAGAATACCAGAGGAACAAACCGCCTGGGTGCTTGGGGGAACCCTAGAACACCACTAACATCCCTACTTGGGTGTCTGCTCGGTGGGTCAATAAATCAGATTATTTGCCAACAGAATCTGGTGATCTTGGTGAACCTTGAAGAAATAAAAAAGAAGAGTCCCTTTGCACATCACTATGTCTGCAAAGTAAGGTTCGATCCCAGGAATCAGGGGAATGAAATCCAACTTATTTCTGAAGATTCGCCAAAGAGTAACAAAACAGCCAAGCAGAAAGCTGTCAAAGGTTGCTGATGTTCATGTTTCTCCCAAAAGGAATGATGTAAACTATAACTGAAATCCACAGTTCAGTCTTTAACCTGATTTCGACTATTTGTTTCACTTCCTACCGTGAAATTTCAAGAAGCCAAAAGGTCAGGAGTTACCAGCATGGTGGCTCCTTCCCCCTCCCGGCCATGGGAGGCCCTGACACCCACACACTGTGACACCATTCCGAGTGGGCAGCAGGGGTTGAGAAGAAACAAAAAAGGGGGTCTGAGCAATTCTTCCTTAAAATAAGGGACCCTGGATGCATTTTGGATGCTGGTACAGAGGAAATGGTTTCTAAATGGTCATGCATTGTTAGGTACATGTTTCAAATGAAAGCACCCATACTCCAATCTCAGAACTTCATCCTGGCTCAGTCTGAGGCTTGGGTTGAGTCTTTAAAGAGGAGAAGAGAACATCATCGTCCCCTGGCTGCGAAGGGAAGGCATGCTGCCTGCCTGGCAGCAGAAGCCACTGCCTCTGGCCGAGCCTGACTCTCCTGTGACATCACAGAGGGCTTTCCCTAGTTCTGTAGTCGGGCACAAGTGCGCTTGAAACCCTGCTCTGGCGATTCCTAGGTACAAGGCAAATTAATTAATCTCTCTGAGCCTGTGTTTCCTCACTTGTTAAATAGGAATATGAATACTAACCTCTTAGGGGTGTTAGAAGGATTAAATGAGATAAAATATAGAAAGCACTCAGCAGAGTGTTTGACATGTAGTGAGTCCCAGTAAACATTGGCTGAGGTTTTTTATAAATTTCTCTTGGATATTTGGAAGTACCTCTCAGTGAGATGTTACACTGTCTTTATTTTAGCCTGTGGGAGAATCAAATGATTTAGAAAGACCGGGAGAGAGTGAAACAGCTAGCTCTAACAAGTGCCATCTGGGAGGAGCCCTGGATCTGAAGAGGAAAAGCTTTAACTGCAGATCATCAGATGCCTGCCTCTTGGAGGAGGAAGGGATGGAGGTTGGGCTCAAGTAAGGAGCCCAAACAACAGGACAATGCTGACTCAAGAGGTGGACTCGCTTCAGAGAATGGAATGGAGTAGGCCTTGGGGAGAGACCTCTGGCCACCGCTAGCTAGCCCGCTGCGGGGAGCCAGGTAGGAACAGGTACTCCTTCTCCAAACAACACATCCCCTCGCCAGGACCCAGGCTTTGGTGAGTAGAGCACAAGCCGGATTTCAGTCCACTCCCCCACTGTCTCACCAGTGGGTTTCAGTCCTGGGCAAGTTCACTCTTCATTTGGTTAGACTGAAAAATGATGATGGAGCAGTCTTGGGGTGAAAGTGTTTATACCCAACTTTATACCCACAGTGGCAGGTCAAATGCTAGAACCCTGTCCACTCAGAGCAAGTCTGCATTCCACAAGCTGGTTTCTACCTCCAGGCCTCTCTGCCCCACAGCTATTTCAGCCTCTGTCCTCGGCACTGCCACCACTGCAGCCTCTGCTCTCCTGCAGCCATGCAGCCCAGAGCACCGGACAGAGCTCCAGTGTCCAGGGTCAGGTGAGAATCCTGGCCATAGGAACTTTCATTTTCTGTACATCCACCCTTCCCCACTCATCTCCTGAAAGACTAGGGGTGGGTGTCCAAGTCTGGATGTGGACCAAGAGTCCACAACCAGGAAGATAAGAGCAAATAGGGTGATTTCTGTGGAGGGTGGGAGAAGAAGGGAGGATCTTAGTACAGTGTTTCTCTGTATATTTTGCCATCCTTGAGAGCCATTATGGCAGGTGGAGTTCTTCAGAAACTGAAACCAAAAGGCAGGTTGGGATATAGGACACTTACTACGGATCAGCCCCTGTGATGGGAGCAGGATTGGCAAGGGAGAAGCTGATGTGTGATGCCAGCTGGACAAAGCCTCAGCCAACATGGTGGGGTGAGAGATGAGGGCAGAGGGACTGGAGCAGGTATGCCCCGCAGAGGGCCTGAGATGGCAAGGGCCTTTGCACTGCCACCTGACTTGGGGCTGCCTACTAGGAAGGGCCTCGGGCAGCGCAGGGGGGCTCTGCAGCTACAGGCTGTCTGTTGACCACACTCCCTACAGCTGGGCAGCAAGGCATTCCTTAAAGGACAATGTGGGTGGCCCATTCCCCATCTACCACAACCACCTCTTCTGCTATTCACACTCAGTTAGCACTGAGTTAGCAAATAGGAAACATTGCTCCTTGGAGAAGTACACAGGATCCTGTGCGATCAGCTACCTCTGATCCCAACATTTCCATCAACAGATCAACACATACCTTGATTCTATGTGTGTTTCTCTTTAAAGACGTCTTTTAAAACATACATAGTTGATTGTTAACATTGAACTCACCTGCGTACAGCACTGCCCTTGAGGCCTGGGCCTCGCCTGTCTACCGTACCTGTTGACTACGTTGGGCTTCCCACAGCTTTCTGGAGCTCAGGACGGCCCAGCAGCGCTACACTGAGGGCTACTTTTAAACAACAGAACCACCAACAGAAAGCACAGAAATGCAGAAATGGTGGAACCAACTGAACTACAAAAAAGACACTTATTTACAGTATGGAAGCTGAAGGAAGACAGCAGGTGGCGCCTTGTTCGGCCTCAGTGGGGCACCTGCCTATCAGGCAGCCCCAGTGTTTTGCTCTTCTATGCATGCAGACCTAGAAAGCTCTGTGAGTACTGACTTTTGGGTATACAAATAAATTTTGGTAGTAAGCTAATTCACAAATTCAGAATGAGGATCAGTTATACATAATATGTTTTTAATTACCTCCCTTTTTATAATTTAAATATTTACTTTCATTCTAGGTAACATTAATGGAATCATTTAATTGTGCAGGACATTTTTTTAAACATACACGAATTTAAATACATTACTGTTAATATTCAATTGTTTGTCTTTATACCCCCTAAAATCTTTTCATGCACCCCCAGGGGTGGAGAGACCTCAGGAGTTAGTGCTCCTTTGAGGCTGGATTTTGTGGGCATCAGGGATTTGACACATGAATGGTTTGGTCTGCCTCAGTCTCAGGAAATCCTTCTCTCTGGTTTTCTGTTGGAATCATTCATTTGTGCGAGGATCACTGAGATCAGAAGGACTGCTCTTCCATATTCCACTCAACATAAGTTAGGTTCAATCTTTACTTGCTAATAAAATGATCACTGGTGTTTAATCAGATTGATTCAAATAAGAAAATTCAGCAGCTTTCCAAATCCAGCAACGTCTTCCTGGGTGGTTAAGTGTTCCCACATTTGATGAAAATGGAGAAAGGAAATGACAAAGGATTTGGATATTATCCTCAAAGCTACTTGTTTGCTTTGAAAATCTTAATAAAAGATTTCTCTAATTTATTTTTCATAACCTTTATGGAAAACAAGAATAATTTCTGTGAAAGAGCTGGGTTTCAAGTGAAAACATCATTTAATCTCCAAGTACACTGTTAATCTGCTTCAGGTGCTACCTGGCATTTGTAATTTGAAATGTGCAGGTTGATAACATTGCAAAGATGCTCTGACGGTACAATAATCACAGGAATGCAAAGTGATTGCCTTCGGTGGGGTGTCCATTCAAAGCATATGAGCTTTCTAACTGTCCTACAGCCTCTCTACCAGGATGTGATCTAACTACATTTTCCCATAATTTGTAAGCATGAGTTGATTTTTTTTAAATGGATGAAGCTAAATATATGTTAGTTGAACACAGAATGTATACATTTTTTTAAACATGGAATCTGTTTAATGTTCAGGAGCCTAAGTTCTGTTTTCTTCTTTGTGATGCTTTCCTTTTTTTAAGAAATTCAGCTTTAGGGTGTAATTGACAAATTATAGGCTATTTCAGTTTATAGTGTCATGATTTGACATACATTGTGAAAGGATTACCCCATCTAATTGACAAATTTATTACCTCACATATTTCTTTTCCTGTGTGAGAACATTTAAGTTCTTTTTTAGCAAATTTCAATTATTTAATATAGTGTTATCAGTTACAGCCACTGCATTTTACATTAGCTCCTCAGACCATATTCATCTCATAGCTGAAAGTTTGTACCCTTTTACAAACCTCTATTTCCCTCACCACCCAGCTCCTGGCAACTACTTTTTTTACTGTTTCTATGAGTTGACATTTTAAAATTCCACATATAGTGATAACATGCAGTAATACAATATTTGCCTTTTCCTATCTGGCTTCTTTCACTAGCATAATGCTGTCGAGGCCCATCTATATCGTTACGAATGGCAGAATTTCCTTCTTTCTCATAGCTCAATAGTATTCCATCGTATGTATTCTACCACATCTTTATCCATTCATCCTTTGATGAACACAAGTTGTTTCCCTATCTCGGCTATTGTGAATAAGGGTGCAATCAATTGGGTGCAGATATATCTGTTTGATATCCTGTTTTTATTTCCTTTGTGTATATAGCCAGAAGTGGAATTACTGGATCATTCAGTAGTTCTATTTTTAATTTTTTGAGGAGCCTCTGTACTGTTTTGCGTAGTGGTCGCACCAACTTAAATTCCCACCAGGAGTTCACAGGGGTTCCCTTTTCACCACATCCTCACCAACACTTCTCTCTTGTCTTTTTGATGATAATCATTCTAGTAGATGTGAGGTGATAACTCATTGTGGATTTAATTTGCTTTTCCCTGATGATTAGTAATGTTGAGCCTCTTTTCATGTACCTGTTGGCCATTTCTGTCCTCTTTGGAAAAATGTCTCTTCAGGCCTTCTACACATTTTAATGAATTTTTTTTTTGCTATTGAATTGCATGGGTTCTTTATATATTTTGGATATTAATCCCTTACTGGATATATGATTTGCAATTATTTTCTCTCATCAGTAGGTTGCCTTTTCATGTTGATGCTTTCCTTTGCTGTGCAGAAGCTTTTCAGTTTGATGAAGTACAATTTGTTTATTTTTTCTTCTGTTGCCTTTGCTTTTGGGGTCAAATCCAAAAAATCATTGCTCAGACTGATATCAAGGCGCTTACCCCTTGTGTTTTCTATAGGAGTTTTATGGTTTCAAGTTTCATGTTCAAACCTTTAATCCATTTATTTCATTTTTGTGTATGGTGTAAGACAGTGGTCCAGTTTCATCTGCACGTGGCTGTCCAGTTTTTGTTTATTGAAGATACTGTCTTTCCCCATTGTATATTCTTGGCTCCTTTGTCATAATTTAATTGACTACATATGTGTAGGTTTATTTCTGTGATATTTATTCTGTTCCATTGTCCTTCACTGTGTTTTCTGATGGATATTAATGTCCATGTCTGGGTTTCTTTTGTAATTATCCCCCAAGAGAGAGAAGAAAAGTCTCTACAAATATGATATAATTGATAGTCCAACTCACTAGCCCTGCTCAGCAGGAGGGACCACTCTGAATGTGGATTCCAAATTACAGAAAAGTCTGTGGTCCCAGCCCAATGTCATATTGTAGGGTCCTTTAGGACAATTCTGCTTCCCCTGCCTTTTAAGGCATCTGGATTTCCTCTCTGGTTTTATCCCATGATGGCAGCCATAGGTTTTGGTCTTCACAGGAAAAAACCCATTCTAATCTAGATGTCACCTGCTTTGTTCTCTGGACCACAGCTTTTCTCCTTGTAAGGCCAGCACGCTACTATGTTGCGAACAGGTTACTGGTATATGTTCCTCAGACATCACAGTGACGGGGTAGCCTCCTGGAGTGGTTGGAGCCCTCTGACCTATCATCTCTGGACTTGAATAGCCTCATCCACAGTCTAATATACAGTTCAAGAACTGTCACTCTCTGTGTGTGCCATGACATGGAAAACACTGGGGGATACCACTCTAGACCAAAGTTCCCCATGGCTTTGGGAATCGCAAAGGGCTCCTTAATGCCTTTATCTTCAGGCATGTTTTGTTTGACTCTCTAGTACCTGGTGACCAGTCCCAAGAACATCTGGCTTATCTTTCAACCTGTGACTGGCCAAGCCTCCTTTATTCCTGCAGCAGAGACTGACTAGGTGTTCACCCAACCCACTTCCCTTCTTGGGCTTAGATACAAACTACGTTTCCCAGCCCCTTCCATCTAGGTGGGGGTGTGAGACTAGCTTTTGCTGAGGAATGCAACTGGAAGTGATGTGTCACTTCTGGGTCAAGGCCACTAAGAGTATGTGTCTTCTCCATGCTTTCCTCCTAACTTCTCACTCCAAAGTACCCTTAAACATACCATGTGTTAAAGATAGCAAGTAGATCCCTAAATGGTTGAATTTTGTCCAGTCATCCCATAGCCTTTGAATAACTAAAATGGACTTTGATGTCCATGAGAAATAAATGTTTTATTGTTAAACCCTAGCAATTTAGCAATTATCTATTATAACAACTATAAAACATTATTTACAGTAATCAGTACAATTTCTTTATCCTAGACATTCCCAGTGTTATGGGCTGAATTGTGTCCTCTGAGAATTCATGTGTTGAAGTCACAACCCCCAGTACCACAGAATAAACCATATTTGGAGATAAGATCTTTAAGGAGGTAAAGAATAAGGTTAAAATGAGGCTGTTAGGACACGCCTTCATCCAACATGACTGGTGTCTTTATAAAAAGAGGAATACACCAGGGGTGCTGGTGCACAAAGGGACAACCTTGTGAAGAGGTGACCAGGGCTGGTCATCTGCCAGCCAAGGGGAGGCCTCAGAGGAAGCCAGCCCTGCCAGCTCTTCCATCATGAACTTCCAGCCTCTGTAACTATGAGACAATACATTTCTGTGTTTTAAACCATCCCGTCTATGGTATTTTGTTACGGTAGCCTAGCAAACCAACACACATAGGGAAGTCTCCTCATGTACCATCTTGTTTCCATCTTTATTTCACAACAGGTTCACTTGTATGTTTAACCTGGGAGCAGCAGAGATTCCTCAAACATGCTGGTTTCACCAGCTTTCCTGTCCCTCCCATGGGTATCGTTTATGACTTGTAATCAATTTTGATAATACTTTTGTTCGATACTTTCCACATTCTGTAATGTCTCGGTCACAGAGGTTTAGTCAGTAAGTCTTCAGGATTTGCATTTAGCCCACACGGAGGCCCCACAGGGAGCTAGGTGGGTTAGGCGAACACAGCTCAGACCTTTTTGCAACATTGTGTTATTGCTGCATCTCCTTCCCAGCACTACCCCAAAGCTTGCTGCTAATACCCGCTACATCATCCGGTTCTCTGGCATAGGCTCTGTCTTAAGACTGAGCATGAGCAGTCCTGTCTGGTGTGTGCAAGACCAGCAGAATTGCCCATCTCCCTTACCCTGCCGGAGCCAGGGCCTGCCTTTAGAATCTATGGGCCTGTCAACTTGTGGCAACTGTCATGTTGAGGCAAAACCATGCTCTGCTGATGGAAGCAAGAGGCGCAATCCTGGGGAGGCCACAAAACCCCAAAAAGCTCAGAACTTTTGAATAAGCAGCCACCTCACTTGTACATGGAACTTCCAGAGTACACACTGGGCCACCTGCTAGGCTAATAAGTATTTCACTGTTCAGCTTGGGGAAGTTGTTTAATACAGCTCCCTCTACTGGTCTATTAGTCACTTTGAAGTTTTTGGTGTCATAAGACTAGGAGAGAACAACCCAGTTACCAACTGAGGAACCACCAGACTGGATCAATGAGGAATCATCATTATCTGTTGTAAGAAGACTAAGGGGTGTATAAGTGGGACCCTTTGGGGTTTGTCAATCTTTTTTGGGTGGTCTGCTACCTTAGGTCCCTCTTTACATTTCAGTAACTTGTTATCTGGAAAAAAGAGGCAGTAATCCTGACCTGCCTTCTAAAATGTCTGGGATAACATGGTTATAGCATTTTCTATGAGGGACAAATCTGATTCCAAGTTCAGCTCCGCAGGAAGTAAACAAGCATGAGAACAACAGGGCAAAGGTGTTCCAGAAAGTCAAGCCAAAACACATCTACAAAAGGGGCCCTTCCAAAATACAGACAGACCAAAAAGGAAAGCAGGCAGCTATCCCAAAAGTCATATCTGGGACATCACTGGGAACTCCCGGCCTGGACCAAAGGCTGTTTGTGACCTTGTAGAGATGCTGCAGACTCTTACAAAGGCTCGATGCAGGTTCGCTTCTTTCATCCTGCATGCTTCCCCCCCACCCACCCTGCTTACTGCAGAGCTGGGCCAGCAGGAAGCTCTCAAGAAGGGGATGAGGCTGTGAAAGTCCCTGAAAATGTGCCTGCTCTCTCCACAGAGTTCAGTGCCATCCTGCTCTCCGTTCAGCATGTGCCGTGGAGATCACCCTCGGTGAGCCAGAATGGTGAGTCCACCCCAGTCGCACACGTCTACATGTCTGCCCAGATTTCGCATGTGCATCATGTGTGTTGGAGTTGGAGGGAGTGTGATGGACAGCACACCTTTCTCCCCTGTCTCAGGAGTCAGGCACATGGCAATACTGCTAAAGCTGGTGTGGGGGATGGGGCTTTAAATGTCAGCCAAGCAGGCTTTCCATTCTCTCTTCCTGTGCTGAACTCACCAGTTACAGGCAGACCCTTCCCGGCAAAGGCCTGTCTCTGCCAAGTTTATGGCCAGAGGAGCAGAAGGGCAGGGCCCCCACTGGGAAATGACTCAGTCACACTGTCCCAGTTCCCTCTCCTGAACTCACTGATCAGATAAGTCATTCCTCCTCCCCTGGGGAGATGAATAAAAGGATAACAAGAGGCCAGAAGTGATACTCTGGTGAAGGTTTGCACGTGGAAGGAGACATCAAGAGAGAAATGTGTCCCCCACCAGTCACCTCTGGAAGCTGCCATATATCCCCACTTTCTTCACTCTGTGCAGGCACAGGGTTGGGGGAAGAAGGGGCCACACTGAGGCACTTCCCACCAAGACTCGGTCAGGAGCTCCACCCTGGGCTCTCATAGCTTGTGATCATATCTACTGCTGCCCTTACCATTCTTCACTAAAACTGGTTTTCTTTGCTACCACCTGCATTAGACCTTAGATTCCTGGAAGGCAGGACAGGAGTAATTGCATTACTTTTTAAATGCATGCCTGTATCCCTAATGCCAGCATGTAGTAAATGCTCAAGAAACATTCTGGGCTAGATGGATAAAACAAGTGAACAAAGAATAAAATGGTAACTGAGAGAGAGGGGTTTTTTTCTTGAGATAAACAAAGGCTTTGACTGGGTCTAAGGGCAAAGCTGTGTCAGGCCTGGGGGTTATCCTAGACTGACTGTGGAGCCAGCCTCACAGAGGCCACCAAAGTAAAGAGAATTGGATCTGAATCAAATTCTTCAGAATGACAGGTATTTCAGGTTCCGTCAGTCTCCCCCTGGACCACCCCAGCCTGGCTGGGGCCCCTCAGCCGCAGTGCAGACTTCCTTCCTGTGGATCCTGTGGGATCTCTCCCAGCCCCGACCTACTCCCTCTGCTTCCCACCCTCCCTCCTATAGGTTGCAGACCTTTGAGGTCCTGGCTGGAGACCTGGTCTGGGGCTCTCCAACCTGGAGAAACATAAGGCCCTCTCACAACTGAAGTACAACTGTTAATAAAATAAGAGCTAAAGACTCACATTTTACAAATACATTTTTTTTATTGGCCTGGTGTAGACTTAAATAGCATCTTGTCCAGAGAATGTACTCAATACGTAGTGGTTGGATAATTAATTGATCAATGTTGTATGTTTAATTACACTGATAATAGGATATAGTTGCTTGGCCTTTGAATGAAGGAAGACTGTGGGAACAAGGTGCTGTAAGACTTGCTAACTTTTCTCTGGGACAGGTCATACTGTGGTTAAGTCATGAGAACCATTTCCATAGACCGTGTCTGAGTTCCACCACTGCCACATCTTTGACAAGTGCTGTAATTTTTCTAAACTGCAGTTTACTCTTCTGCAATCGGAAGATAATAATTGTATCTACCACATAGGACTGTTCAATGGGAATTCAATAAAAGACATGAAATGCTTAGCATGGTATCAGGCACATAACATAAATATTTTTTCATTGTAGATGTTGTTTTTGTTATTTTTATGAGTTAAGATTCTGGGGACAGGGCAGGCTGCCGGGGAAAAGATTCTAACAGGTTTCCAGGGGCCTGTGTTGAAGTGGTAAAACCCAGGATGAGCCTTGCTGTGTTGCAAACCTGTGAGTCTCCAGATGTTCACAAATGGAATGGTTTTCTGCAAAATGAAGATGAAGTATGGAAAAGGAAACATACAGGATCTCAGAGAATGAGTTAGGAGCAGAGTATTTGATCACTAAATTGAGATCCAGGAGAAACCCTGCCAAGGGAACGTGCTCTTACCCGGTGAGCTGGCTCCTGGGATCTCACTCAGACTCCCTCCTACAAAGGGTGGGGGAGAGAGGGCCGGACACGGTAAGAGGCAGAGAGGGGCATCCCCTCTCCAGCGACTGCAGGCCCACCCAGCTGTCCCGCAGAAGCTACTTCCTGCCTCGCTGGTGAGAGGACGCATGTCCCTCTGCACAGTAGCCATCAAAGCTCTTAGAGGGATGCCTCCTGGCTGACCTGCCCGGAAAAGCCAACCAGCGCTGCTTTGCCCTGCCTTGCTCTGCCAGGGAAACCTCTTGGGAACACTGCAGGGTGATGTCTGCACGTGTGGTTGTTGGGGGAGCAGCTCATCCACTCTGGGGGCCTTGAGGGATAGCAGAGGAACTGTAGAGTCGGGAAAAAGCCCACAGGCTATTTTAGGCCAGACCCAGAACTAGAGTCAGTGGAGGTTTTGTTTATATAACATCTGCAGAAGGCCCTTTGGAGAAAATAACCCCAGGTCTCCAGGCCAGGGCTTCAGCGGGCCGGGGTGCTGCGGGAGCTTCCTGTTGTTCTTGGCCAGGCTGCCCAGTTGTTTTCTCGGCTCCTCTCAAGCTGTTGGCTTCTGCACTGCCTGCCCCGTCCAGTGTCTTCAGCTCCTTCCTCCGGGGAAGCTCAGGCAGGGGTGTTCCTTGAAGGTGGGGACTTCAGCTCTGTGTTCCAGAGAGTTGACCCTGAGCCTCAGGAAGCCTCAGGGTGTCCCGCCTGCATATTCTGTTAGCTGAGCAGGTTCACTATCAGACCTTGTGTGGTTAGGGAAAGGGCCATGGCCTGAGGTCAGCAGGCACAGGCATGGGTCTGAATCCAGGTCTGCCATTTGGCAGTTGCTTGATCAAGGGCAAGTTGTATAATTCCTGAATTATTTATTACATGTGAAAATCTATGTAAATACATAAGAGGGAAATAATATTTATTAATTTCCTTCCTACCAGGCTTGCTCAAAGGCATTGAGACTATATTATTATCTTTTTGAAGCACAGATTCTCTTGGTACCATGGTAAGGATGTTTGTGTCCCTCCAAAATTCATGTGTTGAAATCCTAACCCTCAAAGATGGTGGCGCAAGTAGGTGGGGCCTTGGGAGCGCTGAAGCCATGGGGTGTAGCCTCGTGAGTGGTATTAGTGCCCTTGTGAGAGGCTCCAGAGACATCCAGGCCCCTTCTGCCGTGGGAACACAGCACGGGACGCCTGCAGCCTGGAGGAGTGTCCTCGCCGGACCTTGGATGGACCCTGATTTTGGACTTCCAGCCACCAGAACTATGAGAAATAAATGTTTGTTGTCTATAAGACCCCCATCTGTGGTATTTTGTTATACCACCCCAAATGGACTAAAACAATTGGGAAGAGTGGGATAAGAAGGTATTTTTTAAGTGTAAGTAAAAAAAATTGACAGAAACAAAACTGTGCAAGTCTTAAATAGACATTGGGTCGTCTGATTACTGATGTACCACCCCTGCAACTACTCTCAGATCAAGATACTGAATGTTTCCACCACTCTTGTGTCTCTTTCTAGTCAATATCTTACACCCAATCTACCTATCTTAGTCTACTAGGATTGCCATAACAAAATACCACAGACTGGGCTGCTTAAACAACATACATTGATTTCCTACAGTTCTAGAGGCTAGAAGTCTGAGGTCAGGGTGCCAGCCCAGACTGAGAGCTCTTTTCCTGGCTTGCTGATGGCTCCCCTTCTCACTATATGTCCACATAACCTCTTCTTGGTGCATGTGGAGAGAGTCTGTAAGCTATCTGGCTTTTATAAGGACCCTAGTCCTATCTTATCAGGGCCCCACCTTATGAACTCATTTAACCTAATTATGCCATAAAGCCCTATCTCCAAATATAGTCACATTGGAGGTTAGTGCTTTGAAGTATGAATCTGGGGGAATACAGTTCTGTCCATAGCATTACCACCACACCCTGGGTGGTAGCTGCTACTTCACTTATGATACTTCAGAACTGGAAGCAACCAAGTGTCCATCAACACAAAAATTGGTTAACATATTTACTCATACAACAGAATTGCTGCTGCAACAAAAAGGAGGGGGCTACTGGTACCTAGGATCTGTTCTGGTCAGGCCCTGAGCAAGTTATGAAAGAGGTAAAATAACAAAGGCCTTTGGAACTTGTCAGTTTTGATCTCTGCTGAGACTGCCCCAAAGGTTGGTTCATGCAGACCAAGTTTAATTAGTTTTTCACATTTGGAAGCAAAATTTCAGATCTTTCTAACTGCCTGCAGTCCTCCCACTCTGGGATGGATACCCCAGCTCATAGCACAAGTAGTTTCCAGTACAGCCTTGTTAGTATGAAATAGAGCTTTCTTAGGGGAGAAATTGGCTTTGGACTTTCCATTGTTTTTATGGAAGAACAATAGGGTACCAGTTTGGCTAAGGGAAAAGCAGTTGTTTCAAATTAGGTATGATTTTGAATTAAGCCAATATTGGCTTAACAGATTTTACCCAAGATGTTTTTCTATAAGTAGGATGTCTTGCTAAGTCCTAGGAAGATGGTGGTAGATTTTCATGTCCTTCATTATTTGGCCTTATGCTTTGTAAAATACTAAAGTAAGTATATTTTTAACAGTCATGCTATCAGTTTGGGTTAAACTGTTTAACAGGAGAGACGTTTTTATAAAAATAATCTCTTTCGAGGTGGAAAGTTTGAATTTACTTAAATAACACATTGTAAAATGAAGGCAGCTAGAATTTAAGATCTGAGATAACAAGTCAAGCTGCTTGCAACTTTGAAAAATGCAGCATTTCCCAGGCAGTAGATTGGGTTTTCTATTCCCAGAAGCTTTATTCTGGTTTCTGTGAGTCTGGTGTTTATCCAGAGGCCATGCTTGCCTGATGTCCCAATTTGCCTTTAGTTTTTGGCACAAGAAGGATATTGAAATGGCAAGAAGCAGAGAAGCCAGTGAAGTGTAGAGGAAGGGTCTGTACTTTACTATCAGAGAGACCCTGGTTTGAGTCCTGTATCCTCCCTGCCTGGTGATGTGACCTTGAGCAAATTATTTAACTTTCCAAGTCTCAATTCCATCATCCATAAAGTGGGGATAATACCTGCTGCTGAGAATTTGGAAATAATATTTGTAGAATACTTGGTCTATAGTACTTGATTCATTAAAAAAAGTTTGTTGAGTGAAATATTTATTGACCATGTGTCAGACACTTTAACAGTGGGGGCAGAGGGGTGAACATAATGATATCTGCCCTCATGGACTTACAGTTGTTCAATAAATAGTACTACTCCAACCACTATATGAAAAAGATGCTCCACATCACTAGTCATCAGGGAAATGAAAATCAAGTTACAATTACACGTCACCTCTCACCTATTAGGATCTCTTATCAAAAAAGACTAAAGATAGCAAGTGTTTGCAAGTGGAGAAATTGGAATCCAATATACTGTTGGTAGGATGTAAAATAGTGCAGGCACTATGGAAGACAGTATGGAAGTTCCTCTGAATATTAACAATGGATAGAACTACCATATAATCCAGCAATTTTGTGTCTGGGTACATACACAAAGGACATGAAAACAGGGTACCAAAGAGATTTTTGCAGCCCCATGTTTATTGCAGCATCACTGACATTTGGAAATAACCTAAATGTTCATGACAGAAGAATGGATAAAGAAAATGTAGTTTATAATATAATGGAATATTATTTAGCCTTAAAAAAGAAGGCAATCCTACAATATGCAACAGAATGGATAAACCTTGAGGACATTATGCTAAGTGAAATAAGCCAGTCACAGAAGGACAAATACTGCATGATCTCATTTGTATGGAGTATCAAACTATCAAACTTGTAGAAACAGAAAGTAAAATGGTGGTGGCCAGGGGCTGAGAGGTAGAAATGGGGAGTTGCTTGCTATTCAGTGAATATAAAGTTTCAGTTATACCAGATGAATAAGTTCTAAAGATCTGTTGTAGAACATAGTGCCTATAGTTCATAATACTGTACAGTATTTTTAGAAATTGTTGAGGGTAAATGTCATGATAACTGTTCCTACCACCATAAAAAAAGAACAACATTCTAATTTTGGATTATGGTAATGTTTATGTAACTCTGTAAATTTACATTTACCAAAATTCATTGAATTTTATGTATATAAATTATACCTCAGTAAAAATATTTAAAAAATAGTTGATGGAATATTATCCAAAGCTAGAAAGAAATGAGCTATCAAGCCATGAAAAGACATGGAAGAAACGGAAGTGCATATTACTAAGTGAAAGAAGCTAATCTGAGAAGATGACATATGGTATGATTTCAACTATATGACATCCTGGAAAAGGCAAAACTATGGAGACAGTGAAAAAGATCCGTGGTTGCCAGGGGGTTGGGTTGGAAGGGAGAGGTGAATAGGCAGGGCACAGAGGATTTGTAGGGCAGTGTAACTACTTTGTATGGTATTATGATGGTGGATTACAGCACCAAGAGTGAACCCCGAAGGTAAACAATAGACTTCAGGTGATTATAATGTGTCAGTGTAGGTCCATCTCTTGAAATAGATGTCCCACTCTGGCGAGTGATGTTGATAATAGAGGAGGCTGTGTGTGCTGGGGAACTCTCCAGCTTCCTCTCAATTTTATCATAAACTTATATTAAGTCTTAAGAAAAATTTAATGGCCCCATCTCCCATCTCCTTCAAGTCTGTTTCATGTCACCACCCCTACCTGCTCCCAAACCTCCTTTGCCTGGCTCTGCTTTCTTCCTTCTAATATACTACATAACTTACTTACATACGTAACTGAGTGTAAGTGGCATGATTTTGTTTACACTTTAACATACCTGAAATCAAGATGTGTTTTCAAATTGACAGCAATTGGTAGTATTCTTTCTCTTTTTAGTGGCACATAGAATAATGGTGCATCTCAGACCATTGGCATCTTAGAGAGGATAAACTCTGGTGTTATGTTATTGTTTCCTGTTTGTTTTTTCCTCTAGAATGTCAGCTCCAGAAGGATAGGGGCCTTTATTTTGTGTTCTGCTGTATTCCAGGTGCCTAGAACAGTGCCTGGTACATAGTAGGTCCTCAATAAACATTTGTTTAATGAATGAATGGGTGGATGCCATGCCTGCTGTTAATAAACTGATAATAAAATAAGAAACTGAAGTTAAAAGGCAAGATGAGTTATTAGTAGAACAATGTATTTTCATGATTTCCTCACTGTTCCATCCCCTGGATACCGGTAAAAGAGCCCTACTTAGGAAGAATGCCAGTGAGTCGCTAGGGCTCATCACCAGGGTAAGCTAAGACCTCCAGGGGCCTTTGGGGGGGTTGAAATGAAGGTTACTATGCTTAGCTCAGTCCCAGAAGCTTCTGCCTGTACTGTCTCTCCACTGAAGCATTAATTCATAAAATTCCCTAGAGTGTTGAGAGCAGCCCAGTCCTTAGAAAAGAGGTGAAGAGTCCCCCAACCCTGGTGGTCAATTAATGTCTTTTTACACATTCCCCAGTGGGTAGGAATCACCTGTCCCCAAAAGTAGTCTCCGTCTTCAGTGTTATTGGCCAGTCCTTGTGTTGGCCCTTGTGAGCAGTGACGTGGAGGCCCTGCGGATGGGCTGGGAGAGGGCTTCCTGGACAGTCTGGAAGGGCTGCTCTGATATTCAGTACTGATGGCCCCGGGGGCATCCGTGCCTAGGAACAGTTAATGTCCCTGTTAGCTAGAGCCTCTGCTTTGGATCACATTAGCTAACATTTACCAACCCTGTCACAGACCACCTTTTTGTTTTTCTTTAGTTTTGAAGGACAGATCTTTTATTTCTCTCCCCTTGCCAGCCTTCTGTAAGGGACTGAAGTGTCAGGGAGATGAGAAAACCCATCTGGGGGACAAGTGCAGCTTTCCATAGTCTTGAGACCCCTTTCTCAAGCAGCTACAAGGTGCTGTCTTTTTCTCTTCCTCTCGACCGGTCATACATTAGGCACAGTGCCTGCAGCCCACGGTATTTCTCAGCGCCCACAAAAATGTTTTCATTACTTCTAAAACGAAAAGTAAAAACTTTTTAGGGTTAAAAATTGCTTTTATTTTTGCCTCACAACAGAAAAAAATGAAAATTTCAGGTTCTATGAAAATCTATACACTTTTGCCTAAAATAAAAAGTAAATAAAATGGTAAAGTATTTAGAGTTATATCAAAAATAATTTTTTTTTTTGTTAACATGAGAGGGGCCCACAAAAGTCACTTTGCAGCCCTGCTTGTGATCTTGGATACTTGGGTATGTGACAAACAGCCAGAGTAATTTTCATGGAAAAACACAGGGTGAGACTAAAGTTTTTTGAGTGCCACTCTATAGTAAGTAAGCCCAGTGCTGAGCATTTTAGATACATTATCTCACTGAAGTCCTTATAACTCTAGGAGGCTGTCTCACCTGAGGGTTTCAGCCCTGGCTGGATTCAATGAGACTGAGTAACTATACATGCTATGGGTAAAAAGCCGCTTATAACAGGCTCTATTCTCAGGGCGGTATGTTGAGAACTAGAATCCCGCCTGCCTCCGTCTCTGCCTCCTGCTCAGCCTCTGCCCTAGGCTCTGCCCTCACCTCCAACCTCTGTGGTCCTTCCTCTTCCTCTCTTCTTTGGGCTCTGCTCTTAGCACAGGGGGAGCTCTTTTTATAGCAACACAGGCAGTAATGGCTTATCACCAACAAGTATACAAGCACGTGCCTGCACAGTACACTAAGTATTACATCACTGCAGCTATACAATAGGTAGATTAGATTAGGATCAGGTGGGGATCCTGGCCATGGAACTTCCATTTTCCCTACAGAGGCCATATAATCACCCAATTTTACAGAGAGTTTAAGGAACTACTTACTACCTGGCCCTCTAACATCTCTCTGTGTATTTCCCTTTCTTAAGAAAATTAATTCCCATGTTTATGAATCCTTCCTAATTAGCTTATCCAAATATTGTGTTAGAATCTTTTTCCTTAATGCCTTTTGCTTCTTGATCTTTAAATTAGATCCAGAAAATGGATTTTGACAGTCAGAGACCTGACTAAGGTTCCAAACTAGTTTGGACAGTATTCTAAAGATGCACCTGGGGTCTTGGGGTGCTTGATTACCTAAGGCAACCTGCCTTGGAAAAATGTTCAGTTTTTACTTATTTTCTTAAAAAAAATGTTTCAAATGTCCAAAGGTAATTTAAAAAACAATTCCATGATCAGATTTTGGTTGTGTTGGCTCCCATGCAAACGCCCACGCTGTCCTTAGAATGTGGCCTACGGGCCATTCAATTGGGAAAAACAGAAAACAAAGCTTGCCTACTGCAAACAAAATCCTGCAAAACCTGGTCCTAGAAAAGCAGACAGTGATGACTTGGGGAGCTCTAGTTTCTTGATTGGACAGCTTGGTTCATCATTTATTCAATGTCTTTGTGTGCCTGCAATGTTGTGTGGTGGGCACTGTGCTAGCAGCTGGGGATCAGAACATAGGGGATTTAGTCCCAGCTCTCAAGTCACTCCCAGTCTAATGGGACAACCATCCTGGCCCAAGCCACTGTAGCCTTTTCACCTGCACTGCTGCCATGGCCTCCTAACTGATCTACCTGTGTCCACACTTGTCTGTTCTCTACACAAAAGACAGAGAGATCCTGTTGAAACATGTGTCATACCATGCTCTCCTCTGCTTAGCACTCTGTTACTACTTTCTGACCTGTCTCCTGCTTCTCTTCTCTTTGCTCACTATGCTCCAAGCACACTGGCTTTCTTGCTTTCTCAAAAGCAGGCCAAGACTACTCATGTTCATGGCTCTCTACTTGCTATTCCATTGGCCAGGAATGCTTGTCCACCAGAGATCCACATAGCTGGGTCTGTGCTTCCTTCAGGCCTTCATACAAATGTCATTTCAGCAATGCCTTCCCTGACTCCACTATTCAATATGGCAGCTCCCACTCTGAGCCTCCATATACCTCTTCCCAGAATTATTTATTACATTGCACTTATATCATCTAATCTTACTGTATGTTTTGCTTATTTACTTTCATTGTCTGTCTCCCGTTTGCTTCTTGACAGCAAATATTTTATATCCAACTCTATCCTTAGTACCTAGACTAGTGCCTAAGATATAGTAGTTGCTCAATAAAAATTTATTTTTTAAATAAATGAGTGACTAAATGAGATGTTCATGTAAAACAAATGCTACACAGATATGGTTTTTAAAGAGCACAGAGGGAAAATCCCACCTGCTTACAGAAATCAGGAAGGCTGACTCAAGAAGTGACTTTGCACATAATTGCAAAGGATAAGTAGCACTTAGCTAGGTGAAGAAAAAGGGAAAAGTACTCAAGTAGAGGGAATAGTGCAAGCAAAAGAATGTGCCTGTTTGAGAACTGCAAATAGTTTGGGTACAGCGGGAGTGCAGGATGTGTGGGAAAGGGCAGTAGCGTGAAATAAGGCTGGAAATGTAGACCAGCTCCAGCTCATGTCCAGCTAAGGAGGTTGACTTGTTTTGTCAGATGATGAGGAGCTATTGAAGGCTATTAAGCAAAAGAGAGACACAATTGGATTTATATTTTAAGAGAGCTCTCTGAAAGCCCTATGGGGAGGGAATTGGGGAAAAGATGGGAAGACCAGCTTCAGAGATTGCTTCAGAAGAGCTGTTGAAAGATGACAAAGACCTGCAGTCGTTTCTGTGGGTGTGACAGAGGAGTGGGATTTAAGAGATTGGGGTAGCAGACTGTGAAGGACCTCATGACCCATGGTTGGGAGGAGAGGGGACTGGCTTGAGCACAAAAAGATTAGAATGGCTCCCCCAAGTGCCTGTTGGGTAATCGAGGTAAATATATAAATTCATCCAACAAATATTTATTGAGAACCTAGTAGGTACCATGCACTAATCTAGGCACTGGGAATACAGCTTTGAACAAAATAGAGAAGTCCAAGTGAAGGGATCATCAGTAAGTAAATACATGAGAGGCAGTAGAGTGTCAGATTGTGACAAGCCTCATGGTGAAAAATGAAGCATGGTAAAAAGGTAGAGCACAATTTTATGCGGAACTGAGGGCACTGTCCTTAGAGGAGGTGATACTAGAGCACTGGAAAGCCATCTGAAAATCGGGAGGGAAATATATGCAGGTAGGGGCATGGTGAGTGGACAGGACCTGTGGCTGAAACAAGAAGGCTGGTTCGACAAACGGTAAGAAGGTCAGTGTGGCTGAAGCTCAGTAAATTAAGTAACAGGCTGCAGGAGGGTAAGCAGGGGCTGGATTCCTACAGCTTTGTGCCCCATGACAGTGAGCATCGGTTTCATTCGAAGTGTGGTGGGAGGCATTGGATGAGTTGGAGCAAGGGAAAGATGTAACTTGAGTTATGTTTTTGTCATTGGTGTTTTTAAATCATTCTGGTTGTGGGGTATAGAATGAATTCCAGAGGTTGTAAGAATGAAAGCAGTGATCCAGGCAAAAGAAGTCTCTGTGGCTGAGACGTGGGCTGTAGCAGTGAACATGTTGAGAACGGGATAGCCTTTTTATCTTTTTGAGGGTAGAAAAGTCAGGATATGCCGATAGGTTGAATGTGGGGGAAAGCAGAATCAAGAATCACTCCCAGGTTCTTCACCTGAGAAAATGGGTGTCTGCTGGTGCTCTTTACTGAGGCCGAGAAGTGTTGGGGAGTAATAGGTTGTAAAACAATGAAGGGAGGGAATCAAAGGTTTTGTTTTAGACGCACTTCACTTGGAAAACCTATTAAACATCTGAGAAGAAAAAGGGGAAAACAGCTCAGTACACAGGTCTGGAGCTCTTAGGGAAAGCTGGAGGGAGCTCAGATAAAAATTTGAAGGTGTTTGATGATATGAGATTGAATGAGATCATCAAGGAGCAGAATATAGAAAGGAAAGAGAAGGTGGTCCAGGGCTGTTCCTTGTTCACCCAAGATAATAGTGGTTGAACAGAGAGGGAGGAGTAGCCAGTGAAGGAGAAGGTGCTGAGGAGACAAGTTTGAGAGGGTGGTGTCCCAAGTGCCAAGTGAAGACATTGTATCTAGAAGGAAGGAGTGATCTTCTGTGCCAAACGCTGCTGAGAGGTCTAGCAAAATGATGCCTGAGAATTGAGCCTTGGACATGACAAGGTGGAGGCCATCAGCAGCCTTGACGAACGCTGTTTTGACAAAGTGGTGATGACAAAGCACAGCAGACCACTAGGAAGTGAGAAGGTGAAGATAAGGACAGTGAATGAGACATTTGCACATCTCTGCTTTAAAAGAGCACGGAGAGAAGTAGTGAGAGCCGAATGGGGACCGAGGTCAAGGGGATTTTATTCTGTTTTGGATTTGCAGCATATTTATGTGCCGATGAGGATTATTCAGTAGAGTGGGGAACTCTAATGACACAGGAGAAAGGGGTGAATTGGAGAAGTCAAGCCCTTGACTATGCAGGAGGATGGAATACAGTTCACAGGGGAGGGGTAGGTGTCAGGAACAGGTATGAGCCCACCTGCTCTAACAGGGGGAATGGCGCCACATAGTGGGCAGAGGTGCTTGGTCCTACCAGGAGGAGTTTGCCCCAGGTTTTTACTTTTTCGAGAAAATAATCAGCTGAAAGTGAGGAAATAGAAGGGTTGTTAGAATTTTGAGAAGTGGGGGAGAAGGTGTGAAGAATAAGCACAAGATCAGGAGAGCAAGTTGGATAGTGGATGTATGTGGATCGCCAGACAAGGATTTATGCTCACCTAAGATTATTTTTTCCAGCTTTATTGAGATATAACTTACAAATAACATTGCATAGGTTTAAGGTGTACACATGTTAATTTGATACACTGACATATTGTGAAATGATCACTACAGTTAGCATTAGCTAATACCTCCATCATGTCCCATAATTACCATTTCTTTTTGTGGTGAGAGCATAAGAGCTGCTCTCTGAGCAACTTTCAAGTATATAATACAGAACTGTTAACTGTAATCACCATGCTGTTCATTAGATAGCTAGAATATATTCATCTTATAACTGGAAGTTTGTACACTTTGACCAACTTCTTCCCATGTTCTCTACCCACTGCCACTGGCAACCACCATTCTACTCTCTGTTTGTTTCTTTTTTTGTGTGTGTGTGTGTTTTACTTTTTTTAATGAAAGGTTATATTACGTGACTTGCAAACTGGCAGCTGCAAATTACTTCCAAACAATTTATTGTCAGCACCAAGAATAAATTAAGTGGAATAAGACAACTATGGGGAAGGGCCACCTAAAATATACATTCTGGTTTCCTTTCTAAAAAAAGGTTATTATCCTTATTCACATAGGCCTGTGTATCTTCCTATTCTTTTTCTATGTTTGATCATCTTCCACAAATTGCTGAGTGTGTAAAGTTAGGAGCCAGAAGTTATTTACAAGTTCCCGTATTTTCACTGCCACTGGCTCTCCAGAGCTCTACTTTGTTTCTGAGTGTGGTTTCTGTAGACCGCATGTAAGTGAGATCATACAGTGTTTATCTTTCTCTGTCTGACTTATTTCACTTAGCATAATACCCTTAAGATCCATCCATGTTGTTGCAAATGGCAGAATTTCCTTCTTTCTCATGGCTGAATCATGTAGTTCTTAACGTAAAGTGAGATCAGTCAGTCTGGTTGTATGTGTACTCCAGCCTGTTAAGCCCCAGGGGGCAGGTGTGAAATAGGCAGAGGAAAACAATGATGACCTTTGGTGGAAAGAGCTTTTGTGGGTAGGAAGACGAAGAGCTCAGCTTGGCATGAATTAAGTTTGAAATATCTAAGGAGATGCAGGTAGAACTGTCTGGTGGATAGCTGGAAATGAGTCTGTGCTCTTAATAAAGGTTTAGGAATCGCTCTTTGATTCAGCAAACATTTACCGAGTGTCTTGTGTGCCAGATCCTGTTCTCAGCTCATGGATACAACAGCAAACAAAGAACAGATTCTCTGCCCTCACTGAAAGCTTGCATGCTGCTGAGAAAAATCATCATGTGTAGTTCAGAGGTTTCCAAAGGGAGCGATATGTAGCCCAGAGACGTACAGGATGGTCTGGTTGGTGTGTGGGCAGAAAATATTTGAACTTCCACTTGTATATTTCTTATCTTCTTTAACATCTATCTTTTCATAAGTCTTACTCACTTTATAATATGGTAACACAGTAGTACATATATTATTACATAATAAATATGCATATGCTAGGAGATGCATGATCAAAAATTATTTGCTGACAGAGGTGCTTGATCAAAAGCATTTGGAAACCACTAGCCACACATAGAAGAGGGATTGTAGTGAAGTTCCCCCACAAGTGACACCACAGAGGATGTGTGCTTAGGGAATTAGATTAGCTTTTGGCAGGGCACAGCCCCTGAATTATCCCATCCAGTGTTGGGAATTAATATTTCTCAGTAAATATTCTTCCAGAAATAGGACAGAATAAAAATATTCCTGAACAGTTGATCATGATTGTACTGTTGAAAACAGAGCAAGCTGCCATGTGGCAAGGTGGAGACCATTCAGCAGAGGCAAGATGACTGCTGGTAAAGCAGACTGTGGAGGAGTGGAGTCCTTGCAGGACCCCACTGGTTTGACAGAGGAGATTGGACCATGTGACTGGCAGGGCCTTGTTATTCTAGCATCAATGGGTGTATGCAGGATGAGCTATGAACTTGGAGCTGCAATAATCTCTTCATGTGAGCAGATGCATAGAGGAAGAGTGAATCACAGTCTTGCATCTGCAAACCGAGGTGCGACGGTCCATCCAGACTGGAGCAAGGGAGGAGCTGGAGAATGTCAGCATTTCCAGCTTACTTCGTGGGAGAGGGTGCCTGAGGAGCAGATGGGAACATTTTGGTTTCTGTGGTTGGTATTTTCCTACAGTGGAGAGGAGTGATTCATGAGGTCTCCACAGCTTGATGAAAATTCCCTTGGAGAGGCAGCTCAGAGTAGTGGAAAGTTACTCCATATATCATTGTCCTCAGTGTTTACAGCTAAGGAAAAAGAAGCTCTGAGCAGTTAAGTAACTAGCTCAGAGTTACCCACCTGATAAGTGAGGGAGCTGGAATTCAAAGCCAGGGCTATCTAAGTTAAATGATGGAATTCAAAACCAGGGCTATCTAACTTAAGATCCCGTGTGTTCTCTGCCCTGTGGTAAATTGAAGAAATGCCTTAAGGAAAACACACAGAGCTGCAGGTAGTCAAAGAAGCAAGAATGTGTTAATAAGAACACAGGGGGGCTGCTGCAACAAAGAGAACCAAGAATTACCAAAACTAAACAGTGCTTTAGGCAAATGGAAATATTTCTCTCTCCAGGACTGATGTGATGCTCCATTGTACTCAGGACCAGGCTCCTTGTAATGAACTCTTGGCTCTGTTATCCCTTATGGCGTTGCCTCTATCGGTATGGTTGAAGATTGCATCACTCCCACCCTGTCCGCTGGGTTTGCATTTCATGCAGTAGGAGAAGAGAAGGAGAATGGAGTCCCTAGGTCCTCTCAGTCTGACCTATCACTGTACACTTTGCTTCTGCTAGTAGACCCTTGGCCACAACTAGTCACATGGCCGCACCAAATCATGAAGGAAGCTGGGAATGTCCCCTTCCAAGGAGCGAAGTGCCTGGCTGACACGCAGAGATGCTCTTTCTAAAAGAAGAAAGGGGGAATGGGTATTGATGGGCAACCAGCCTTTGGTACATCTGTGAGAAGAACAAGAAAAAGCATAGAGGAAGGATTTAGACTATTCTACAGCAAAGCAGGGGAGGGAGGCGTGGGAAATGGCTTGGGCAAGGGCAGAAGGCATGGACCTCATTTAGAGAAGAGTTTGCAGCCAAGTTTGGTTGAAGAATTTAGCAGTGTCCACAAGGGAACTCTAAGAAACAAGACTACAAGCTTTTGTCACAGGCCTTCAATATACCAGGTGAGGAATTTGTACCGCCTCTTGATAAGCAAGAGGTTGCCAGTGTAAGCAGAAAAAGGATCACAATTAGGGCTGTATTTTTAAGAGATTGCTCCAGCAGTTGTATGCATTGTGTGTATACAGTAAGGCAAGACAGCAGGGTGGGATAGGGAAAAAACACTGGACCAGGTTCAGGAGGCCTGGCTGCAACCCCGGGCTCCGCCACTAAGCAGCGATTGCAGAGTGGTTAAAGAGCTGGCTGTAGAGCTACAGTCCCAGTGCTCACACGACAGCTCCACATTCCCCAGCCATGTGGAAAAAAATGGATAATCTATGGAGGGTACTTGGCTGGCCAGGCACAGAGGTGAGTGTTGTTAGGCTGACTGTTACTCAAATAAATCTTCTTTCCTCAATTAAATGTAAAGCTTCCTTAGTTAGATGTAAATGTCCAATGAGTTGATTTCTAGACATTTGCAGCTTGAAAATTCCCTGATTCTATAATATAGATGCTCAACATTGGCTGAAGAAATCTTAAAGTAATATTTTAGAATAGTTTTCTTTTCATTAATATCATAGTTAATATGGTCAGTGTAACATATTAGTATTGTTAAACTCACCTTCACTCCCTTGGACCAAATTATAATGATTTGTTGATTAGAGAAAAAGAATTATATTCAAATCATATTTTTCTTAATGCAGAAAAATGATTTTAGCCTCGGGCATGGAGGCAATACAAAAAATAGGTGCCAGTTATGGGCACCTATTTCCTGTCTTAGAAGAGGAATGGGACTCCATGCAGCCTGTTAGTTTTCTGAATCAAATTGGGATATAGATTCTTTATCATGTTCTTTTGAGGAAATTATTAAAGGGATCCCTAGGTCCAAATGTACCTCCTAGATAGATTTTCTACTTCCTGGAGCATTACTAGGGATTTTTGAATCCCAGGTTTGGGAAAGTGGGGCCGGTGCAAAGGAGCTACCCCTCTGTAGCTGATAGGAGTGCAAGCAGCCAGTCTGATAGTGGGTTATATCATGTCCCCCAAAATCCATATGTTGAATCCTAACCCCCAGGGCCTCAGAATCTGACCTTGGAGATAGGGTCTTTACAGAGGTAATTAGGTTCAAATGAAGCCATCAGAGTGGACCTTAGCACAATACAACTGGTACCCTCATAAAAAGGGGCAGTTTGGAGATACACATACACGCAGGGAGGATATCATATGAAGATAAAAGCAGAGATCAGGGTAATGTTTATGAGCCAAGGAACCCCAAAGATCACCAGAAAAGCATGAGAAACTAAGAGAGAGACATGGAACAGCTGCCTTCTCACAGCACTCAGAAGGAGCCAGCCCTGCTCATGCCTTGTCCTTGGACTTTTAACCTCCAGGACTGTGAGACAGTGCACTTCTGTTGCTCCAGCCACCCCATCTCTGGCACTTAGTTACAGCAGCCACAGAAACTGATATAGTCCACATCACCCAGAAGATAAAATGACCAGCCCTTAGAAAACTACCTGGCATGTATCATATGTTCAATAAATATTTTTTTGGTGAATAAATGAATGCACAAAGGAATGATTTTGAATGAATGAATGGTCTTTCACCTGCCCTCTCTTCAGGAATTCTCCCTCTGTTTCAAGCTGCATATACTGCATCCTTACTGGGGAACAAGAGAGAGGAGAGGGGGCCATGCGAGTAGGAAGAAGAAGCTGCCGGCAATAACCTACCATTCCTAGAAATTCTCTGCAGGCTGCAGATACCAGGCCTTGGCCAAACATGCTTAGTCCAGGGAAATTCACCTAGGAGGCTTATTATTATTTATTTTAGGGCTAAGAAAATACTCAGGTCTATAAATTTAGCTAGTTTTTAAAATCAGCAAAATAGCTTAAAATATGTTTGGAAGGTTTGAAGACCTAGAGTAACCTCTGGTGTGTATTTTCAGAGCAGTTTTCCACTTCATTGTGAAAGACATCTGAGTTTCTGGGAAAATATAATCCATATGTTTCTGGCCCCTTTATCCTGCAGACCTCGGAAGACTTGCTTTGTAAGCATCACGTGAGAGAACAGAAATGCTGGAGGACTTTCAGCCTCTCTGCTTTGAATGAGTTGTCTTTCCTTTTGCCAGCTTCACTGGCCAAGTCCTTTGGTTCAGTCCTACCCTGTTTCCCAATCTGCTGTCAGAGCGCACCAGAGAGCTTTTCGGTTTTTTATTTTTCCTCACAGACCTATCTCCCAGCTCCCAGTCATGCCTTGAGAGAAGCTCACATTACAGGTTGCAGGTCCCCAGCTCCAGTCCATGCTGTCATTTCCTAAACAGCAGAGGTTTGCTTCTGTTCTCTGACCACCTCTCCCTGATGTATGGCTTTATGGAAGGTGGTAGGTGATTTCTTTCAGAGTTTGGGTTATTTACAAAAACCATGCAAGACACACACACCCAAAGACCTGGAAAAGGTAAAGACTTGCTTGGTATTATTAGAAATAAAATATTTGTCCTATACAGGTCAGAATAGGAGAATTTCATAATAAATTATATGTCTCCTGTTCAGAGAAATATGAAGCTCTATTCCAGAAATACTCCAAAATATATGAACCACATGGAACTGAGCTCTTTCTGTTCAGTGCCTCCTGTGACAGGCCTCTTTACCTGGGGGTTTGTTTTATTCAGTTGTTCATTGTTTGTATGTAGGTAAGTAACTTCATGGGCTCTTAAAAAGCCCATCATTGCTCTTAAACAATAAAAACAAAGTTAAATGAGAATTTTGTCCTTGGATTGAAAACATTTTATTGGTCAAAGATATAAGAGGGAGACAAGCAATTAATGCTAGGAACAGAAAACCTATCAGCCTTGGGAAAAGAACTTGGAACATAAACTGCAGAGCCGGCTGACAGCTTGTGTGGCTGTGCCACCCGCCACCTACAGGCAGGGGACATCCCACCATTTCAAGAGGCACTGGGACTTGGAGTCTTCAGACTTCTTCTCAGTCATATCTCCTAAACCATTCACCGAGCCTGACCTGCAGGTTCCCCACATGAAGAGTGAAGTCAGAGTAAATCCTCCCTGCTCTGACTCATGGAGGGGAAGATCCATTTGAGTTAGTAAAAGTGCTAATGTGCTTTTTTTTTTTTTAACCTCACATGCCTAGTGTGAATTAATTCATATTCCTCGTTTCATGGTGCATTATTATAGTTTGTCTTCAGGGAGTCCCTTCCATTCTTTCCTTCCTTCCTTTCTTCTTTACTTCTTTCCTTTTATCTCCTTTCTTCACCACCATCCTTTTTAACATGTTTAATATGTATTTTAATGTGTGTGTTTACTCGCAAAGTGAGTTGCATGTTCTTGTGCATCTGCCTTCTGTGGTCTGCATACTGTATTGTTACAGATCGTACGATATACAACCTCAATACTTAGTCATCCACTGTCGCAGAGATGGATACACAGATCACCTCAACAACCCAACCCACGGATATGCTGCCATGAATTCATTTACTCAATACATATTTCTGTGAGCAACTACTATGTTCAAGGTACTCAGGATGTATCAGGGCACAAAACAGATAAGAGTTCCTCTATTTTTAAAGTTTATGATCCAGCAGAGGGAGATAGAAAAGGGTAATAAATAAGTAAATTATAGAGTCTATTAGAAGATGACATGCAGTATGGAAAAAGAAAAAGTAGATCAGAGTAAGCAGATCTGGCATTGTGGGGATGGGGTGGCAGCAATTTAAATAGCTTGCCAGGGCAGGCATTAGGCTGGAGGGAGAGGGGATCCTTCTCACGCAGAGACCTGGGGCTGGAGCCATCCAGCAGCCACTGCACAGCCCTTAGGCTAGAATGCACCTCTTGTGTTCAAGACACAGGAAGCAGGCCAAAACGCCTGTAGCAGAGTGAGCAACGAGGGCACTAGGAAATGAAGACAGATCATGTTGGGCCTTGGGGGGCATTTAGAGGACTTTGATTTTTATTTTGGTGGCAAACCTTTGGAGAGCTTTGAGCAAAGAAGCATCATGATCTGATTTATGTTTTAAAAGGATCACTCTGGCTCACAGGTTGAGAAAAGATTACATGAAAAGCAAGGGTTAAAACAGAATCCTGGTTAAAAGGCTTCTGTTATAACATGAGCAAAAGAGAATGCTAGACGGACCCAGAGTGAAAGCAGTGAAGATAGTTAAGAGGTGATCAGATTTGGGACAAATCTGAAATTTAAAACTAGTCAGATTTCTCAAAGTTCTGCTTCTACTTAGGAGGTAGAAAAGCACAAGAGTATGTTTCTCCCATTCCAACAAAGAAAACTTTGGGCAATCTATAAAGTCATAACTTTTCTTAAGTCTGTTAGAGAGCTGAGGTCTCAAGGCAACCAAAAAAATGGAATTTTAAAAAGTGACAAGGTTCTCTGAGGAGAAATGAGATGATACACAGACTGTTTCATTTTTGGCAAGGCACAGAGAGAAGAGGCTGCCATAGACTCAAGTTAGAAGAAACAAAGTAAAATCGTAGCAAACTCCTAAAGACCTCATGTGGCTGATATACCTACCAGTGTAGAGGAACTGTGAGCCACAGACACAAGGGGAGCTCTCACTTGCCAGCTCTTCCCTGTGGGCTTCTAACAGGTTTTCGCAAAGCTTGAGGGCAGGACAGGAGACCAGAGATAGTACCCTTCAGTGACCCAGGTATGTAGGAAATCATTTGATATCATAGAGAACAGGTAAAAACCACTGCTTGCTTCCCCCACCCCCACCCTTTTGTCATATAATGCTACTGGGGCCAATGCAGAAAAAATATCTCACCCCCAGATCTCTTGGTGGAGGGGAAGAATGAAAATTTCTTTGTCTTTGGGTGGGGGGATAAAAGCTTCCTTCCTGCCCCCCACCACCCCTCACCCCTAGGAACCAGGCAAAGATCTGCTTCTGGAGAAAGGATAGAGGCACAAAACCATGTGTCCTAGAGGAGGGGCAAGAAAGCCTCTTGGCCTCAGGATCTTGCACCAGTACAAAGCAAGAGGTCTTTTACTGCTTGGGAAGGGGCAGGAAAATTTCTCCTGCCCAAGAGTACATACCAATATGAGACAGAGTTTTGCTGCCATGGGTTGGATGACAGAAACAGAAAATGACTGTAGTACCCAAGGCCTCCCACTAAGCAAAAGGTACAGTATGCCCCCCCGCCCCACCCAGGATCTGATGATTGTGGCGCACTGAAGAGAATGATAGCAACCACACGACACAAGCCTAGCTCAACTGCTGAGTAGACTGACTCGGTTCCTTCCACACCAATGGCCTGACAGAAGACCCGGCATGGCCATTTCCAGGAGTGAGCTTCAGTAGCCTCAGTGTTCTTTAAACACAATGCCTAACAGTCAGTGAAAAATGATGACACACACACACACAGAAGGGAAAAAAAGACCCTTTTAAAAATTTTGTTTTCCCCAGTTTTACTGAGATGTTAAATAGACATACAAGACTGTACATGTTTAAGGCACACAACATAATAATTTGATAAATGTATATACAATGATTTGATACATGTAATGATTACCACAATAGTTTAGTTGACATCTATCATCTCACAGATTTTTTTCTGGTGATGAAAACTTTTAAGATCTACTCTCTTAGCAACTTTCAAATATACAATACAATATTATTAACTATAGTCACCATTATGTACATTATATCCCTAAATTTGCTAATCTTATAACTGGAAGTCTGTACCTTCTGACCACCTCCATTCATTTCCCCTAGCCCTTCACCCCCTGACCCCAGCAAACACCAGTCTGTTCTCTGTTTCCATGAGACCAATTTTTAAGAGAGAAAGCAATAGAACCAGCTCAGAGATTCTGGAGTATCACAGGTATCTTTAGAATAAGTGTGATTAATATGTTATGGGAGCTAGTGGAAAAATTGGACTGTATGTGTGAACAGATAGGGAAATTGACCATTCACAGGTAAGGAGGAATGGGATTAAGATGATCCTTTGAAAAATTACAGTTCATTCCTTGTGTTTGGTGGTGGTGATTGGGGTTGGGGAGCCATCATTCTGTAAGTATAAACAGCCATGCCTGTAAACTGAAAAATATCAAAGTTCTACTAGTAAGGAGGAATGAGGAAATGATTATGATGTGTGTGTGTAAGATTTGCATAATGTGATAAGGGAATGGCCACATTAATGACAAAGCCATATCATTATATCCCCAGACTGAGGCAGACCTCATACAACAGATGGACAGACCTTAATAGACTCCATGAAGAAGCAGAGGTAGAAGAGAAAACTAAAAAAGGAAATGAAATCAAGCAGAAACAGAGGATAAGAAAGGATCAGAATAAACAGAACAGATGGAAGAAACAAGTGAACTGAAAATACAATAAAGGTGAAAACAGGAAAAAAGACGAGTTGCACAGAGTTAAAGCAAAATTCAGTATCATTTAAAATTGTATCAGTGAGGATATTACTGTAAATAACTGAGAACTTGACTATAGTGGCTTAAACAAGTTTTACGGGGTTTTTTTCTCACATAACATAAAGTCTGGAAGTTGACAGTTGCTAACGTAGGTTCAGCAGCTCAGTGATGTTAGGGCTGACATCTTCACCATTGCAACGTGGTTGCCAAAGCTCCAGCCATCACATCTAACTTTCAGGCAGGAAGAAGATGTAAGAAGGTGGAATAATGTTAACTGTTTCTGTCCTCTTTCATCAGGAAAGCAAATATGGCTCTGGAACCACCCCTCTTCATCAGTATACTTCTACTTGTGTCCATTGGCTCATCACATGGTCACCTCTAGCAAGAAGGGAAGGCGGGAAAGCAAGTATTTGTCTGGGTCCATTTACTCTGCAAACAAAATCCAGGCCTGTTAGTAAAAAAGAAGAAAGTCTGTGATATTGGATGGAAAATATCAAGTCTGCTGTATGAGTATTCATTGAGACAGTGTATGCTAAAAAGCTAATAGGACATCTGGCCCATAATAAATGCTTAATATCTGTGTTTTTAAAAAGCTAAAGAAAGGGAACTTCTCTGAGATGGAAGGATACAAGTTGGCCTGTATATGAGAGGTCAGGTTCCCACACTACAAGACTGACAAACTGAAAGTTTATACGTTATTTTGTGAATCCTTAAAATACTCAACAGACATTACCATCCATCTTCAAAGCAGTACTAACAGTGGAGAGTGTGGCTGTCCATATATCCTTAGCTGGTGGGATGGTTATTGTAAACTGAGAGTAAAGAAACTGGACCAGATGCAGAGAAATAGCAAATGTCACTGGAAATAAGCAAATGCAGAGGTAGCCTCAGTTCTGAAGTGACTTTTGAGAGGTGGAAGACAAATAGCATACAGAGTCTGTAAGTATATTGTGTATACACACATGTACACTATATAAATATTTCACAGGCTGCCAAGCTATTCTTCAGAATCATGATATAGGTTTTCAAACACCAAAACAAATTATCTCAACATATCCCTTCTATCTACTTTGCAAACTTATTTCAAAAATATTAACTTTTTTGTGTTTAAGGAATTTCAAGGGATAACTTTTAAAGTCTGTGTCTACACAGTCTAATAAGAAAGAGGAACTGATTTAAATTCTGACTTCTTTACCAATGATAACCAACAACTATAGTGAATTTGAGCTCATTGCAAAATTTTCTTCAGAACAATAATTTCTTTTTTTTGATATTTCCTATGGTAACAGTTGTAGAACATAATTTTCATCTCTCTGCTTAATTTCTTGATGGTACGTGAGCCTACAAGTCAGAAATGTCATGTGTTCCTTCTCCAGGTAGACCTTCTGAATCCCCAGTGCCATCTCGTTTCTATTTAGTAGAAAATGGCAGAGCAGGGTAGCTACAAAGAAATATGAGAACATCCCTGTAGGGATAGCAGTTTGCAGAACATCTAATTCATGAAGATCATCTTGGTTCAAATAATTGTTTTCAGTCAATATCCAGTTGGGGATCTTAATCAGGATGCAAGACATAAAAGATATATTTGACAACGATTTTCTTCACTATGTACAAATTATTAACTGACATTACCATACACTTAAGTCAAATACTATAACTAATTACAAATATGCAACACAGATGTGTTTCACTTTGGCCTCCAATCTTCTTTATTTAGGAGGGTTGCAATACTAGTTTGGATGAAACTGCAAAGCAGGCTGGGAAGTAGATTCATTAGCAGAACTTCCAGGTACCTGGCTTAAATTTTTACACAGGAGGGGAGAATATATTAAGAGACAACCAGGTCTCAGCCACAGTTGGGAATGTTCTATTGTGTGGTATTCTCACAGACATATCTCCATTCTATGCCTGCCCTCCTTACCCTCTTCTCTTTCGTATCCCTCTGTTTCCTCCCCAGGTATTGACTCCACTCATTGCAACATGGGGGTGGGGGGCAGGATGCATCCTGACATAGCCAAAGGCATCTATGGCATCCATCAGATGTGCTGTTATACCAAAACACCCCCTCCCCTTCAGGGAAGAGGATATAAAACATAGGATGGGATGATATAACTTGCCATGTGAAGGTACATTAGGGAAAAGTGTAGGGTCAAGAAAAAGAATTAAAATGAAAATATTAGAGCTCTTTGTCTGCTGGTGGGAATGATAACCCTTTGTCCTATTTTTAAATATCTCTTACAAGCAGATCTTCTGTGGGGGTGAGGAGGACATTTGGAGCCAGTTGACTGCCTACATTATTTTGCTCTGAGCAACAACTGGCTCTTGCCTCCTGTTTCATGTCTCTTGAAAGTGGAATGTCTCCTTCCGCTAGCATTTTAAATCTGGTTCCTACAAAATTGTGCAATTTCCTGCTATTTCCCCTATGGTTATCTAGCCAAGTTCTGCTTTGGGGGACTGGCCCCAGTTGCTTTAAGGTCTCCTAAAAGCCTTCTATTAGCCTTTTATTCTTCCATGCCTTTGAGGGAACACTTTGTTCTGGCACTCATAGAATAGTTTTTCAAAAGTGCATCTTGTTACTTTGGCTCCATTTCAATCAACAAGTATTTACTGAATGCTGTCTTTACTCCACTGCCATTCTAGATCCTGTAGAATAGAGATGTAAAAGACTGTGAGGTCTGGAAAGCACCTTAGAGATAACCACTCATTTTCCAAATGAGGAAACTGAGGTCCAAGAATAAACAAGTTGTCCCAGGGTCATGAGGCTGTTTAGAATAATAACCTCCTGATTGTTCTCATTTCCTATTCTCATTCAGATTTATACTTGGGGAAGATGAAAGAAAGCGTATGAAATCATAAGGTGCCTTTTCTAAGCTCGCATCATGTTTTCTGTGTGTTACGTAAATCGTATTATCTCCCCCAAACCTTAGTAAGATTAATCTGTGAGAACTCAACTTAAAAAAATAATAATAATTAATTAAATTATACAGAACAGCCCCTCCCCTTCTGGGGCCCTATCTGCATGAACTAATAATCCGAATTCTGAACCGACAAAGCTAAGGATCAGATAATGGAACATCAGGGTGCTCGTACTTTGAAGGGACTCTTGGAGAGCAGCCAGCCAGTCATCACGGGGATCTGTCTTACTCTTGGCCTTATTTATACTGCTACATGTATCTAATTTTATGTTCCCAACAACCCCCTGTGAAATAGATATAATTAACCTCACTTTACAGATGGAAACGTCCAAGCTTAATGGGGACATCCTGGGTGTGGAGTTTGTCCTCATCACCAAAAACTTGTGATGGAATTCAAGTTTTATTAAGACCTCTTCCTATCCTCAAAATGTTAGGCCAAGCCACCTGCCCCTTATCTTTGTACAGCTTCCTAGTGCAGAATGGTGCCAGTGTTGGGGGCAGAGGCACGGAGGTGATTGGGCTGCCAAAATGAACTTGACAGTGAGCGCTGGCCCTCACAGCCGACTCCTCCATGCGGCATCAAGGCTTGTGCTCCTTCCTGCACAAGAACAAGAGCTCTTTGGCAACGAGACAGGATAAGGCCTGAATCTCCAGGATGGAGCTGGGCCTTCTGGAGAATTAGCAGGGGCTAGAAAAGACCGTGAGGATTGTGTTGGGGGTAGAGAAAGGTAGACCAGAGAAAGGGCTCAGGGCTCAGGCTGGGTTCCCACCTGAGTTGGCTCGGTTTGGAATGCAGTGGGATTCCAGGATAAAGGCAACATTTTATACCTCATCTGAACCCATATGATTGCTTTCTTTTTGGAAATTGGTTTTGCCTTCATAACCTTCCAAATGTTGCAGGCTAATAATGGAGGTATGTATGTGTGTACACATGCAAAGAAAAGTATATTCACAAAGAAATAATACTCCCAAAGAACATTGTTAGTTGTGATCTTCAAGTGGTAGGGTTTGGTGATTTTTACTTCTTTCTACTTCCTGTATTATTTAAAATAATGAACTAGAATTCATTTTTAATCAGAAAAAAATGACCTTTTTTTCATTTTTCATTGTCACTTGGGAAACAAATAAACCACCACATGTGTCCACTAGCTTCCAATATAATTGTTGCCTCAAGGGCTCAGGGAAGTTTCAAACTGACCCTGTGTGCAAAATAGTATCCTCTGGCCATACAAACAATTTGAGAAGAGACGGAAGAAAATAAGATACCTACCCAGTTTTGAATCTGAGAGTGGGTCTGTGTCATGCCACTTACAGGCTATATCCCTTCTCCGGTTCCAAGAAGAACAGGCTGTCTGAAATCTCAGGTCCCCAGGCAACATCACCTTCTACATTTTCCAGCTGTTTGCTTACTGCTCCTTGGAGCAAAGGGAGCTGTTTATAGCTAATTATGATTACCCAGGATCTAGGAGGAGAACCTCACAAAACAAATAGGGAAGCTTTGAGTGAAGTTTTTCTAAATCAGAACCTAAGAAGAAAAAGGATGACCATTCCACATTGAGCATCAAAAAGTAGACAAGAATCAAATTAAACAAAAATCAAAGTATCCCTTGAGTATTTTAGAGTGAGGCCAATTAAGTGTTGGCCTAGGGTACCAAGGCAGGCTGGGGATTTCCTTTTTTGGAGACCTCCTGGCAATAAATATGTGACTATATGACAGGATTTGTGTATGTGATTGTCCCCATAAAAGCAAAGAAATAGACTCCATCAGTTTCCCAATCTCTGGTCATGCAGAGTTGATTTTCTACTTTATTTTAGGAGGAAAACAGCAACTGGTGAGTAGCCTGTCTCTCCTTCCCTATCCTGACTACCACCAACTGGCATTTTAAAAATTCATCACCTATATCTACAGGTTGTCATTTTCAGAGCCCAAGTTATGCAATAGATGAGGGCTGGGTCCCTGAAAAGGGAAACCCAGGTAGGAGGAGCAGGGACACACCGGTCAGATTCCTTCCACCTGGAAACTGAGTCTTCTCTGGGGAAAGATTACTTTCTCTAGACCTGCACTCTCTGATAAGACAGCCACCAGCCACATGTGGCTATGCAAATTTAAGTTAATTAAACTAGGTATGGCCGTCTCAAGAGACCTCACAGATACAGACAGACAGTCCCGACCACATGACTAGCTCCTGCCTTTCAGCTTTCTGAGATGTTCAATAGTGGTAACAAAAAGTACAGATCGCCTCAAGAACATATGGAAATGAATTTTTCTTTAAAAATAGTCTGTTTTATTTTCATGTGCACAGAAAAAAGTTTAGAAGGGTAGACACCCAGTGACTAGCAGTGAGCCTAGGAGTGGGACTCTCCAGTCTGCAGAAGACAGGAGGGACACGGGCAGAAGGGGAAGAAAGGGGGTAGGAGAGGCCCAGACACTTTCACTTGTTCCTTTTTCTACTTCTGGGTTATTGAAATTTTTTCTTCAGTCAGGGTGCTTTAATTTTTAATGCGAGAAAAGTAATAAAGAGACAAATAAGCAAGCAAATACACACATGGATCCAAAATTCTAGCTAGCCAAGCTCATTTGTCTTCTCTAACAAAGATTGTCAAGAATAATAAACAAACGTTTGGGAGGAAATCTTATCTGCTCTCACCTGCTGTATGTTTGGTACCGTCCAGAGGAGATGGCGTGGTATTGTTTACCCATGGTGTTTGCGTGGCTTCAGGTCCTAGCTCTGTAGTTTAAAATTAGCACAAGATTGGCTAAGAACTTTCCCCTCCTTCACCCTCAGCACTGGAGGGGCAGAGCTCTGAGTTCTTTGTTTTGCCTGATGACCTTCCTTGCATTCAAGGACTGACTCTTTGTCTTATTTAGAAGTCAAATGCGTGAGATGCTGAGTTTGCTCTTTAGCAATATGGTTAACTAGAAATGGAAATGTTCTCTAAAGCTTAGCTGGCCCATTTTGCCCCCTCCAAGTACTTAGCCCTGACTTCTAGGACTTTGCCAGTAGGTATTTTTCATTCCCTTGGTCAAGTTGTCAATTTTCTTTTCTTATTTAAAAGAAATCCACTGAGTCATTAATCTCTGAAAATAATATTCTGTAGTGTTTTCTCAACTATGTGTCAACTTCTATTTGCTGTTGATGAATTATAATATTCCATACATACAAATATAAATGACTTTTAAACTTATTTACCAGTAAGAAGATGAATTATAATGAAAAGTAAGTTTAAAGTTTAAACTTCTTTACCAGTAAAAAGACTTGATAGATAGAAAGATTTCTATGATATGTATATATAACATGTCTATGTGACATGCATACAGAGAGAAAGCTTGTGAAGAACAAAGAGGAAGGTTGCTGGAGAAGGTGAAGGAGCCTTGGGTTGCACGAAGTGTAAAACCTGTGGAAGAAGAGCTGCATGGAAGGGCGACTGGGTAGGAAGCGCTTCAGCCTGCAGTGCAGCTTTGGGAAAGTCTCTGCCAGGCCGATGGGGAGTCTCAAAGCCAGCCCATCAGAGGAGCCCACACTGTGCAGGAATGGCCCAGCTCTAGTTCCCTAGATCCCCTAGATCTTAGGCTAGATCTTAATAGCCTTTTCCTCCTTGCTCTCTTGGACCTCTCCCTGTTGGGGAAGTCAGATGCTATTCCATCAGGAAATTCAAGCATCCTTATGAAGAGGAACTCAGGCCTCCTGCCAACATCTGGCACCAATATAGTACCTACAGGAGGGAGCTACCTTCAAGTGAATCCTCCAGTCCCTGTCAAATCTTTAAATGGCTGCAGCTCCAGCCAACATCTGACTACAGCTTCGCAAGCACCTTTAAGGTCCCCAGAACCACATAGTCAAGCCACTACTAACTCCTGATCCACAGAAACTGTGAGAGAGAGAGAGTAAATGTTTAGTGTTATTTTGAGCCACTAAGTTTTAGAGCAATTTTTTATGCAATATTACACAATGAATAACAGATGCAAGTAATTTGTGATGTGTGTGTAAATGTGTGTACATGTGTGTATACATATAAGTATACATATATAAATACATGCAGATATATCCAGCTAGCTATGTAATGATTATCCCTGGAGTCTGTACATGAGCATGTGTGTGTAGTGTGTTGGACACTAAAGAGAAGGTCAACTTATATATTTTACTTGAGGCTGAACCCTTACTCTTCATACTTGCTTAAATTTTTTCATTAAAAATGTTTAACTTGTATGATTTTTTTAATCAAAAATAATTTCTCTTGATATTCCAAAGCATTTGTATATACACATGTGTGTGAGCAGTTGGGGTGGAGAAAGAGGTTGTAGACTAGGGTCAGGTGAAGATCCTGGCTATAGGGACTTGCCTTTTCCCTACACTCCACCCCTCCAGGATTCTTACCTCATAATCTATGCAGACTCAATCTTTCATGATGGTTCCTGTGTGAGAAAGCTAGAGCATTGTAACCAGATTCCATAACATAATGATATGTTCCTTGCTCATGACTGAGAGTGTCCATAAGGCCTATAATAGAGAGGATGGCCACATGAAGAGGGGGTATGACTTTATTCAGTTCTCTGTAATCCATGGTTATATGCCAGGAGTCTTCTGGCTTTTTACTGGCCACACCAAGGAATTAAAAGGACTGTGGGTAGGATTTATAATCCCCACATTCTCCAGTTCTTGGAGGATTTCTCCAATCTATTTATGCCCTCCAGGCTATTTGTATTGTTTGGTATTAGTCATCACCCGCTGAGGCACAGGCAAAGCTATGGGCAGGTGTTTAGCATGTGCCCTCAGAACTGCCCTCATCACATGTATCCTCAATCTGAACTCACCTGCAGTGGTCTGCAGCCATAGGTCCTACAGGATGTCTATCCCAAAAATATATTCAGGTATGGGAGAGATACACACAGTATACTCCTTTGGGGGTAGACACCCTATTCCCAGTGGGACTTGGGCTTCTTTCACTCTAATAGTCTTACCCTCATAACCATCTATAACAGAGGGGGTCCTGGGAAGCCACTCAGGATTGCCATAAGTCAGTGAGTATTCAGCTCCTATTGTCTACCAGAGCCAGGACACTTTGTACATTCACTGGAGACCAATGAATTGATATTTAAACATGTGGCCTCTGGTCCTCACCTGGACCCCCCCTCAGTCAGACCATATTACCCAATCGTCTTCCTGTGAGGGTCCAGGCGAGGTCAGCTCACACTCCAGCAGGAAGTTTTGCAGACACATAGGCCAGACTTGTGGCTCCATCTCCAGCCTCTGTTTCATTGTCCTCAGTGGCCAGAACTGCTGTTCCAGTTTCAGTTGTTGCCATAGCTCCAGTAAGATTCTATTTGACTTCCCATCTAATTTTTCTCTTTCTGCTCCTGCCCCTATTAAATCAATCCATATCTGGGTCTTCATGGGGCCCTTTAAGCCCTTCCTCTGAGCAGTGAGCTGTACTGCCTTCTGTTCCCACATTGCTTCAGCCTCCCCCAAATTTGCCACAGCATGGGTAACTGCATTATGGGTTACCCTATATAAGGGGCAAGAATGGCCACTAAGGGCCCATAGAGGGACAAGGGAGCATTTATGACACCATATCCCTCATCCCCACTGTAAACAGCTCCTCACTTAGGTCAAAATTTATTGGGTTATAAATAGCATTTTTCATGTCCAACTCTTATAACACCTATTGAAGCTTGCATACATCTGCCATCTAGTGGGGGAAGATGGTAAGTCACCCTGACTGGGCCATACAGTGTGAAGGACAGCCATCAGCCATTCAAGAAGGGAATGGGTCCTGGGGGTCTAGTGTGCTGCCACAGGCATGATGAGCTGTCAAGGAAGCCAGCTTTCCCATCTCTGATCCAGACAGGATGATGCTATCCACCCCTACATCCTAAAGGCACAGAAGCCAAAGTGAATTTGTCCAGTGCTGAAACCCTCAGGCAAGACAGAGGTACAAACCCATTTGAGAGTTTTCACAGTTCTTCTGTCATGACTGCTCTGGATGTTTAAGTTCTAGTAACTGTACAACATGCCCCCAGAACATCAGCACAGGCTTGGTGTACTGGGATGAATGCTCTCTGACCAAGTATAGAATTAAGACTATAGTAATAAGGCAACTACAGTAAGATATAAGCATCATTTTCCTTTTAAATGAGATTTTCCCAAAAGACGTCCAACCTAGTCATTGAAGTGCAATTAGTACATACAGCTGGATCTGGTTTAGAACACTAAGAATCTGAAAAAACAAACACAAAATGGGGCCCAGCTGCCTGAACTAGTTTACAAATATCCACATTTAAAAACAAATGTTCCTATATGTTTTCCAATCACTTTTTCATGGCAATGTGGTTTTAAAAATCAACCAATCCAATCAATTAGTTAATGCAATGCAATTGACTGGGCCTCTTTAAAATAAGGCATCTAAAGGCTTTTGTCCCTTTAAAACGGAGATAAGTGTCACAGAATCCTGGGATTTTTTTTCCAAGGTCTGAAATAACTCCATGAATTTCTTTGTGTATTATAATAAACCTGAGTGCCCTTCACATTGTTATTTCCATTCATAATATTTATTACTGCTTTTTACATTTATTTATTAAGTGTTGACAGTATCCTCAGGGTTGGAGGCAAAATCCTAAAGGAGATGATAGTCTGCCTAATAGACGACAGTTTTTTTTTTCTTCTCTATGACTGTTCCAGAATGTACAATATTTAGGGTCTTGGAATTTCAAGGAAGTAGTTTTGCTTCCAGGGAAAATATCCTTAACTACAAATAAGGCATGAAATAAATACATGTGTAAAGATGACATCTTCCTAGCTGCTGGTGATCATAATTTCCAATATTTTCTCAGAATTTCTAATATTTGTGACATAGTGGAAGAGTTTAAATCTATGTGTTCTTCCCACTGTAATTAAAAACTCAGAGATATTGTAAATAAAATCTGATTTTTCTTGATGTAACAACTCATTTTATTTATTCTTACTGCTTTTAGTTCAATCCCTGTCCCCAACCCCCTTCAAGACACTAATCTGGGGCATCTAATGCGTATAAATATAAGAAAGATAGCATTTCCCCAAAGACTGCAAACTGAGTTTTCAATGTGGTTTTGAGCAAGTCCCCTACATTCTCCAGGCATGTTCCCTTCAATGGTATTCTTCTTTGTGAGCAAAGCATGATGAAACTATTACATGGATGACAAAAGTATAGGCCAGAAATCCTAGATAGGATGTATGGGTATTCATTTGATTGGGTTGACTCAAGGGCAAAGCTGCTGGGTATAAAATTCCTCAACAGAATTTGTCTAGGTTTTGTTGAAAAATCTAGTTTGTAAGAAGACTGGTTTTGGAGACAAGGCAAACACTTGATTTGTACACTTTCAGATTACTGTGTGAGAGTTATTTCATACACATTTTATACACAGGTATAGACAAGTTCTTTATGAAAGATACAAAACATAACACAAATGACTGAAGCTGGGGAGAAGGGAGTATCTCCTTCTGATGGAGGACAGAAATACAAAGCCAAGAGGGGATCTTAATATAGGATCTGCTTTCTGAGGAGCTGGACTGAGAACCATGCAGAACTTCATGCTGCCTCCCTGCACTGAGACACACAGGAGCCTGACTTCTCCAACCAAGGAGAGAGCAGAAAATGGAAGCAAGAAGGAAGACCTGTGTCAGCTGGCCTGTTGTCTCCACATGACCTAAAACAGGAGACCAGAGGCTGCATAGATCCCTTCTCCCTTTACCCAACTCTCACAATACAAAATCCAAGAGGCAAAGGGAAAGAGGCCCTTGCTTTTCAACGTAGCAGCCAGTACCTCAAGGAAGGGTGCCCAGGGGAGAACCTGCTGTCTCAATCAGGTCGGTCATTACAACTTATATTGGGAGCTGGGGAGGCTAGAAGTGTGATTCCATATCAATCCTTCCTGGGGAATGAATCAAAGTTTCTTCTAAAATATGGGCAGGAAAATAAATGTTTCCTGGCTCTGCCTCAACACAAATAAATACAACCCCTGTGTGAATAAATTATCTCATTGGCATTCCCAATGCTGTCTAATGCATGCTCTCCAGGACCCAAACTGAGATGAGAGGTCACAGAGGGTGTGGCTGGTGATGAGTGAGCATATATTTGAAAAATCATGTAAAATATAAAACAGGCAACTCCTGCCTAGAAAGAGTTTTGGTCCTGAGGATTTTTTTTTTTTTGGTATGTTGGTTGCTAGACTTTGGAACATATTTTTCTCCATAAACTGATATTCTAAATCTAAGTGGTATTTGGCTTCCCAAAGCTGGCCCCCCAAAATTTTTATGACAGAACAGTTTCTACCCTTCCCTATTATCTTCATGGGGAATGAATTACAAAATCTAACATGGAAATCCAGAAACACATTAGTCCTGGGTCCACACCAATCCACTCCCTGTTTCTCCCCCAAACTGCTTTCCTGGGCTTTGGAACAGCACTCCCAGAAAGGAGGACATGGTTAGATTCTCTAAGACTAGGGTTACTTGTTAATTTTCTATATTTGCAAAGGAAAACTATGTCTACATCTAAACAAGAACCAGTAAGTACTTCTCAACAGCTATTTAAGAAACTTTTCCTTATGTGATCTGAATTGAGAGGAAAAGACTTTTCTCATTCAATTACTCATTTCTTCATTCAATCTATTATGGGCCCTTTTGTGTACCAGCCCCTGGACATGTAGTTGTGAGCAAAATGGGCACAGTTCCTGCCTTCATGGAAGAAACCTAGTTGTAAGTGGAGGGGTAAGTATAGGAAGATAAACTATATATTATATATTAAGCAAATAGGCAAATAAATAATATATGTACAAATGTTATCAAGTACTATAAAGAAGATGGCAATTGGGGGTGGAGGAAAGGTGTCTCTAGAAAGTGACACTTGATCCAAGATCTGAAAGAAGTGAGTGAGTTTGTGTGTTTTGGGCCAGGCTGGAGGTCAGTACAAGCCAATCTAGGAACAGCTGAACTGCAAGATGGAGAAAAGCTTGGAGTGTTCAAGAAGCTGACAGCAAGCCAGCGTGGTGGGAATGTGCTGAGGTGGTGAGTGTAGCCAAGGCATCATTGGAAAGGGGAGGAGGGACCAAGTCATGCCAAACCTAGTGGGCCAAGTTAGAGATTTTATATTTCCTACTTAGTGCCCTGGAAAGCCTGGAGGCTTTTAGATAGACTAATGGCATGATCTGAATTATTTTTTTAAAAGCCTAGCCTGGCTGAAATGTGGAGTATGGGTTTGGCCGAGGGACTGAGAGCAGGAAGGGAAGTGGGGAGACCAGCTGAGAGAGCACCACAGCAATCCAGGTGAGGGCCGGGGAAAGGTGGGCATCATGTGCGCGGGGCAGGAGTCAGTGGTTGCTGTCAATACGGATCTTGGAGGTAGGGTTGAAGCACATACTCCTCGACTGGATGTGTGACTGGAGAGGCTGAGTGAGGGTGACTTCCTGGCTGAGGCACCCGGGGGGAGGGAAGGGCCATTTACTGAGATGGAAGGAAACAGAGTGAGCGGCAAATGGAGATGAGGGGTTGGCTTTGCGTGTGTGAAGTCTGAGATGCTGTGAGACACAGGAATGCAGCTGGAAATTCAGAAGACAGGTCTGAGTCAGGATACAGATGTGGGGGTTGTAGGCACAGACATGGTATTTAGAGCCTCAGAGTGGAGCTTCAGACTCCTCACTGCCTCCCCTATTCTTTGGCATGGGTGGGTAAGCTCTGAGTTTACATGCTTAGACAGGAGAAAGAAAAGCAATTAGTGCCTAATGGTTCAAATGAACCATTTTCTACTTCCTATTGTGATAAATACATGTTCACCCTGAACATCTTAAAGGGTGAAAATGGGCCTGAGAGAAAGCTAGCTCAGGTTTTGATTTCTCTATCACAAAATACTGAAACATCTCTGTCATTTTATATTCCTCAGATTTAATATCCCTCCCTCAAAATGCATAAAAAATAAGGACATTTTCATTGGGCACAACTAAGCATGTTACTTTTCTGAGACACTTAACAAATGGGCCATTTTTCCTTGCATGGTGAAGGTATGTGTGCTTTCCCATAATGGTCAGGATTTTAATTGCATCTGGACACTTCTGCTGAGTTGGAGCCTGTCACTCACCTGGGATGTCCCACACCAAACAGAAAGGATACTCTAAAACCATGTAGTTTGAGCAGACCCAGGTCTCTCCACACTGAGCTGCCAGGAGTGAGTAATTCTGGCTTTGGAGAGGGCACATTTGTAAAGCTAAATTAATATGTCCTGTTTTACATCCGTGACTTCTCTCTGTTTCCAGTTTTAAATAGTTAGCTGCTGTGGTTACATGACCATGCAAAAAAAATTTTTGGAGGTGTGTGTTTATTGTCAATCCCGGAATGGACTCAACTCTTGGAAGCAATTCAATCAGTACTGATCCAGATGCTTACAGGAATGAAGGAGAAATCAAATCCATCTACCTTACCTTTCTGAATGGAAAACCCCAAGGCTTCTGAAAGTCCCCAAATCTGCTATCTTTATTTTCTGGGGGTGAAAAGCTGTGAAGCAGATGAGGAACATGAAAGCTTCCATTTCACCAGCTCTTTTCCAGCGTTTTTGTTTTTTTTGTTTCATATAATAAGGTCGAAAAGGCCCTTTTGACTGTTGTAAATTGCCCTTCCTCATCAAAGACCTCAAAGACTGGGGCCTGTAAATATATCTAGACACTGTGTTTGGTTGTAAACCACTGGGTAAGAAAAATGAAATGATATCTAAACTAAATGCCCAGACCCTTTCCAGTCTTCTATATGACCATAATTTCAGTCATAAGTCTGTCATCTCTGTTGAGAACAAAAGGCTGACCAACCTCAAGTTTTAAGGCTTATGTGGCTCCAGAGAAAAATACCTCAGGACTCCACCAAACTAAATCCAAGGGTAAAAAGGGTGAGCAGCTGCCCTGATGTCACAACTCCTTCATTTACAAAAATAGATCACTTGGACCCCACTGGGGGGCATCTCCCTGCCTCCTAATTAATGGTTTTGCTTTCCTTTGACCAGTGGCTAGCTTCACTGGGAACTGCCGTGGCACAGGAGAACTAAATGCTGATAATGGCAAGTAAAGATGAAGCCAATAAAAACATAAAATGTTGCAGTTTGACCTCAGGACTGAAAAACACATGTGCCCATATCTTACCACTAAGCAGAAGTTTCCAGGCCAGGAACTTAGTGTTGTTCATCCTGTGGATTATTGATTAAAAGAATTTGGAACTGTTAGGCTCCTAAAGTCAGAAGGAAAAACTCAATCAGTCCATGACCAGAGCCACCCAAAGGCCAAGAGATTTACAGGGCACCTCCTTGTGGGTAAATTAGAGTACCAGAGGAGAGCTAGTAGCACCACTCAGAGTAGAGAGAGGTGGGGGATGCCCAGCCTTTCATGTGTCCTCTAATTCACAGCTCCGGGGGCAGGCTGCTAACTAATCAGTGACCATGTTTCTGTTTAGAGCTAATCTTTAGCCATCACCAGAGCTGTTAGACCATGGAGGTGCTCAAGTTGAGCACTGGGAAAAGCAAGGCGCAGGAAAGCACACTTCCAGAAAGGCGACTTTTATACTTTCAACCAGATGCGTCACTTTTCAGGAGTGATTTAATCCCTAGAATCCTCATTTTTTTTCATCTAAAAAATAGGAATGGTAATTATAGGATTGTGTTAAAAATTAAATGAAATAGGAGGTGGAGCCAAGATGGCAGTGTAAGTAAAGCAGTGGAAATCTCCTCCCAAAACCACATATATCTATGAAAATATAACAAAGACAACTCTTCCTAGAATAAAGACCAGAGGACCCAGGACAATATCCAGACCACATCCACACATGCGAGAACCCAGAGCCTCGCAAAGGGAGTAAGATACAAGCCCCGGCCCCGTGTGACCCAAGTGCCCCTCCCCCCAGCTCCGCCTGCGAGGTGAGGAGTCAGAGTGGGAGGGAGAGGAAGCCCAGGACTGCTGAACACCATCCGGACCAGAGGGCAGACACAGTGCATGCACAGGGCCCTGGATACTAGGGAAACAGGGCAGCAGGACTGGTGAGCGGGTACCGAAGGCTGGCGCCGGAGGACAAAAGAAAAGCAAGCAGCCACTTTATTTGTTTGTTTGTTTGTTTTTTGTTGTTGTTGTTTTGTTGTGGTGAGTGCTTTTTGGAAGTCTTAAAGGGACAGGGACCCCAATACTAGGGACACAGGGCAGCAAGAGCAGCAAGCGGGTATCGGAGACAGGCGCCAGAGAACAGAAGAAAAGTGAGTGGCAATCTTTTTTTGTTTTGTTTTGTTTTTGTTTTTGTTTTGTTGTGGCGAGCGCTTTTTGGAAGTCTTAAAGGGATAGGGACCCCAATACTAGGGAAACAGGGCAACAAGACTGGTGAGCGGGTGCCCGAGAATGGAGCCGGAGAATAAAGAAAAACGAGTGGCCTTTTTTTTTTTCTCTTTTTTGTGGTCATTGTTTTGTTTTGGTGGGTGCTTTTTGGAAGTCTTAAAGGGGCAGGGCGGGACACTTAGTCCAGAGGCAGGGAATCCGGGGATCTCTGGGCACTCTAACCCCCTGGGCAGCAGGGAGCACGGAGGCCCCCTACGGAGATGAATAGCCTCCAGGCCGCTCCCCCTCCAACGCAACTCCACCACTTTGGAGCAGCAGCCCATGCCAGGCCACACCCACAGCAACAGCAGAGATAAACTCCATAGCAGCTGGGCAGGAAGCAGAAGCCCTGTCTGCATGCAGCTGCCCAGCACAAGCCACTAGAGGTCGCTGTTATCCCAGGAGAGGAAGGCCACAAACTAACAAGAAGGGAAGTTCTTCCAGCTGTCACTAGTCCCAGCTCCTCAAACTATTCCTATCACCATGAAAAGACAAAATTACAGGCAAAACAAGATCACAGAGACACCAGAGAAGGAGACAAACCTAATCAGTCTTCCTGAAAAAGAATTCAAAATAAAAATCATAAACATGCTGACAGAGATGCAGAGAAATACGCAAGAGAAATGGGATGAAGTCCGGAGGGAGATCACAGATGCCAGAAAGGAGATTACAGAAATGAAACAAACTCTGGAAGGATTTATAAGCAGAATGGATAACATGCAAGAGGCCATTGATGGAATTGAAACCAGAGAACAGGAAAGCACAGAAGCTGACATAGAGAGAGATAAAAGAATCTCCAGAAATGAAACAATATTAAGAGAACTGTGTGACCAATCCAAAGGGAACAATATCCATATTATAGGGGTACCAGAAGAAGAAGAGAGAGGAAAAGGGATGGAAAGTATCTTGGAAGAAATAATTGCTGAAAACTTCCCCAAACTGGGGGAGGAAATAATCGAACAGACCACGGAAATACACAGAACCCCCAACAGAAAGGATCCAAGGAGGACAACACCAAGACACATAATAATTAAAATGGCAAAGATCAAGGACAAGGAAAGAGTTTTAAAGGCAGCTAGAGAGAAAAATGACACCTATAAAGGAAAATCCATCAGGCTAACATCAGACTTCTCAACAGAAACCCTACAGGCCAGAAGAGAATGGCATGATATATTTAATGCAATGAAACAGAAGGGCCTTGAACGAAGGATACTGTATCCAGCATGACTATCATTTAAATATAATGGCGGGATTAAACAATTCCCAGACAAGCAAAAGCTGAGGGAATTTGCTTCCCACAAACCACCTCTACAGGGCATCTTACAGGGACTGATCTAGATGGGAGCACTCCTAGAAAGAGCACAGAACAAAACACCCAACATATGAAGAATGGAGGAGGAGGAATAAGAAGGGAGAGAAGAATCTCCAGATAGTGTATATAACAGCTCAATAAGTGAGCTAAGTTAGGTGGTAAGATACGAAAGAGGCTAACCTTGAACCTTTGGTAACCACGAATTTAAAGCCTGCAATGGCAATAAGTACATATCTTTCAATAGCCACCCTACATGTAAATGGACTTAATGCACCAATCAAAAGACACAGAGTAATAGAATGGATAAAAAAGCAAGACCCATCTATATGCTGCTTACAAGAAACTCACCTCAAACCCAAAGACATGTACAGACTAAAAGTCAAGGGATGGAAAAACATATATCAGGCAAACAACAGAGAGAAGATAGCAGGGGTTGCAGTACTAATATCAGACAAAATAGACTTCAAAACAAAGAAAGTAACAAGAAATAAAGAAGGACAGTACATAATGATAAAGGGCTCAGTCCAACAAGAGGATATAACCATTCTAAATATATATGCACCCGACACAGGAGCACCAGCATATGTGAAACAAACACTAACAGAACTAAAGGGGGAAATAGACTGCAATGCATTCATTTTAGGAGACTTCAACACACCACTCACCCCAAAGGATAGATCCACCGGGCAGAAAATAAGTATGGACACGGAGGCACTGAACAATACAGTAGAACAGATGGACCTAATAGACATCTATAGAACTCTACATCCAAAAGCAACAGGATATACATTCTTCTCAAGTACACATGGAACATTCTCCAGAATAGACCACATACTAGCCCACAAAAAGAACCTCAGCAAAATCCAAAATATTGAAATTCTACCAACCAATTTTTCAGCGCACAAAGGTATAAAAGTAGAAATAAATTCTACAAAGAAAACAAAAAGGCTCACAAACACATGTAGGCTTAACAACATGCTCCTAAATAATCAATGGATCAATGAACAAATTAAAATAGAGATCAAGGAATATATAGAAACAAATGACAACAACAACACAAACCCCAACTTCTGTGGGATGCAGCGAAAGCAGTTCTAAGAGGAAAGTATATAGCAATCCAGGCACACTTGAAGAAGGAAGAACAATCCCAAATGAATAGTCTAACATCACAATTATCAAAATTGGAAAAAGAAGAACAAATGAGGCCTAAAGTCAGCAGAAGGAGGGACATAATAAAGATCAGAGAAGAAATAAACAAAATTGAGAAGAATAAAACAATAGCAAAAATCAACGAAACCAAGAGCTGGTTCTTTGAGAAAATAAACAAAATAGATAAGCCTCTAGCCAAACTTATTAAGAGAAAAAGAGTATCAACACCAATCAACAGAATCAGAAATGAGAACAGAAAAATCACGACAGACTCCACAGAAATACAAAGAATTATTAAAGACTACTATGAAAACCTATATGCCAACAAGCTGGAAAACCTAGAAGAAATGGACAACTTCCTAGAAAAATACAACCTTCCAAGACTGACCAAGGAAGAAACACAAAAGTTAAACAAACCAATTATGAGCAAAGAATTGAAACGGTAATAAAAAAACTACCCAAGAACAAAGCACCCGGGCCAGACGGATTTACCTTGGAATTCTATCAGACACACAGAGAGACATAATACCCATTCTCCTTAAAGTTTTCCAAAAAATAGAAGAGGAGGGAATACTCCCAAACTCATTCTATGAAGCCAACATCACCCTAATACCAAAACCAGGCAAAGACCCCACCAAAAAGAAAACTACACACCAATATCCCTGATGAATGTAGATGCAAAAATACTTAATAAAATATTAGCAAACCGAATTCAAAAGTATATCAAAAGGATCATACACCATGACCAAGTGGGATTCATCCCAGGGATGCAAGGATGGTACAACATTCGAAAATCCATCAACATCATCCACCACATCAACAAAAAGAAAGACAAAAACCACATGATCATCTCCATAGATGGTGAAAAAGCATTTGACAAAATTCAACATCCATTCATGATAAAAGCTCTCAGCAAAATGAGAATAGAGGGCAAGTACCTCAACATAATAAAGGCCATATATCATAAACCCACAGCCAACATTATACTGAACAGCAAGAAGCTGAAAGCTTTTCCTCTGAGATCAGGAACTAGACAGGGATGTCCACTCTCCCCACTGTTATTTAACATAGTACTGGAGGTCCTAGCCACGGCAATCAGACAAAACAAATAAATACAAGGAATCCAGATTGGTCGAGAAGAAGTTAAATGGGTCACTATTTGCAGATGACATGATCTTGTACATAAAAAACCCTAAAGACTCCACCCCAAAACTACTAGATCTGATATCGGAATACAGCAAAGTTGTAGGATACAAAATTAACACACAGAAATCTGTAGCTTTCCTATACACTAACAACGAATCAATAGAAAGAGAAATCAGGCAAACAATTCCATTCACAACTGCATCAAAAAGAATAAAATACCTAGGAATAAATCTAACCAAAGAAGTGAATGACCTATACTCTGAAAACTACAAGTCACTCTTAAGAGAAATTAAAGGGGACAGTAACAAATGGAAACTCATCCATGCTCATGGCTAGGAGGAATCAATATCGTCAAAATGGCCATCCTGCCCAAAGCAATATACAGATTTGATGCAATCTCTATCAAATTACCAGCAACATTCTTCAATGAACTAGAACAAAGAATTCAAAAATTCATATGGAAACACCAAAGACCCTGAATAGCCAAAGCAATCCTGAGAAAGAAGAATAAAGTAGCTCCAACTTCAAGCTCTACTATAAAGCCATAGTAATCAAGACAATTTGGTACTGGCACAAGAACAGAGCCACAGACCAGTGGAACAGACTAGAGACTCCAGACATTAACCCAAACATATATGGTCAATTAATATTTGATAAAGGAGCCATGGACATACAATGGCGAAATGACAGTCTCTTCAACAGATGGTGCTGGCAAAACTGGACAGCTACATGTAAGAGAATGAAACTGGACCATTGTCTAACTGCATATACAAAAGTAAATTCAAAATGGATCAAAGACCTGAATGTAAGTCATGAAACCATTCAACTCCTGGAAAAAAAATAGGCAAAAACCTTTTAGACATAAACATGAGTGACCTCTTCTTGAACATATCTCCCCAGGCAAGGAAAACAACAGCAAAAATGAACAAGTGGGACTATATTAAGCTGAAAAGTTTCTGTACAGCAGAAGACACCATCAATAGAACAAAAAGGAACCGGGAGAATATATTTGTAAATGACAGATCCGATAAAGGCTTGACATCCAAAATATGTAAAGAGCTCATACGCCTCAACAAACAAAAATCAAATAATCCAATTAAAAAATGGGCAGAGGAACTGAAGAGACAGTTCTCCAAAAAAGAAATACAGATGGCCAACAGACACATGAAAAGATGCTCCACATCACTAATTATCAGAGAAATGCAAATTAAAACTACAATGAGGTATCACCTCACACCAGTAAGGATGGCTGCCATCCAAAAGACAAACAACAACAAATGTTGGCGAGGCTGTGGAGAAAGGGGAACCCTCCTACCATGCTGGTGGGAATGTAAATTAGTTCAACCATTGTGGAAAGCAGTATGGAGGTTCATCAAAATGCTCAAAACAGACTTACCATTTGACCCAGGAATTCCACTCCTAGGAATTTACCCTAAGAATGCAGCAATCAAGTTTGAGAAAGACAGATGCACCCCAATGTTTATCGCAGCACTATTTACAATAGCCAAGAACTGGAAGCAACCTAAATGTCCATCAAATGGATAAAGAAGATGTGGTATATATACACAATGGAATACTAGTCAGCCATATAAGAAGAGGGCAAATTCTACCATTTGCAGCAACATGGACGGACCTGGAGGGTATTATGCTCAGTGAAATAAGCCAAGCGGAGAAAGAGAAATACCAAATGATTTCACTCATCTGTGAAGTATAAGAACAAAGGAAAAACTGAAGGAACAAAACAGCAGCAGAATCACAGAACCCAAGAATGGACTAACAGGTACCAAAGGAAAAGGTACTGGGGAGGATGGGTGGGTAGGGAGGGATAAGTGGGGGGAAGAAGAAGAGGGGTATTAAGATTAGCATGTATGGGGGGTGGGTAAAAGGGGAGGGCTGTACAACACAGAGAAGACAAGTAGTGATTCTACAACATTTTGCTATGTTGATGGACAGTGACTGTAAAGGGGTTTATAGGGGTGACCTGGTATAGGGGAGAGCCTAGTAAACATAATATTCTTCATATAAGTGTAGATTAAAGATAACAAAAAAAAAAGAAAGAAAGAGAAGTGGGATTACTCCCTGATAGGATAAAACTAACTTTAAATCAACGATTAATGCATGCTTTAAATATCTTTAATTTTGATCACTTAAAGGGTGTCAGATGATTGGCTATGGAGGTACACTTTTCTGATGATATTTCTTTCTCTTAAAAAAAAAAAAAGCAGTTCCTGTGTGGTGTCCTCCAATGAGTTCTACACAATGATATAAAGGGCATATCAAAGTGTGGGCAAAGGGTCTGTTTGTGTTTATACAGAGGATCAAAGCCTAATTTGGCTACCCAGAAAATGACCTAAGATACGATACGAAGAAGAACTTCCAACATCAGCACTCTCTGGAAGAGTCATACCAGAAGATGATCATCAAAAAACCTCAACAAAGATCCAGGTGATGCTGCAGTTGTAGCTGCATTCATCCCACTGGTTCCTGGACTTGCCATTGGAATGAAGAAGGAGATATCTAAGCTGGCCTGTGCATACAGTAAAACAACAAATTTGACTGGATCTATACTGTTGGAACTCAACCAAGAATTAGGAGAAGTGCAAGTTATAGCGCTCCAAAATCTTACAACTACAGACTATCTACTGTTAAAAGAACATATGGGATGTGAACAGTTCCCAGGAATGGGTTATTTTAATTTGTCTGATTTCTCCCAGACTGTTCAAGTACTGTTGGACAATATTCATTATATCATAGACAAATTTTCACAAATACCTAGGGTGCCTAACTGGTTTGCTTGGCTTCACTGGAGATGGCTGGTAATTGTAGGTCTGCTTTGGTTATGTAACTGTATTCCTATTATGTCAATGTGTGTGCGCAATATAATTAGTAGTTTAAAACCTATACATGCTTAAGTTACTCTACAAGAAGATATGTCAAAGAAATAATCAATCTTCCCATGTTTTCTTCCGTCTGCTACCTCTATAGCTTTTCTTCTTCCTTCCTAATTACAACCCTTAAATAGAATTCGTGCCTCATATCGAATTCACTGAGTATCATAATTCCTCCAAGTGGTAAAGATACCACAAGACAAATGCTGGGCATAGAAGCCACAGGGCATAAATGTGCAAAGAAGTAAAAAGCTAACCTTTTCAAACAATATGGCTTCTCTCTCACTTACCAACTTTACATTTCCCTGTATGGCCCCGGAAGATGACTGGTTAGCCAGAGACAGTAAGATTCCTCAAGGGAGGAACAACCTAAGACAGGCACAGTCGCAGGGGGGCCATCAGGTGAGAAATTGGGGATCAACAGAGGTGAGGCTTAGAACCTCACCCCCCCTGCTTTGAGAGAAATCTTCTGCAGCCATGGATGTTTTATTGCCCTTGTCTAGCTCAGATTAGCACATAGTCTACAGGCAAACACCTGATCATCTACCTTTGCTCTCTTACAACACTAAACTATGTTTTCTACCTTTATCTTGCATCTACCTACCACTTCAGCATTTTATTAAAAAAAATAATAATAATAATAAAGGGAGAAATATGGGATTCACATACAAATCAAGTATAAAAATCAAATGAATATTCATATATGACCTGATTGTTTATAGTTCATAATGTGTGATCAACACCGAAAGTTTCTGTGATGACTGCCCTTGTACTGTTCACCATGTAAGAACTTACTCACTATGTAAGAATTTGTTCACCATCTAAGGACTTGTTCGTTATGCTTCAGAAGATTGGAGACTGACGAGAATTAGGCTGAGGGTGGATTAATGATTGTGCATTCAGCATTGACTCCCCTATACAGAATTTTATTGTTGTTAACAACCATTTGATCAATAAATATGAGAGATGCCCTCTCAAAAAAAAATTAAATTAAATAATGCAGGCCAGGTAGTTAGCACAGGACCCGGCAGACAGTAAGTGCACAATAAATGTCAGCAAAGACTCTGTTGGCCCTGCTGCTGGTGTTGATGTTGCAGAGTAAGCAGAAAATATTCTTATTTAAACAATAATCCTGTATATTTAGAGTTAAAAGTCTTAACTAGTGTCACTGTAAAGTTGCTCATTCTTTTTCTTTGTCTACTAGCATTAGCCAATGTTCAGTTATAGGGACACTGCCCATGGAAAATCTTTGAAAGTTTTGGCAAGGCACTGGAATGGAACAGGATTGCTTGATTGGTCTGGGATTGATTTCGCTGCATGCTTCTTGGCATATGTAAAAGAAAAAAGATGCCCAGGTTTAGTAGCCCCTGCCTACAGAGGAACTGATTCTGGCATTACCGTGTCTCAGGCCTACTGATGACCTGAGGTGCAGTGACCCTGTGTTTATTTCCTTGTTGATGTCCCTTTCCTGGCTCCAAGCTCATTTTCCCAGTGCCTGCAGGAAAACAACATCCAGGGGTGTGGTAGGCCTGACTTGGCAGCCCTACAGGTGAACAAAAGGATCCCAGCTTTGTCAAGAGCAGAAGGAAGTTCAAGGAAGCCCCAGCCCCATCCAAAGCAGAGCAGATCTGTCCTGGATGCTCAGGAGTGGCTGCTCTGTGGGGCTGCTCTCAGGGCTATGGATCAGCATTATGCGAAGCATTGCGGAAGGGGCACGGAGTGAGCTGTGGACACCAGGGCAGGGTGGTTTTCCTGCATGCCCTGAAGACGGAACATAAGAGAGAAAAAGAAAATTGTCTTGGGCTGCTGCTGAGTCAGAAGAGCTCAGTTCCCAAACAGACTGTCCCCTGAGGCCTCACACAGCTGAGGACTGATCCGCAATGCAGAAAAGGTAAGAGGCCTGGTTCTTCCACCAGGTCACATCTCATGGAGTTTGTTAAGACTGCCACTGACTCCTGCAGCCAGGCCTCCTACCCTACCCCTAACCCGCACACACACACACACACACACCCAAGTTGTTGAGAACAACGTGGGAGATAGAAATACCTAGTTATGTCTGTTTCAAAACATTCTAGAAAGGCCTTAGGACATTTATTCTCTTTATGTCCACTTTTTTCCCTGATTGGTCTTCATGGAAACCTTCTTTCTTTACTTTCAATAATAAAAAGTGCTTTTTATTTTATTTTTACTGGCCAGACAGATCAGTAAAAAGAAGCAATCCCATTAATGGTGACTGGATGACATTACTCTTTGTCAGTATTCAAACACATCCCCAGGTTTTGTTTCATTTCCCAGTAGGAATAGGCTTGTCATTGCAGTTTAACGTATGCAGAGACTTGGGTCCAGAGAAATTGTGATTTGCCCAACAGCATGTAGGTGGGTGAGTGACAGACAGCACACTTGTCTCCATTACTGATCTCTTTTCAGTAGAATGGGGACTCTATTTTCTCAAGCAAATAGGAGACTACATACTCTGCCACATATTCTGGCAACTGATGTGAAGAGAGGATGGAATTTTAGAAACCGGGACTCTCCTGGAAAATCCAGAAATAGATAGTCACAGTATCCAGTAAAAATGCTACTTATCCATGTTGACTTCTATCCCTAGGCATTGAATCCAGTTCAACAAAGGTTGATAAACTATGTCCCCTGGGCCCATTGCTGGGTCATGTGCCGGGGCAGGTACAGATTCTGTGCCTGAGAAGTGCTGAGGGATAGAAGGGTGGGGGCTAGGGGCTGGGGGTTGATGCTGGATTGAGGGGAGCTTCCCACCTGGGCTTACCCTAAAGTGGGCACGGACTGAGGAAGAGAATTTCAGATCAGCACCACTCCCCATGCTGGAATTGGCTCAGGGAACATTAAAGCAAGGCTGTGGCAACAGAGCAGGGGGTGAGAAGCCCTTTCTGGGTACTAAACCGTCTGAACTTAAATACTGGTTCCACTACCCACTAGCTCTGCGACCTCAGATTTCAGATATGTAAATGGGAATAATTGCAATACCTATCTCAGTGGAGTTGTCCTAAGGTTTAGATGGTAATTCATGTGAAGCATTTGCTGGCACATAATAAGTGTCAATAAATACTAGCAGTTGTAATTACCATGTGCCTGGCTCTGTGGAGATGTTGGCATACATGTAAGGGGTACCCTGCCCTCAGTTTGATCAGACCAAAACATTGTGAGTTAGTTGTGTGCAACTAACTATATGCAGTGTGATAAGTGCTCTGGGATCCTGGTGGAAGGATCTGCTAAGTCTGTGTACTTTGGAATGAATGTTCTGGGCAGCCCATTGGGGAGATGGGAGAAGGTCTCATGTAGAGGCCTTGTGCCCAGAAGGTGGACATAGGACAGTGAAAAGACCTGAAAAGATTTTATTTTGAATCCCAACTTCATCCTCTGTCAGAAGCATAGTATGACTGTCTTAGTCTGCAAGGGCTGCCATGACAAAATACCACAATGTAGGTGGCTTAAACAACAGAAATGTGTTTTCTCACAACTGTGGAGGCTGAAGCCCAAGACTGAGGCAACAGCAGACTGTGTTGCTCCTGAGCCTCTCTCCTGGGCTTGCAGGTGGCCGCCTTTCCCTGTGTCCTCACCTGGCCATCCCATGTGCATGAGCACCCCTGTTTCTTTGTGTGTCCAAATTTCTTCTTTTAAAAGGATACCTGTCAGACTGGATTAGGCCCTGCCCTAATGGTGTCATTTCCACTTAATAACCTCTTCAGAGATTCTGTTTCCAGACCCAGCCACACTCTGAGATACTGCGGGTTAGGGCTTCACCATACAAATTTGGGGGCACACAGTTCAGCTCATACCAATGACGGAGTCACTAAACCTCTCTGAGCCGTCACTTCCTCATCTAGAAAATGGGTACAATACTCACTGAGATGAACCAATTGTGATGATTATAAAAAGACCATATAAAAGACCTGTCCCAGTTTCTGACCCACTGAAGGTGCCCAACAGGTTTTAAGTTCTCATTATTAGCCTTTGGGACCAAGCCTCAAGTGAACAGGGAATCCCCTGCAAAATCCACATGCCAGATGAACACTGAAGAGTTGGCCCTTAGTTACCCCCATGGACTCTCTGGGTGGGCAGAAAAGGGACCCTCTGTGTTTCTGCTTCCTGTTCTGGCAGGAGGGCTTCTCCTCAGGCAAGTTAAATGGTTGGCATGACCCACCTGCAGATAACACATGTTATCTCGTTATCCGGGGAACTGTCCGTTCTTCACTGCATCAGTTGAGAATACCCATCTCCTGCACCTCAGCAGAGAACCAGCATGCAGCAGATACACCCTCATTCCCTCATTCTGCTTCTGGAGCAGCCACTCTAAACTCTGTCCACCCAAAACAGCCTCTGGGTACCTGGACTCTGGAAAGTCTGGAAAACATTGTAATTCTAACCTAACATATTCATTACATGTAGATGTGTGCATGTGTGTATGTATATATATAATTTTTAAAAATCTCAAACTTATAGAAAAGTTGTAGATGCAGTATAGTTTGGAGAATTTTCCACTATATTTTTCCTGAACCCTTTGAGAGTAAGCTGCCCAAAATACCTCATCTTCCCCAGATACTTTGGTATACATTTTCTATAAACAAAGACATTCTCCCACATAACCACAAAATCAGGAAATTAACATTGGTACATTACTGTTACCTAAACCTCAGACCCCAGGAAGTTTTCAGCAACCATCATTTGATCCTCAGACCAATTCACATTTTTTGCCAGTTGTCCCAATAATATCCTTTCTAGCAAAAGAATATTTTCAGAATCCAGTGTTGCATTTAGTTGTCACGTCTCCTTAGTCTGACTCAATATGAAACCATTCCTTAGTATTTCCTTCACTTTAATGACCTTGACACTTTTTAAAAATGCCAGTTATTCTGGAAAACATTCTTCACCTTGGGCTTGTCTGAGTTTCCTCATGCTTAGGTTCCAGTTATGCAACTTTGACAAGAATATCACAGAAATCTTGCTGTGTTCTCGTTGCATCCTATCAGGTGGCAGTGGTTTTAAATTTCACTGAGATCACTTGATTAAAGTGGTGTCTGCTAGGGTTCCCCACTGTAAAGTTATTCCTCTTCCTTTTTTAATTAATAAGTGTTCTGTAGAGAAGTACTTTGAAGTTATGTGAATATCTCATTCCTCATCAAATTTTCAATGTGCCCTTTTGACATGTTACCATCATTCTTTGAGCATTTCCTTACTTCCTGGTGCGATCAGATGTTCTAGCCTTAAAATCAGCTATTTCTTTTAGTAGAGTCAGTCATTAGTTCCTTTTAGTGGAGAATTATTTAGAAGCCAAAGTCTGATTGCCAGGTGTGTTCATTCTCAGACTCTCAGTGGACAGAGCTAAGGTGTATGTGTGTGTGTATTTATTTCTGTATTGAAAACCATAAATTCACACTGGTACTCCCAATTCCAATCCAGTACCACTGGGTTCATTCTAGTCTTTTCCTTTTCCATCTCTGTAAGTCCCTTCTCTAACACTGTTAGAGTGCCTGGCTCCTGTTGTCCTTGATACATAAGGTCAGTCCCCAGCTGCTATCCTGACTCCCACCGCCTTCCCCTGCTCATTCTGCTGGGGTTCTGACTCTCCATGCCAGGCTGCCTCTCCCAGGGATCCCTTCATCTGCCCCCACAGATGCTGGCACCTGGACTAGGCCGGTCTTCTGTGTGGCTAGCCTTACCCTGCTTAGGCTCTGGGTCACACAGTTACAATTCCATCTAGCACAGTGCAATGTGAGCTGTTTTGACAGCCCACCTTGGGAGGGCACCTAACCCAGAAGGGGCAGGCAGAGACAAGGGGCCCGAGGGGACTCTGAATGACTAGGGAATACCGGGGTAAGGGAGGGCTGGCAGGGAGCCAAAGGGAGTGGAGTGTATGGGGGTCCAGAGCAAGGGGGTGGGCTAGAAAGGCAAGCGCAGGCTGGTGGAGGTGAGCCTGCATGGCAGGCCAACAAGACTGGACTTTAGACTTCAGAACAAGAGGCTTTGGAGCCAGACTTTCTGGGTTCAAATCCTGGCCATGCCAATTATAAGCTGTGTGGTCTTAGGCAGGTTATGGCTCCGTGCCTCAGTTTCCTGGACTAAAACTTGATATTATAATAGTATGTACCTCACAGAATTGGTATAAGGATTAAATGAGTTCTTTTACATAGTACACAGAAAAAACACATAGCACATACAAGGCATATGTAAATATTAGGTGTTATTATTTTCCAATAAATGGATTTTTAAAAGATTAGGGCACTGACAAAGCAGAGGCACCAAAAAACATCATTGATTAAGAGTGAGAGACATTTAAAGAATGTTTTTGAACATTTCAAAAGAAACTCTGAAATCATTATCTTGAGAAAAACCAGAATTTTCTTACATTTTTGTATGCCTATTTTATGGGTTACTGTTGTTTTTCTTTTGGCCTATTTTTGGGGAAGGGGGGCCACCATAATCTTTTCATTGTTTTGGCTTACAGATGTCCCGATGTTACAAAAAAGACCCACTATGGAGGAGAACTCTTCTATGGGTCTTTCATTCACTGAGATCTGCTAGGAGTGGCCACTGCACACACTCTTCAAGCTCCAGACCAATAGAAATGGTCATGATTGTTCTACCAAACCTAGCATGACCTATGCTACCCCAAAGCTGATGAGGGGTCATCTTGAAATTTAATGATCACTAAAACAATTCTGCACCCTGACTGGGGAGGTGAGAGGTGGAAGGGTGGAGACTGGAGGCATTCTTGAAACTGTCTTAAAACTCTATTTGAAATAGGAGTTGGCAGTCTTTCATCAGTGGCATTCTAGCCTAGTGTCCCTGGAGCTGTGTAGCAGTCCTCTTCCTATAGTCCACACACCCTGAGAACCAGGGGAGCCAAGCTAGAAGCTCAGGTATGCCTACACCACATCAAAATTAAAAACCTCTGTGGTCAAAGGATACAATCAACACAGTGAAAGGCAACCCATGGACTGGGAGAAAATCTTTGCAAATTGTATATCTGCTAAGGGGTTAATATCCAGAATATATGAAGAACTCGTACAATTCAACAATAAAAAACATACAATCTGATTTTAAAGTGGGCAAAATAGACATTTTTCCAAAGAAATGATTTGCAAATCACAAAAAAAATGAAAAAATTCTCAATCTCACCAGTCTTTAGGAATATGCAAATCAAAAACACAATGAAATACCACCTCACACCCATTATGATGGCTGCTATCAATAAAAAACATAAAATAACAACTGTAAGCAAGGATGTGCAGAACTTGAAACACTTGTGCACTGTTAGTGGGAATGTAAGATGGTGAAGGGGCTATGGAAAATGCTATGGTGATTCCTCAAAAGTTAAAAATAGAAATACCATATGATGCAGCAACTCCACTTTTGGGGGTATATACCCAAAGTGATTGAAAGCAAGGACTCAAAAAGATGTACACCCATGTTCACAGAAGCATTGCTTACAATAGGCAAGGGATGGAAGAAACCCAAAAGTCAGTGGACGGATGAATGAATAAACAAAACATGACATATTCATATAATGGAATACTATTCAGCCTTTAAAAGGAAGGAGATCTGACACATACTACCTGGATGAACCTTGAGGATAGTATGTTAAGAAATAAGCCAGTCACAATAAGACAAATACTGTGATTCCACTCAGAGGCACCTAGACTAACCAAGTACATAGAGATAGAAAATAGAATGGTGGTTGCCAGGGACTGGCGGTGGGGGATGGGAATGGGGCATTACTATTTAATGGGGACAGAGTTTTAGCTGGGGAAGAAGAAAAGAGTTCTGAAGAGGGATGGTGGTGATGGTTGCACAATAATATCAATATACTTGGTGCCACTGAACTGCATCCTTAAAATAGTTGAAATGGTAAAGTTTATGTCAGAGGTATTTTACTACAATTGAAAGTATTAATTAAGACATGCCAATAAAGCTAAAGCCTATCTTTTTTCCCTTAGCAAGGTGATTCTGGGAAATGGTTAGGAAAACTATAGAAAGGAAAACCCTACCATTTATAGAGAAATTTTCCACATCTCAGAGTTCCCTAAGAAATTGACAAAGGCCTAAATTTCAATACTTAAATTTTATTTTAAAATTTCTTCTTTAAAGTAAATAAGAAAATAAGTTTTGATCAGAACTTGGTCAAACTTTCACAGATAGGTCTGAGATATTTTCTGCTATATCATAAGCCTACAGCCCAATCAATGATATAAAGAGATTGCCTCCCACAAATAAGATCAATGTCTTATTGAAGAAACAAAAATTAAGGAGACCCTATGCAGTACATTTGATTATTCAGTTATGTGTGTGTGTGTGTGTGTGTGTATGTGCTCCTAAAAAATTTCAAGCTTCCAGTTCTTGACTGGTGGTGGGTGAGCCACAGGGGGTATGTGAGAGGAGTTTGGAAAGCATCTACATTGATGTCTTCTGCTGATTACTTCTTTGCTGAAAGGTAGAGAAACACACCCAGCATGAGGCTGAATCTGAATTCAAGATCACAGCCTATGTCAGGTGAACACCTAACCTCTGATTCTGGGTCAGCAAGAGGAGAGGAAATGGAGCAAAGAGGACTTTTCCTCCCTCTTTCTTGAATCCCACACCTGGAAGCCAGCCCTGCCTACTGGAGCAGTTCTCACCCTTTACAGATTCCTCCATTTCTAAATTTGGAGGTTCATTTAATCCCCATGGGGGCCTTGATCATACATAAAATTGGAACAATAGTGAAAAACTAGTGGGTGTCAGTGCTTTATAAACCATAAAACAGATGTGTTTTTTTATTTTTTTGTATACTACATTCCACAAAATACTGTAGTGGCTACAACTGGAAAACAGAACAGTGGTCACACACTAGCATGATCCATTTCTGGCCAGCACAGTGCTTTTAGTTTTTTTACATTAGCCACCAACATCTAAAAACCAAATTTCATTTAAAAATCCAAATTTCACATTATGTTAAAATACAGGAAAATTTGGCCACAGTGGTACCACATTTATTTGGTAATTCACTTACTCAGCAAATGTGGATGGAGTGAGAGTTCTGTCAGGTACTGTTCTGGATGCTGGGAATATAGCACAGGTGAGACAGGCTACAAGTCAAGTAGACAGATAAGTAAGCAGGGAAGGCCTCTCTCAGTTTGCCACAGTCCACACCATGCCCTATTACCCAACTCACTTCAGTGATTTTCTGTTACCTGTCTGGCAGTTGGAGGCATCTGAGGTAAGCTCTGCAATAAAATGATGGGAAATATAATTAAGAATTTTAAAAATTAGGAACAGGGGAACTATAAATAAGAACAGGGTAATAAGACCAGAGTAAGTAAGAAACAAATATGGATGTCACAGTGCCTTCATGATTGGTATAGTTTGGCATCAGATTTGGTTGCTTCTTGGAAACTAAAGCAAAAGGGAGATATATCCAATGAAATCATTTACATTTTCAGAAAGACAGAAATAAAGCCAATCCTTTATGGATACAAAACTTTCCTCACCTGTACTTGGAACAGAAATTGACCTTTTCAAGCTTTATAAAGGGAGCTCTGAGTGATACTGTAATCAATATCCTTACCAACACATGCACAAAAGTATGGTATTTCCCACTGTTCCAGTCATTCATTCAAAACACCTTTATTGAGACACTAACAAAAGGAGTAGAGAAGCAAAAATACCCATTGTTTCCTTTTTAATTTTTTTTTGTATCATAGATAAGAGATGAAGGAATACCTCATCTAAACTAAACTTGGTGAAGGCTGTTGTATGAGAGGTTAAGATGGGGCCATACAGACCCTTTGTTCTTGCTGATCTTGATTCATACAGTATTGCGAAAAATGGACAGAATGACTGTCACTCAAACTATCTTCTTACTATAAATCTATTCTCAGCTGGTTAGACAGAAAGTAAAGAGTGGAATTAATAGTTTCTTGTGACATTCCTCAGTGAGAGCCATTCCCTTTACTAAAAGGCAATTCTGTGGCCCTTGAAGCTTTTGACTTAAGTAGATAAATCTCCTTCCATTTTCTGGAATATCCCAGTGGGGAAACATGGATGGTTATGCACAATGACTCATTAATGCTGAGGACAGCCCATCTGAGGGCACAACAAGACTGCTGGGCTGGCAACCAAAAGCCAGGGAATCTAGCCTGTTTTCTAGAATGTTCCTAGGGAGCCCTTTTATGGCTCTAGAGTCCAAAACCTCATAAGAATTCGCTTGCCAAAGGCCCTGAAGGATTCTTAATTTGTGAATTCCAAGAGCAGAGCATACCTATTCTTTCAATGGTGTCTTCTGCCACAAGGAAACAGATGCAAAAATACAGTTAATCCAAATTTTCTGTCCTTATTTTTTGCCTGGATGCTGCCTGGCTGAGTCCTTATCACCTGGATTATCTCTTGGCTCATTGGTGATTTTGTGGGCTCACTCTCCTGCAGTTGGCAAGAAATGAGGCTGCAGACCAGGGCCAGATCATTGCTTCTCCCTCACATTTTTGAAATCCAAGAGCATTTGACTGTGCTGGTTGTAATCCTTACCCAGACTTCCTCCACTCCATTACCACACCTCTCTGTTACTCTGCCTAAATATCCCCTTTGAGCCAACCTCACAGAACTGGTTCTCTGGGTTTGTAACAATGACCTTCCAGATATATCCTGAGCTCAGTCTGGCATGAGCCTCACAGTCTCTGCTTGGCCTAGTGGTGCCCAAGTAACCAACCGCACCTGAGATGTTATCCGAGTCACTCGAAATGGAATCCCATGCTGTGCTGGAATGAGACAGCCTGAGTTCCCAAGGATTTGCTACAAAAGTCCCAGGTAGTGCTGTGTTTTCTGACAAGCCTCACTGTGTACATTTCTTTCCATGGGCCATAAACAAACATATAGGCATATGTCTACACACATACTTAAATACCTCAATACATTATTTTAACTTAAATCAGTTTTCATTCATTTCCTTTATCACTAACATGAAGTACAGAACCCAGGAGTTAGTAGTCCCATCGGGTTTTGTTTCTGAGTGGTGAGGGTTATTGTTATTAAGACTTTTAGAATAAGTGTTTTTGTAGACTAATAAAGATTTGTCACCAACTGGCACAAGTGGCTAGGAAACACACCGGGCAAGGAGCTCTGTGCTCAGTGGGTGCTCAATTCCTGGAATAATGATCACAGACACTCCCTGAGCTCTCATGTGCTGGACACTGTCAAATGCTTCACTTGGCTTGGCTTATCTTGTTTAATTTTCATAATTCTGAAAAGTACTAGGGTATTTCCATTCTTTAGGGGGAGAATGTGAGATTGAAAAGAGGTTAAGTAAGGTGCCCAAAGTCACCACGCAGCCGGACTGGGTCTGAAACCAGGTTGGGTGCACTCCGAAGCTCTTAACAGGAGACAGAAGGGGAGGGAGAGGAAGGTGGTGAGAACCAGGAGGTCCTGGGCAGCAGCTCTCCACCGCTCCCCAAGCTTCCCGACCAATTGGCTAAGTCCGTACTGTGGTGCTTGTCTCTTAAGGAGCAAAGAGCTGCTTTTTCAGAATCTGCATCTGTCATATTCTCTGTTGATTCTGGTTGACAACTGATCAGATCGTTAAGATCAAGGTTACTTAACCTCTCCAACACTGGCATTTGGGGTTGGGTAATTCTTTTTGATTTTGATTTTTAAATTGAAGTATACCTGCCATACAATACTATATTAGTTTAAGGAAAACAACATAATACTTCAACATTTTTATACATTATGAAATGATCACTATGATAAATTTTGCTACCATCTGTCACCATAAAAGTTGTTACATATTAGTAAGTATATTCCCTATACTCTATATTGCATCCCCATCTCTTATTTATTTTACAACTGGAGTTTATACCTTTTAATTCCCTTCCCCTATTTCACCCATCCCATCCATGTAAGGAAATCATATGATACTGGTCTTTCTCCGTCTGACTTACTTCACTTAGCATAATACCCATGAGATCCGTCATGTTGCAAATGGCAATATTTCATTCTTTTTCACGCTGAGTGATATTCCATTGTATATAAACATACATACATACTACGTATTCTTTATCCATTCATCTATCAATGGACACTTAAGTTGCTTCCATATCTTAGCTGTTACAAATAGAGCTGCAATGAACACAGCAGTGCATATATGTTTTTGAATTAGTGTTTTAGCTTTCTTCAGGTAAATTACCAGAAGTGGAATTGCTGAATTGTAGTTCTATTTTTAATTATTTGAGGAACTGCCATACTATTTTCCACAATGGCTGCACCAATTTTGCATCCCACCAGCAGTGCTTGAAGGCTCCCTTTTCTCCACATCCTCACCAACACTTGTTATTTCCTGTCTTTTGATAATAGCCAATCTGACTGGTGTGAGGTGAGATCTCATTGCGGTTTTGACTTGCATTTCCCTGATGATTAGTGATGTTGAGCATCTTTTCACATGTCTGTTGGCCATCTGTATGTCTTCTTTGGTGAAATGTCTCTGCAAGTCTTCTGGCCATTTTTAATTGGATTATTTGCTTTTTTGATATTGAACTAAGTTCTTTATATATTTTGGATATTAACCCTTGATTAGTTATACAATTTGCAAATATCTTCTCCCATTCAGTAGGTTTCTTTTAGTTTTGTTGATGGTTTCCTTTGCTGTGCAGCAGCTTTTTTATTTAATGTAGTCCCATTTATTTTTGCTTTCACTGTTTTTGAATGAGGAAACACATTCAAAAAAAATATTGCTGAAATTGATGTCCAAGAGTTCACTTCCTATGTTTTCTTATAGGATTTTTATAATATCCAGTCTTACATTTAAGTCATTTTTCCATTTTGAATTTATTTTTGATATGGCATAACAAAGCAGCACTTCATTCTTCTGCATGTACTTGTCCAGTTTTCTCAACACTATTTATTGAAGAAACTGTCTTTTCCACTTTGTATATCCTTGCCTCCTTTGCCAAAGATCGATTAAACATGGAATACATTTATTTCTGGGCTCTCTATTCTGTTCCATTGATGTATATGTCTATTTTTGTACCAGTACTAGGCTGTCTGGAATACTAAAGCTTTGGAATATAGTTCCAAATCAGCAAGCTATAATGCCTCTAGCTTTGTTCTTCTTTCTCAAGATTGCTTTAGCTGTTCAGAATTTTGTTGTTCCACCTATATTTTAGGATTATTTTTCTAGTTCTCTGGAAAATGCCCTTGATATTTTGATAGGAAGTACACTGAATCTGTAGATTGCTTTGCATACCATATGGTTATCTTAACAATATTAATTCTTCCAATCCATGAGCTCAGTATATCTTTCCATTTATTTGTGTCATCTTTCATTTCTTTCATCAATGTCTTACAGTTTTCAGAGTACAAGTCTTTCATCTGCTTGGTTAAGTTTATTCCTAGATACTTTATTTTTTTTGATGTAATTGCAAGTGAGATTGTTTTCTTAATTTCTCTTTCTGATAGTTCCTTATTAGTGTAAAGAAATGCAACAGATTTATGTATATTAATGTTGTATCCTGCCACTATACTGAACTCATTTAGGGACTGAATAATTCTGGTTTGGGAGAGCTGCCTTTGCATTATAGTCTACTTAGCACCATCCCTGGCTTCCACTCAGTAGATGCCAGTAACATCTCCTGAGTTTTGACAATCAAAAAGTCTCCAGACAATGCCAAATGCCCCTTGGAGGGAAAAGCTTCCCCATATAGAGAACCACTGTACTAGATACAGCCAGGGATAAAAGGAGATTAAAGTCCCACAGACGTGACGGGGAAAATCCTCAGAGCTTCTGTGGGTATGGCTAGGAGTTCTCTAGGAATCTTTCAAATGAAGCATCCCCTCTCATAGTCATGGCACCATTGTGACCTCAGACCAAGTGGAAAAGGCCAAGACTCTAACTAGTCCAGAGGAGGTCACAGGCCCCACAGGCTTGCAGGTGGGTGGACCAAGGGGGTCCCTCCAAAAAAACCTAAGGACCATGAGTGGCCTTCCCAGTGTCACTATTCTGGCAGGAAACTCGTATATCTGGGAAATGGTCCTTTCTTTGGTAGCCATCTCTGTAGCATTCATCTGAGCCCAAGCATAAATAGTTAGACAGTAACCATGCCAGATATGACTTTAGGGGCATATGGCATATATGAGAAGTGCCCTGAGCTGGTGCTTGTCTCTCGTGGCCTATCACAAGATGGCCAATGCCCAGGGGAGCCCTTTGTCTCAGGCCCCACATTGGGCCTCAAATTTAAAATCTTCAGTGTTATATACATACTGAATTTTTATGTATGGTCAAAAGCATTAATTTGTTCAATATATACATATAAAATATATCATGCTTTTCATATGTTTATTTTGGAATTTCTTTCATTTTAAGTATCCCCAAAACCTCCAAAAGTAGATGCGGCCTAGGTCTGTCTTAACTTCTCGCATGGCCTGCTCTCATCATTATAAAGCAGAGTAAGCACATCAGGAGTGTGATCTACAAGAGCTACAGGCCCTGGACGGCCAAACACATGCTTATTCTCTGTTTAGTGTGAAATCTCCACAGAAACTTTCTATGCATTATGTTACATTCCAGGATAATTCTTTAAGTAAAAAACATCCCTGGGAAAATGTATAATGATCTCTCAAACTCAACCATGAAACAATAGACAAGCCAATTTAAGAAATGATCAAAATATCTGAACTGTCATTTTGCCAAAAGAAGATACACAGATAACAAGTAAACACATGGAAAAGATGCTCAACATCATTAGTCATTAGGGAAAAGCAAATTAAAATCAGAAAAAGATACCCTTACCCACCTCCTAGAATGGCCAAACCTAAAAAGACTGACAATATCACATGTTGGAAAGGCTATATGGGTACTGGAACTGGTGGTGGGAAGGTAAAATGGTGCAAACATTTTAGAGAACAGTTTGGCAGTAAAAAGTAAAATGAATACCCATCATGTAATCCACACATCGCACTCCTCAGCGTTCACCCAAGACAAATGAAAGCTCATATCAATACAAAGATTTATACACATATATTCATGGTAGCTTTATTTGTAATCACCCCAAGGAAATAACACAAATGCCTATCAACAGGTGAATAGACAGTGAGTGGTACATCCACACAGTGGAGTACAGCTCAGCAGTAAAAAGGAATGAACTGTTGATAAAATATGAATGAATTTCAAAATTATTATGCTGACTGAAAAAAGCCAGACCAAAAAAAGAAAAAAAGAAAAAGAATTATGCTATCTAACCTCATTTATACAGGAATTCTAGAAAGTATAAATAATCTATAGTTACAGAATTCATATCAAGGGTTGCCTGGGAAGTGGTGATGGAAGGAGGAGTGAGAGGGGGAATACACAGGGCACATGGGTACTTTGGGGGTGATGGACATGCTTATTATCTCGACTGTCGTGATGATTATCCCGATGTGCGGTGGCATATCAGGATGCAGAAATCCATCAGATTGCACACACTAAATATGCACACTAGGATAGAGCTCTGGAGCTAGGGGGCAGAGACACAATCATTAATTAACCCACTTGGCTGACTTCTACATTTCCCTCTCCTCTGGCTGAGCACAAAGGTTGGAGCCAATGCTCTTCAGCACTGCCTGGATAGTGTTACTAGAGTGAAGTGTGAGAAACTCATAAAAAATGCAACAGCCTATGGGTGGGTGAAAGGCCTGCTGTGGCACCCTCTCATTCTACCTACAGGGCATCTTTTATCTGGGTAAGTTCTCTCGGAGCCAGAAGAGATTAGGTCAATATACACTGGATATATTTGCATGGCTAAAAACCCCTCCTTAGAGAGGAGAGACAGGAGGGTCCCTCTCCCAAACAAAGTGGCCAGAACAAAGTGGCCAAGCAGCTTGGACCCCCTCCAGCGTATTCGGACCACAAACCGTGCAGTGTCCTAGTGTTCATGGAGGAAATCAAATGCATGTGTGTGCATGTACACACACACACATACGCACACACACAAACACACACAGCAGCACCGCCTCCAGAGCTGGGGTCTGCAGGTGCAAGTTCCAATTAGAACAGCCGGCCTTCTAAAACCTTTTTTATCCCGAACAACGGCTGGACGTCAGCCACCGCCAGGGATTGAGGAAGGCCCCGGAAGGACTGCCGCCAGGACTGGAGAAAACAAAGACTGTCAAATAAAAGCAGCTCATGTGAGTTGAACCTGAAACCCTAGCTTCATTTTCAAAACCTCTTGTGAGAATTAGACAATACACAATTTTGTGGAAAATCAGTCACTGGCCACAAGGAAACAAACTGCCGTCCAAGGCCCTCCACATCCTTCTTTAAGTCATGGGCAGTTTTCATGTGCAAACCAGGGGGCACAGTATTTCTGTAATGGTACAGCCTCATTGGTTGTTTCTCCCTCAATTATTTTTCAGGGTTACAGATGCAAGGTGGTCCCTCTGTAACTGGTGACTCTTTAACATTAATATCACATCAGGGCTTAAAACAAATCTCTGGTACCCTTGTTTTTAGCAGAGATGTATTTTTTTGTGCTTGCCAAAGCTCCCATCCTCAGCAAGAAAACACTAAGACCACAGACTCATTTTCCCCACTCTTCCTCCACCTCTTACTCCTCCCATTTCTTTCATTGACTTTTTAAAGAAAAGCCTAGAAAGGTCAAAGAGCTTATGTGGAGCTCTGTGCTTCCTCTATAATCAAGGCAGCTTGTTCCACAGCCAAGGAAGCTCTCCAAAGGCAGGCCATTGCTGAGGTGAGCCACATCCTGGTGGTCACCTGGGCTGTCTTGCCACCACCACCGCTGCCTGTTGGGGGCTGCTTCCTCCTCTTCCTGACACCATTGTCTTTAACACTTAAACCTTCAAAGGAATGCCAACAATTAAAAATGTTAACAAAAGAATTTTGAAAACCTATATTCTCACCACCACTATCATACTATTGCTCTGTATTTCCCTCCTGATCTTGTCATTGGCATATTTTTTTGTCTACTTAATATGTGTGTTTGTGTGTGTGCATGCATATGTGTGTGTGTGTGTGTGTGTGTACACAGACATATACGTATATACAACTCCTGATTATCCCTCTGACTTGACTTCTCACCTGGGTTTTAGTCATGAAAAATGAATGGCTGGTAAGTTAGCAACAGAAGAAATGGTCCTTTTGACACTTTAACATTGAAAACCAGTCCATTCTCATTGGTGGATGTTAACTGCTCCTAGGAAACACAGTTAGGTTCCTGTGAGCCTCTGTTACAACAGTTTCATCAGTCAACCAATATATAACCTTGTTTTATGTGGGTTTCTGTATAAAGGCACCTTATTTAGTATCTATTGTTCATTCATTAACAATGAACTCACAACCAGCAGCACTGTAACTTCTGCCTGCACGAAGCTGATCTAACACACCCATGTTCTCTGTAAGGCACATCACAACCTTCTTGTTCATTGGAGCACTAGACAGTTCAGAACTACACCTGGTAGCAATCTTAAACATCAAAATCATAAAGAAAAAGCACAAAAATACAAAAAATGTGGCACTAAATTGACCATGAAGAGAACACTTGTTTACAGTATGAGAGCTGAAACAAGAAGGTATTTGCCTCAGAGGGGAAGTTGGACATCAGGCATCTCAAATGCTTTGCTGCTCTGTACATGTCCACAGATGGGTAAGGAAGTGCCACAAATATTGATTTGGGGGTTTCAATAAATTCTAGTGAGTAGGAAATTTACAAATATGGAAGCCATGAATAATGAGGATTGACTATACCTATACTATATTAATGCAGTATATTGTGAAGACAGGAGGTGGGCAGCCATGCATGTTTCCCTTTGAAAATAATTTGCTGCTTCTTACTAAAAATGCCACCCATCATGATAAATAACTTCCTTCTAAAGTGGTGGGAAGCTTTTATCTTCCAAGATCATCTTCAAAATAGAAGGTCTGTTTGAGTGCAGTCTATGTGGGTTAAAGTCAGAAGGTCTGAGTGTAAGTGATGCCTTTGGCTTCAGTCTCCATCAGCAGCCAGACCCTGAACAATGCATACATTTTCTCATTTGTGAAAGGGAAAGTCTGTAGTTCGTCAGTCTCAAGACATATTCTCTTGCACATTAACATATCTAGAAAGGTGTGATCTTTTGTTTTATTTTGCTTAATGGTTATGATGTGTTTTGGTTTAGTTGACAGCATTCTGTTTTCTTCCTGGGCGGTACATAAAATAAAGGTGCAGAGTCTAACCTTTGAAATACAGTAATACTTGATACCTATCTCATGGTATTGCATGTATTGAGCAATAATAACACTTTACATGGTTGTCATGAAAAAATAAATAACATGCAAGTATAGGTACCATTCAAAGCACTTGCAAACTAAGGAATTATTATCATGATTGGGAGTGTTGTCTTGCTCCTAGATCAATCTTTTACTCTTGAGGTTCCCAGGAACTTTCATGAAAATTGCACCATGACCCCCTACACCTCTGATTAGATTTTAATGCAATGGCTGGTACAAACAGATCAGTTCAGTGGGTCATAAAATATTTTTGTCATTGGAAATTGATTCCTAAAGAACTTGAGAACTACTGCTTGGAGGAGAGCAAAACACAAGTTTCTTGGGGACCAGATTAGTCCTTTCTCTATGCCTATGATGTTGCAACCGTGAGATTGCATGCAATCTGATTATTGGGGTCCTCTTACTTGCATTATGAGATTCTTTGCCAGTGCAAATTGGATTTCCTCTCAAAACTGCCTTGACATATGTTCCGTCCTCAAAAGTGAAACAATTGAGGCAACAGTGCAGTCCTTAATTATTTATAACTCAAAATTCTTCTATCTAGGTCATCCCAGATTATCACTGAATTGCTATTTTTTAGAGGGGGAGGGAGGATACCTAGATTTTGTGGACATGAGAAAGCTTATAACACTTTCACCCCAAACAGACAGTTTAAACTACAGACCTTGACTATTTACTTGTATATGTTTTTGTTCCTTGATGTAAAGGGCTAATATAAATCTGAGACATTTCTCTGAATTCTAAATGTGGACAGATGAGGGGTTCAGTGAAGGGCTGACTGCCAGCTGAGAGTGTGCGCACTGAGAGCAAAATATGGAGGTTGCTTTATCTGCTGTCCTATTGTCAAATTACTGTCCAAGTAAGTGAATAAACGGGAGGACGTAGAAAACCCAGGATTCATCAGGCTGCTTCTATGTGCCTTTTGCTAGGTGCTCATATATAACTGTTTCAACACACCTCAGTTTGAGCATTATCATTTCCATTTCACTATTACCAAAACCTGACACTTGAAGGTGGAATGATTTGTTTAAAGTTACAGGAGTAAGGAACAGAATCACCTTCAACACCCACATCCTGTCTCAAGCTCTTGCTCATTCTTTTCAGGAACAAAAGGGCTAACCAGTGATTGAGACACTGTTACAGTCGCTCTGCCATCCACCTTTCCTGTGGTCCTCTCTGAGGGGAATTTCAAGCCTGGCTACTATATTCACATTGTTGCCTTCTTACCATAGTGACAACCATAAGAGGTCACAGTAAAGTTTTGTTGAAATGATAAAATTTTTGAAACAATAAAGTTTTGTTTTCCCTCAAACCAGAAAGGATAGATCCCTTTCCCTCACCACTCCTCCTTTAAAAAAAATAAGAAAGAAAAACTACTAGATGTGCAGTCTCAATGAGATGCATTCTCTTTGATTTGCATTCTGAATAGCATGTATTGTCCTCAGTAATTTTACTTTTGGAGTGCTGGCCAATAACGATTAACATCTCCTTTTCTTAAGTGCAGCCCTGGAACAGAGATTTTAAATGACCTGCCTAAGGTTACACAAGAATTAGCAACGGAGCCAGAGGGGAGCCCAATGTTCTAATCCCCCTTCATTGACCATCTCAGGCCAAACTGCTGTTTCATGCATACTTAGTAAATATTTACAGCTTGAATTATCTTCACAGTGGCAGTTAGGAAGCACTTTCATATATAGGGGTATACATGCAAAGCAGAAGTGAGAAATGTAAACTTGAATTAAATGGACACAACACCCCTGATAGTATAAGTACTGGACTAACACCTGGGAGACCCAGGACTGAAGACTCCTGCTTGTTCTTTCCAGTCTCCTGTTGGCTGGTCTTTAGGTGGAGAAACAGACCTGAAGTCTGCGGCTGGTTGGAGGTGCTCTGATGAAAGAGAGTAAGGAGAATGTTCGCTGTGGACATTGGCCCACGCTCCTGATGCTTGAAAACACCCTATGTTGGAGAAAGTAGTGAAGGCCCATTAGAAGATGCCTTGTTTTAATGTGATGGTTAGAATATTGGTCAAATCATGCCCTACTTCCGAATAGACATGTTTTATATTAAACCATATATAACTTAGACCATTTAGGTTTATTTCTCTTTATAATAATATTGAAATAATTGTAATAGCTTAACACTGAATGGACTCATTCTATTCCAATCACACATATTCTTTAATATAAGAAACTTGAGGAAGGAGAACATCGTCTAAAGGAAGTTTATATTTTTTTAATTAGGTTCTTTTCAACATTGCAGTGAGTAGTGTGAAATAACCCCTTTGGAACTAACTAAAGAAAAGGAGCGGTTTCACTGGCTCACGTGACTGGGAAGTCGAGAGTGGGGGTCAGCCTCCAACAGTGCTGGTGCTCTCTTCCCCTGCCTGTGCCTCGGCCCTTTTCTGCTTCAGAGTACATGGGTGACACTCTGTTTGTCCACACCCCAAGTGACAGGAAAGATCGAGCGTGGGCCTCATTCTAACTGAATGTTTTCAAAAAGGAGGATGCTACCTTTTTTCGCTCCTATTCCAAGTGCTGGGGAAGGACCCTGACTGACCTCATCAGTCGGCTGCCCCACGGACTAAGCCTTGTGACCAGAGCGAACCGGGCTGCTGTCAGCCAGGCCTGGGTCACGTGCCCGCCCTTCCTGCAGGGTGTAGGAGCAAGTTGACTGGGCAGCGACACCACATGACTGCAGCCCCGCCAGGCCCAGGGAGTGGGGAGGGACGGGCCCCGAGGAAAGGGAGCAACAACGCCAGAGAAGGACAGACAGATGTGCTGGGCAGACAAAAAGTTCTAAGAATGTTACTGTGACAGAAATGATTTACCATGTACTCCGTGCCCTACTGAGTTGATTTGCAATGGTTTCAGTGTTATTAACAAGAATATTAGTAACAAAAGACAGTGTTCTCAGTTTCTACACAGAGTTCCAGTACTTCCCACATAATATTTTACGAGTTCTAGGAGGTCCCGTGTGGAGCAGTTGGCACATGTTTTGCTGTACAGCCTTTCTGGCGATGGAGAGACCAGGCCCTAAGGAGGTTATGCAACCTTCCCTAAGTCCCACAGCCAGTCCGTGGCCAAGCCAGTGAACTCTTGTCTCACATCCAGACTGTGGGGATCAGTTCCCTCCTGTTCCACCATTTGGCCCAGAGGAGGAAGATTGATGGAGATTAGGGTTCTCATGTCAAGCACCAGTGTGATTGGCTTTTAATGGTCTTTATTTTCATCTATATTTCATCAAGGAAAATAGCATATCCTTCACTGGCTAAGCACCACTTCAGGAAAAGCCACAAAACATCCCCCTGAGTCCTGTTCACAAAACTGAACAAAACCTAACTCTGCTGAGCTGACAAAAACTGACAACCTCACTTCAGCTTCCCTGGCTGTGACCCACAGGACAAGGATCTTTCTTTCTGAGTATTGCTGTGCATCTTTCTTCATTTATCATGGCTGGAGAAAATGAAAAGCACTACAGAAAATGAGAAGCAGAAACCATAGGGAAAGGAGATAATGAAAGGAAGATATAAAAGGGAAGAAAAAGAAAGAATGGAGAGACTCTAGTGAGTGCTTGGGAAAGAGAAAAATGGAGACCCAAGTTTGGAGAGAGGTGGTGTGAAAGTTCCAGGAGGCAAAGGCAGGTGGCGTTACTGAGTTCCCACTGCGTACTGTGGACTTTCACATCCACTCTCTTGTTGCATTTAATGTCATCGTGACATCTTTGCAAGGCATGTGTGGCCATCCCACATTACATAGAGAAGGAAACAGAGAACCAGATCCAGGTAACTTGATGGATTCATGCAGGTAGGAAGTGAGGAAGTTGTGGCTAAACCTACACACATCCAACTGCCAGGTTCACATTCTTTGTCCTTCCCTCCCCATCACCCTCATACTATCTAATCCCTACTCATTTTAGGACAGGTTATCTGGAAGCAGAGCCTGAGACAAGAATTCTTGTATAAAAGATTTCTTAGGGGAAGCGCTCTCCGGAGAAGGGGAGTGAGGGAAGCAAGCAGGATGGGAAAATTCAAAGCAAGCATATAGCCTTAATTTCTCTAGCTTTAGCCTAATTTGACAGGGAACATGAACTGCCATTCAGAATTCATCCCATCTTGAGGTAAAGGAGTCAAACACGGGCACCCTGCCAGCCAGCCATTGTCTGTGGGCCGTCCTGTTGGTGGGTGGAGAGGGTTGTGGGGGATGTAACATCTCAGGTGAGCGCCGTGTAGCAGAAGGCGGGTCTCTGGAGGAGACAGCAGTAAGCCCTTAGCAGCCTTGCTCGTGGGCTGTCGGAGGATGGGAGTTCCAGCCCAGAAAGACAGTCCGCACCAAGAACGGCTCTTCTCTAAACTCGGGTGCCGGACTCTTACTGTGGAAGAGAAGGGAGAAGGGGAGCCCTAAAGAGAAGGAACCACTACCCCGGGGGTCACTGAGGCCCCCACTCTGAGTCCCGATCCAATCTGCAGGTAGCAGAATGGATTTCTGTGATAATTCGGCCCTCGATCTGCCATCCCAACCACACTGCTACCCTGAATCCCCCCTTGCCTCACCTCCAGGTCAAGATTCAACGGATTACAAGAATCAGAGGATCCAGGACCTTTGACCTTACCTTCCACCACATTCATATATTTCTCACCAACTTTTTCTCCACTCTTTTTTGCTTTTCTCCAACAGATTTTATTTCAAAATTCCAGATACATGATAACGATGGAATCCCACTAAGCCAAGGATTCTCAAGAACTTTAAAAAATATATACCAATACCCATGCTCTCTCTACCTCCAGGAGATTCTGACTCAATTAACCTGGGAATTCTTTTAAATCCTTCAGTGATTCTAATTGAAGCCAGGGTTGAGAAAACTGTACCAGGCATTCCTTAGTCACTTTGGGCCTATATATTAGAATCACCTAGGACATTTTTTAAATACCCATGCTTAGGTTCCATGCCTCAGAAATTCTGGTTTGATTGATGTTAAATGGAAGGTCTGACATTGGGATCTTTTAAAGCTCCCCAGATGCTTTTAATGTGCAGCCAACGTGAAGAACCACTGGCTTGGGATATTTTGAATTGTGTGTCAGGAACGGGAGTTTTGGAACTGCACTGGGATTAGTGTCCTAATATGAGAGGAAAAGAGGCCTCCATGAATAGTAGCAGCTGAGGTGAAAGAAGAGACAGACTCTCTATTAATTTGACAATGAACAGCCAGTTTGATCACATTTCCTATCAAATGTAAAGTGGAACTGGATTTTTCAGAAACATTTTTTTACTCTAGGTCTCTAGCACTCTGTTGGAGATCTGCAAGGTAGCTCCCCCCAAAAATAATGGGTGGAGGAGATATTGTACCTGAGATTTAACCAAGAATTAATTTACCCACCCAGTCAAGACTGCTTAGGCATTATCCCACCCACTCCTGATTCCTCCCCCAAACCAGGTGTGCAGGCCAGAGGAGTATAGCTCTTGAGTACTAAAATTGTCTCCAAGTAGCTGCATTCCTCACATTCATGGCCCTCTGCCTCCCTTCCCTACCCATCACATGCACACACTTTTCCAAACTGACACAACCCACAAGACCGTACTCCAGTCCAGTGGGCCATCCTGCAAAGTCCTCACTAGTTGCCCTTGGTGGCCCGCCTGGACTGGCTCACCTGGACTGGCTCGCCTGAACTGGCCTCTGCAGCCAGGTGGACCTTGACCCCCCTGGGTTGGTTCTCATGCCCTATGCTGATTGTCCCTTCCAACATGTAAAAACTGGTACAGTCAATTCTCAATATCCATGGCAGTTGTGTTCTATAAAGTCACTGCAAACACTGAATTAGCAAGTGCTGAACCCCGCCTCCTAGGGGAAATACAGGTTCGCTTCCTGCAAGCTTCTGGTCATATTGAGCAACCCATCTACATGTAACTGTGCTTCATGCACATTCCATTTACAAACACTTTATTTAATCTATCATATTGATTCCTTAACATTGAATTCACACTAATAGCACTATAACTAGTGCCTAAATGATGCTTATCTACAGCACATATGTTCTCTATAAGGCACACTATGGCCTTCTTATACTTAGCACTAGACAGCACTTCAGCACAATGTTTGGGACCATTCTGAACAGCAAAATCACCAATAGAAAGCACAAAAATACAAAAGCTGTGGTACTAAATAGACCATGAAAAGGACATTTGTTGAGCTGAAGCAGGGATTTTGGCCATGTGCACAATAATTGGAAGTGCCTCAAGTACTGAATTTGGCTTTTCAAATGAATTTTAGCAAGTAGGCAAATTCACAACTTCGGAGTTGATAATGAGGATCAACAATATAAGCATCCGGTTCTGAGCCACAAGATGTTTTAATGCCCTGCTATTAATTTGAAAGCCTGTTTTAAGCAAGAACTCCTAAAATACTATGCAGCTCAGGTAAAGAGAAAGCCTATACAGTGTTATAACTGAGAAACTTTGTGGGAAAATACTCATATTTCCAAAGATGACTGAAATTTTCTTTTTCCCCTGGACCAATGAAACATGAGAGGAAAAAACCAGTATAGGTACGTTGTTAGATTTTGGTTTTTCAGTGGAACAGTATTTTGGAGGAATGAGAAAAATAGTCATATTGTTGCAGAGACAGAGAGAGGATTTTTTTTCTTTTTTTCAAAATGGTATCATCCATTTAAAAAATCAAACAAGGAAGGTGTGCTTGTAAAACAAAACAAAACATAACAAAGGGCTCTATCCAAGCCAGGGGTGTTGGCCTCCATATTGTCCAGCTGCCATCTGCTGGGTAGACGCACAGACTACCACTATCCTAATCACCCCCAAAGATTGAGCAAACATGGAAAGAGGGTGTCTCTTTTCCAATATCCCAGGTCTGAGCCTGTTCAGCTCTGTCACTACATCCATGGGGAAACCACTTCGCTGCTGGCTCAGAGCAGCCCTGGGCAGGGCTGGGGCCTGGGTGCAGACAAGCCGTTTGGAGAGACTTCGTCTTTCACGATATACTTTCTCTTCAAATCTCAGAATGAAGCCACACTTGGGCACTGGCTGGGACATTTTTGAAAGGATGGGCCAAAGCAAGGGCAGGAGCCAGAGTGAGCTCTTAGCACTGGCACTCTGCCCCTCTGCTAGAGTCGGCATAAACTTGGTCTGTTTCTTGGTGGGTGGGACCTCGTAGCCATTCCTCTGGCTTTTGTTAAAGTAGCTTCCAGTCCTGCTTCCGTCTGTCCCTCCAGATGCCCTGAGGGACAGCTGGAGGAGGGAGGAGAGGGCTTCCCCACCCTCTCAGCTCAGCAGCCCCTTAGTCAGCCCAGACACTCCAAATCTATGAACCTGTCTGGACACAACTTCAAGAAAAGTCTTCTGCTTGCCCCCATCCTTCCAACCAAATGACTGCCTCCAAGCTTTGCCTAGTAGAAATCTAGTGAATTTTCACTCCCACTTGAAAACTTGAAGTGGCGTTAAAGAAGAATGCTGTCAAGTTGGCATCTTTTAAACTGTTACCCAGGATTTTCTCTTTTAGTTGCTTCCTAAATGCAGTTTCCTCAGAGACCTGGGAAGTCAGAATTATGTAAGTCCCGAGTCTGCTTGACCCAAAGCTGAGCCCTTCCACTGGACACCCATCCTGGGAGCCTTCTGCATGAAGTGTAGGAGGACTGGCTAATGAGGAGGGTGCAGGACTCCTCAACAAAGTGCCCCCAGATCCTTCAGAGGAGCAGCAAGGCCAGTGGAGGCTTCACAGCTTCTGGTCGAGCACAGAACATTAAATCTGAAGATATTACAGCATCCATCTTCAGAGATATGCTGACTCAAGACTGACAACCCATAAGCACATTTAAAGAAGAAAAATAAATTACTTCCATGTATTCATTCAACAATTATCATTTTTTAATATTTGATTTTCCTTTAAGCTGGGAGAGTTCAGTTTGGGATTACTTCCTGTTGGCCATCCTTTATACGATGTTTTTTGTCAAAGATGTCTGAAGAATGAAGGTTCAATCTCGCAGACTACTTCTAGCTTAACTTCCCATGTCAGACTCCTGGCAAAGGTGAGTGTATGGTATGTTTTTTATTAGATTTTTTTTTTTGGAGCCAGGAGGCATCAACTCAAGCAGAAAATCTTGTTTTGTTGATGTGTGGTGGAGTTACTTTCAACATAAGTGTTCATCATTAGGAGTAATTCTCATGGAAATATTAATATGAGAATCCACCCAAGTTATTTGGAAAGGCATTAAACTTTCAACAAGATTGTTCAACTCTGTTAGGATCAGTATGAGAACACTTGATTTGGCTTTTCTTATAAATGTTAATGAGCAGTTTATATTGGGAAGGATGATAAATATATCCTGAGGACTATAGGGTAACTTCAAAGACCATGATAAGAGAGGTTAAGAGGACGGCAAAGCTCCTAGGTAATCAAAAACCCCAAACCTGGTCCCTCTCACAGCATCTAGGAGAGTCTTATCACATTAGCTAAACTTGCCTTCTCCCTGAAGAAGCAGTAGCCTATGAGACAAAGACTGGGTGCAAAGCTTTAACTGTCCTGTGCCACAGCTCTTAGAATCTGGAGAGTATACCTGGAGCAAATGCAGCTGGAAGGGACAAGGAGGGCTCCTGCAGGAGCGGGTGGTGCTCCCACATGCCGCTCCTGTCCAAGCTGGCCTCAGACCCTTGGCCAACCTTTATATTATGTTTTTTGTCAAAGATGTCTGAAGAATGAAGGTTCAATCTTGCAGACTACTTCTAGCTTCACTTCCCATGTCAAACTCCTGGCAAAGGTGGGTATATGGGATGCTTTTTATTAGATTTCAAAAGTAAAATTAATGCTCAAGTCATTGGTTTTTATGATTATGAAGCTCTTTTCTGAAGCCTCTAAGAAACCTCAGAGTTTTTTCTGAATCACAAAATTGCTTAGGAAGAGCTTGTTTCCTTCTTTTGGTTTGTGTATTTATGGTGAAAATTATGTAAAGAAATGGCTTTTCACTAAGGCAAGATGGGTTTCTTTGTATTGGCTAGCTCCCAATTTTGTCAACTGTCCATATGACTTCTGGTGCCCTTCTACTCTGATCTCTATGCTGAAGTCAGCCGATCTTTTCAAGATGCTCTTATGTCCAGCACCTAACATAGTTCTGGCTCAAAGGATGTTCCATGAAGATTTGGTAAATGAATGAGTGAGGAAATGAATACTGGCTTGCAGGTAGCTAATCCCAACTTAATTATTTTTCCTTTTCAAAGGCATTACTTAGTTACAATTCATAAACCATAACATTTCCTCCTTTAAAGTGTATTATTCAGTGCTTCTTAAATCATAAGACTGTGTATCCATCAACACTATCAAATTTCAGAACCATCTTCATCAGTCCAAAATAAAACCTAAGACCCAATCAGAATCTTTCTCAATTTCCCCTTCGGCTCAGCTCCTGAAAATTTTAACGTATTTTCTATCTCTGTGTATTTGACTATTACGGACATTTCTCTTAAAAGGATCATATGAAATGTGGCTTTTTGTGTGAGACTTCTTTCACTTAGCTTAATGTTTTAAAGGTTCATCCTTGTTGTAGCAACTATCAGTACTTCATTCTTTTTATTGGTAAATAAGCTATCATTGTATGGATATACCACACTTTGTTTATCCATTTATAACTTCATGGAAATCTGGGCTGTTTCTACATTTTGGCTATTTTGAAAAATGCTGCTATGAATATTTGTGTATAAGTTTTATGTAGACATATATTTTCAACTCTTTTGAATATATACATAAGAGTGGAATTGCTGGGGCATATGGTAACTCTGTTTCATTTTTGAAGAACTGCCGAACTCAAAAGTGGCTGCACCATTTTACATATCCAGCAGTGTATGATTCCGATTAATCCATATACTTGCCAACATTGGTTTTTTCTTTGTTTGATTAGTTCTGTTTTATTTTTTTTACCATTTTTAAGTATACAATTCAATGGCATTAAATACATCCATCCACTTGTATAACCATCACCACCATCCCTCTCCAGGAGTTTTTCATCTCACTAAACTGAAATTCTTTACCCATTAAACAAAATTTTCCCATTCCTCCCTCCCTCAGCCCTTGGAAACCACCATGCTAATTTCTGTCTCTGAGTTTTCTGTCTCTATGACTTCTTTAGGGACATCATATAAGTGGAATTCTACAGTATTTGTCCTTTTGTGACTGGCCTATTTCACTTAGCATAATGTCTTCAATGTTTATCCATGTTGTAGCATATGTCAGAATTTCCTTCCATTTCAAGGATGAGTAATATTCCTTTTTTATGAATATACCACATTTTGTTTATCCATTTACCCATTGATGGACACCTGGGTTGCTTCCACCTTTTGGCTATTGTGAATAATGCTGCTATGAACGTGGGTCCCATGTTTTGAGTTTCTGCTTTCAACTCTTTTAGATATATACCCTAAAGGGTAATTCTTAGATCATATGGTAACTCAATGTTTAATATTTTTTGAGGTGCTGTATTCACAGCACTGTACCACCAAACCATTTCCATAGTAGTTATGCCATCTTACATTCCCATCAGCCATGTACAAGAGTTCTAATTTTGCTACATCCTAGGCAATACTTGTTCCTCTCTTTTCTTTTTTTAAATAATCCTAATGGGTCTGAAGTGATATCTCATTGTGGGCCAACATTTGTATTGTTTGTCTTTTTAATTTTAGCTATCCTAATGGGTATGAAGTGGTATATCATGGTTTTGATTTGCATTTCTCTAATAATTAATGATGTCAAACATCTTTTCAAAATGCACTTGTTTGACCATTTGTATTATCTTCTTTAGAGAAGTGTCTATTCAAATCATTTGCCCAGTTTTTAATTGGGTTATCTTTTACTGTTATTTATATATTCTGAATACAAGTTCCTTATCTAATACATGATTGGCAAACATTTTCTCAAATTCCATGGTGGTCTTTTCACTTTCTTGATGGTGTCCATTGAAGCACAGAAGTTTTTAATTTTGGTGAAGATTGATTTATTTTTCCTTTTGTTGTTTTTGCATTTGGTGTCCTAAGAAACCATTGCCTAATTCAAGGTCATAAAGATTGACTTTTATGTTTTCTTCTAGGAATTTTATAGCTTTTGCTCTTGCACTTAGGCCAATGATCCTTTTTAAAAACTCATCTATAACATAACATTGTATTAGTTTTAGGTGAGGATAATTTTATATATATTACAAAATAATTACCAAAATATGTTTTATTAACATCCATCATCACAGTTAGAAAATTTTTTTCTTATGATAAGAACTTTTAAGATCTACTTTAGTAGAAACTTTCAAATATACAAATAGTATTGTTAACTATAGTCACAACTCCAATGATCCATTTTGAGTTAAATTTTATATTTGGTATGCCTACAATTTTTAAAAATATTAATCTAAAAAATATTTCTTTAAAAACAATTGAATTTATTCCTTACTCTGCAAAAGAGGAATGTTACTACAATGTTGGCAGTTTCCTTAATCAGAATCATTTTCTTGTGAATTCTTTTAAAATATGTAAGTATGTTTTCTTACTCTGCTGATGGATAGTGACTGCAATGGGGTATGTGGGGGGGACTTCATAATATGGGTGAATGTAATAACCACAATGTTGCTCATGTGAAACCTTTATAAAATTGTATATCAATGACACCTTACTAAAAAAAATTAATTAAAAAATATATATAATGTTCACATGTAAAAAATGTCTGGTCTTTAGCCATATATACAATGTATTTAAGAATTCAGAAAATATTTTAATATTTCATTTAATTAAGAATTTAATACATTTTTGTGTGACTAATGTGTACATGCAATTTCCTTGCAGAAATAGGGTGGTCTGCAAAATCAAATGCTGCAGAAAGGTCAAGGCAAGGAACAGTCTGGGAAGACCTCTGGGTTTGATGGTTAGAGATCATGCCTGTAGATCATAGTGATCATGAATTAGCCCTGTGCTAGTTCAATGTCAGCAGACTGGGAAGGCAGGCAGTAAGGTCCATGAAGTTGCAGCTAAAGAGACTATTTGTTGTAGAAAGGAGAGAAATAGGATAATTACTAAAAGGTACATAAGAGTCAAGCAAAGAATTATTAAATATAAGGGAAACTTCACCATGTATGTGTGGAAAAGAGATGGTCCATAAGAAAAAGAGCATGAGGAGGCTCAAAAGAAGAGAGAATGAGAGCCCAGTCCCCAGAGGCAAGCAGAAAGAAGGAAGTTAAAAGCCTAGCTGTCACAAGTAACTTAGAAATCAGTAAAACCTATATTCCTCAGAAGAGCAATGGCTTATTCACAGATCTTTCACTGCGAGGTCATTACTGAAACTGAAAGAAGTTCAAAGACTAGAATTTGAGCTGCAGATGCAGATAGACCTGGGTTTAGATACTGTCTTTGCTGCTCGCTAGCTGTGCAACCCTGGGCAAGCTATGTAATGCTTCTGTGCTTCAGTTTCCTTTTCCATAAAATGGGAACAGCAATCCCTCATCTCATTGTCTGGGTGAGGATTATAAGAGGACTACATATAAATCTCTTGATAGTTATAAATTCAAAGTAACTAACAAACATATCTACATTACTTCACTTGAGCATTCAATTGATTAAAATATTATATTCCATTATAAACTTTTCTTACTATTTAGTCACAATACTCTTGACAAATACCTGAGAAGTACAGGGTTTGTGTAAGCATTGCTCTTCATTCTTGCTATATGGAGTTGAATCTCTTTCCCCTCCTGTCTTCTAGAATAACTGAGATGAAGTTAGTCCACATTTTACTCAAGCAATTCACATGGGCTGACTTGAAAATATTCCAGCCATACAATGTATTCAGCACCACATGACCAATCTAGTGATGTCTGAGTGATGACATCAACATACCATTTTGAAATCTCTTCCAGCCCCAAGCTAGGATAAATTATTAAAGCTCTTTATGACTAAGTATCTCCATACAACATTTTCTTAATCTCTGCATAATGGAAAGATAAGCTGTTTCCACCTTTCTTGTGCAACCATATTTACTCTGGGCAAAACTCATTAAAACTCCTCAGTCCAAAGAGTATTTTACTTCTAAAAGAAATAAAATTGCGAAAGGAAATGCTAGTGACTTCCAGCCACTAGGTTTTGTGAGACATAGACATTGGTGAGCAATCTTTTTGGCAACATATGTGTTAGCCTCACTCTCATACTCTAGTCTTGGCAATAATGTTGTTTTTCCCCAGTAAATCCAAGGAACTGTTATTAGTATCTTGTTTTTCTCAGAACATTTTTCGTTTATGCTCTTAAACCTTTTCCCTCTCATGAGCTTCCTTCTTTGTTGTCTTTACTGTATCCTGTTGTAATAAGAGGATTTTGTTTTTATAACGATTTGGAAAACTTCCTTCCTGGCATTCAGATTCTCTCCTCAGATGTCAGAATGAGAGATAATGGTCCATTGCTAGCGCTTGAGTAAGGGAGTGATGGAGACACAAGGGGAGCCGTAGTCCCCACAGGCCAGTCAGGTGGACATCCTTCATGCGTGAGAGCAGCCCAGTGTGTACCAACAGTGGTTTACTGTTCGCTCCCATGCACCCGGGCATTAAAATGCAAGGCTAGTGTTTTGAAAATTGTATTTCCTAATCTACACACTCTTTGTAATGTCAAAGGCTTTCTAAAGAACTTAATCACTCAGAACAAAGTTGGATTTATCACAAATGCCAACTTTCTTGATCACAATCTGCTCTTCCCAGCTTATGATAATACCTACATTTTTCTGAAACAGCTTCTGTTCTGCAGTTTCCTTCAATGAACTAAATATACAATAATGTTTTTAAAAATATCTATGGAAATAAGGGAAACATATAGCTTATTGTGACCTGTCTATAAAAGAGATTTGAAAACTGATTATCTTCCAGATAAGATTTAAATATAACCTTAATTTCCAAAAGTTGCCTACATACCAACAAATACTAGAATTTTAGTACTTTTTAGTTAAAATGATGTATGGTGGTGTGTGGGGAGACCTACGTGTCACCTAGTCCAAACCCTCCCTTGTGAATGAAGAGACAGAGCCCAAGGAGGAAAAAGAAAGGTCCAAAGCAGCTCACAGCTGTCAGCACTGTACTTAGGGTCCAGCTCTCAACTCAGCGTTCATTTCATGTCACTGCCTCTTTTTTTTTTGAGGCTATCTGGTACATCAAAATATGAGAAATCATAATGTAAACTTTCCAGAAGCAGAAACTAGATTTTCTTTTTAACCCCTAGCCACTTGCCAGTCTCCTCTTGACCTAACTTTCTGTCTGATTCCCTCTGACACTAATGAACCAGATAGCGAACTAGGATTGTATGACTGTGACAGAGTGGAATTTAAGTCCTTAGGTAAAACCCATGGGTATCTACAGTGGGTATTTGGTGCATCTCTTTAATCCAGCTGTCTTGCCAACGGGTTTCAGCCCCGGGCAAGTTCACTATGGATTCAATGTGACCAAAGAAATTGACAGCAAAATGTTCTTGGGGTGAAAGGATTATACCATTATACCCAACTTTATTTCCAGGTGGCAGGTCAGTCACTAGAATCCCATTCACTCAGAGCGAGTCTGCATGCAGCAAGCTGGTCTCTGCCTCTGGGTCTCTCTGTCTGCACAGCCATCCTCTGGGCCCCTCTGTCCATACAGCTGTCCTCTGGGCCTCTCTGCACAGTCATCCCAGACAGCTGTCCTCTGGGCCTCTGTCCTCGGCACTGCCACAACTCCACTCCAGCCTCTGCTCCCCTGCAGTCTTGCAGCCCTGCCACCATGTCGTGCCCAGAGCACTGGGTGGTGCTCTTTATATAGAGTCAACAGCTATGTATTGCCCACAGGTGTGCAGTGAGCTAGTCAGGTGAGAATCCTGGCCACAGGAACTCTCATTTTATCCACACCAGCCCTTGTTCCAATGATGAAGCATCTGTTATATGCAAGGCAGCAAGTAGGTTCTGAATACCTGCAAATTACAGATAAAAATAATCAAGTCCTCCTGCCCTTGAGAAGCTCACAATCTGGTACTGAAGAGAAACTGGTTAATATACAACCCTCAGCCAGCACACTGTTAAGAAGGGATGTGCAGCTCCTTGGCTCAGAGAAAGTGAAGAAGGGAAAGGCAGCAGCTGCTGCACAGAGACTATAATTTGGCAGTTTGGGAGAACTGCTCAGTCTGGTTCATCAGAGCTGTGCTTCTGAAACTTGAACATGTGCACAAATCACTGGGATTCTTGTTAAGATACACATTCAGATCCCGTAGGTCAGGAATGAGCTCTGAAATTCTGCATGGCCAGCCAGCTCCCAGGTGATGTTCTCTACATTCTGAGGTTTGTGATTCAGTAAGTAGTGAAGAGCTATAGGGGAGATAGGTGGGGCCACAAGCAGGAGCAAATTAGTAAAGTGTTTTGAAAGTCATGCTATAGAATTTGGATTCTCTCCTAAAAGTAACAGGAGTAACAAATATACTTGAATAACTTGAAACTGATGTTGGTTTTCTAACTTTATTGAAAGTTTCAAAGTCATTTCCACCAGGAAGCTGTCTCTCCCTTCCCTGGGTGGAGTGTCCTGTAACACTTCAATATGGAGCCTGTAAGGTAATACTGATTCACCCGTCTATCAAATTCACTTGACTTTAAGCATCAGGAAGAATCTAGCATTGAATCCTGAAGCTGAATGCATCCCATACCTATACTGTATTGACCCATTGGAGTTTTTCCATAAACTTTGGTCATATAATGTTTGCTGTAGAACAATGGTTTTCAAATGTCAGCATGCATCTGAAACACCTGGAGGGCTTGTTAACACAGAGATTGCTGGATCCCACCCCCAGTTTGTGATTCAGTAAGTCTGGGTGGAGCCTCAGAGTTTGCATTTCTAACATGCTCACAGGTGATGCAGAAACAGTTGGTCTCGGGACCACACTTTGAGAACACCTGGTATTGAGGGACTATTGATTACTTCCCACCTAACTCCAAGCAGTGTTAACAAAGGAGATAAAATAAGTTAATGGCTAAAAGCATGAACTCTAAGCTGTGCAATCTTCGGCAAATTAGTTAACCTCTTCAAGCCTCTGAGTATACACCCATAAAATGAAGATAATATTTATAACACCCACTCCCTAGGGCCAATATGAGGATCCAATGGAAAAAAAATACATGTATATATATAAAACATTCAGTAATTACAAAAAAGTATTATTATTGCTAAAGGAACTCACCTCACTTGCTGATGGCACAGAGAGAATAAAACAAGGTTTTATTCAACAAAATTACAATGCATTTATTTACAAGTAAATTTGGCAAATGTGAGCTTAATCCCTAATCTTTCAAATCTGTAGGAATATCATAGCCCCTGTTGTAGTTTTGTAACCAGAGTTTTTATACTTTATGGGTGAAAACACCAGCTGACACCCATCTAATAAAAAGATTTATACTTCACACCCACTGGGAAGGCTATAGTGAAAAAGGCAGATGATAACAAATGTTTGACAAATTGGAACCCTCATACATTACTGGTGGGAATGTAAAATGGTGCAGCCACTTTGGAAAACAGTGTGGAAGTTCCTAAAAAGTGAAACATAGCATTACCATATGACCCTCCTAGGTATATAGCCAACAGAATTGAAAACAGACTGTGGAGAAAATGAAGGTTCCTGTGGCCAGGATTCTCACCTGACCCTGGTCAGCTTGCTCACTACCCACATGTGGGCAATACATTGTTACTGATACTGTATAAAGAGCTTCACCCAGTACTCTGGGGGGCTCAACTGCAGTAGATGAGAGGCTGGAGTGGTGGCAGCACCGAGGACAGAGACTGAGACGGCTGCAGGCACAGAGAGGCCCAGAGGCAGAGACCAGCTTGCTGCATGCAGATTCACTGAGTGGATGGGATTTTAGTGATTGACCTGCCACCATGGGAATAAAGTTGTGTATATACCCCTTCACCCCAAGAACGTTCCACTGTCATTTTTTTTTCAGTCTCATTGAATCCATAGTGAACTTGTCTGGGTGAAACCCATAGGCAAGACACATATGTTCTCATAAAAATGTTTACATGAATGTTCATAGCAGGGTTTTTCATAGTAGCCAAATGTGGACAGAATCCAAAGGTCCATCAGTGGATGAATAGCTAAACCATATGTCTTGCCAATAGGTTTCACCCAGACAAGTTCACTATGCCTCCAGGATTCTCTCCTCTCAATCTATGTGCCCTTAGTCCTCTGCAATGGTCCCTGTGCAAGGAAGCTCGAACATTGTTCTCCAGCAAAAAGTCTTGCAGACACACAGGCCTGACTCGTGTCTCTGTGTCTGACCTCTGCCTCTTTGGTCTCAATGGCTGGAACTGCTGCTCTGGTTTCAGCTGTTGCCATAGCTCTGGTAAGATCCTATTGGACTTGCCATCTAATTTCCTTCCATCTGCTCCTGCCCATATTAAATCATCCCACATCTGGGTCCTCGTAACCTTCATGGGGCCCTGGAAATTCTTCTTGTGAGTAACAGGTCTTATTTCTTTGCGGATTGTCGTTGCTTCTGCCTCTCCTAAGTCTGCTACTGTATGTATCACCTCGCTTATGGGATGTCCTAAGTGAGGGGAAAGAATGGCCACCAGAGACCCAAAGAGGGATGTAGGAGCCATTTGAAGTACAGTATTTCTCATCCCAGTAGTGAAAATCTCTTCATCTGGGTTATAATTCTCTGGACTATAGATGGCATTTCTTATGCCTAGCTCTTGTAGCACCTGCTGGAGTTCAGCATACGTCTACCATCTAACAGGAGAGGATGGCACAGTAACCGGATTGGGCCACACAGCAGGAAGTGCAGCCATAAGCCAATCGAGGAGGGAGTGACTCCCTGAGTCTGATGTGCATTTTGTAATCCCTGCCTCAAGGGCGGGCTGCACTGTCAGGGAAGACGGCTTTCCCATCTCTGATCCCGACAGAACAATTCCATCCACCCCTAAGTCCCAGACACAGGAGCCAAGCTGATATTGACTCTGAGGGCTTCTGCCTAAACTGGGAGCCCAAATCCACCAGCTCAGCCTGAGTATAGGGGTGGACCGTAGAGTGCTCCATGACCTGGGGAGGGGGCTGCTCCTCTCCTTGGGGAACTTTCAGCTGCTGGGTCTTTATTTTCTTTACAACCACTGGGTGTGCTTTCAATACAGGAGGCGCCAGTGCCTCCGGCACTACCCCTTCATCCTTACCCAGCTCCTCCATTTCTGGGGCTGAAGGCACCTTTCCCCTCCCCCGAGTGCCTCCTTTGCTACAACCTTCACCTTTTCTACTGTGCCTCACAGCAATGCCACCTCAGTCTTCAGAAGTCTTACCTTCAGCTCAATGCTTCGCAGCTGATGTTCTTGTGCCACCTCTGCCTGTGCTCCCCTCAGGAGTTCGTCTTTTTCCTTGATGGCCTCTTCCTCCTTCAGAACACCTGGCAGCACTGCCATCTCGTCTCCAGTGGCATCTTGCTGCCGGCGCTGTCGTGCTGCCTCCTCCCACATCAAGGCCAGCTCCTTCCTCAGGGAATCCACAGAGCTTTGCAGCTGGCGTTCTCGTGCTACCTCTTGCATCAATGCCATTTCCCTCCTCAGGGAATCTGAAGTTTGCAGCTCACGTTCTCGTGCCACCATTTCTTGGGTCTCCTCTGTAGACCTTTTTAAGACTGTGAGAAGCAGCCAACCCACAGTCCCCGCTGCCTCAGGGGCACTTTGCTTCTCAAAGGATCTGCTCACTCTACCAAGAGCCACTCCTACTGCCTCAGGTGTCACTTCCACTTGTCTCTAGTCCTGGGGTGGGGCCCAGTCCTCTAGGAAGCAAGCCACTTCAGACCACATACCCACTGGGGGATTATCCACTGTCTCCCCATTCACAGGGGCAGCCCGCTGAAGCACCCCTCCCACAAGGGCAGCCTGTCTTTTTCCTTGGTCAACAATGAACCCTGCTGACTTTCGCCAATTGTCTTGCCAATGGATTTCAGCCTCGGGCAAGTTCGCTATGGATTCAGTGTGACCAAAGGAATTGACAGCAAAACATTCTCAGGTTGAAAGGGTTATACCCAGCTTTATTTCCAGGTGGCAGGTCAGTCACTAAAATCCTATTCACTCAGAGCGAGTCTGTATGCAGCAAGCCAGTCTCTGCCTCTGGGCCCCTCTGTCCTGCACAGGCCATCCTCTGGGCCTCTCTGCACAGTCATCCCACCCAGCCATCTTCCGGGCCTCTGTCCTCGGTGCTGCCACCACTCCAGCCTCCGCTCTGCTCTCCTGCAGCCTTGCAGCCCTGCCACTGTGTCGTGCCCAGAGTACTGGGCGGAGCTCTTTATATAGAGTCAAATTGCCCACAGGTGTGCAGTGAGCTAGTCAACCAGGGCCAGGTGAGAATCCTGGCCACAGGAACTCTCATTTTATCCACACTATATATATTCCATTGTGGCATATATCCGTACAATGGAATAGCATTTAACCATTAAGAAGGAATGAGTAATGATATACACTACAATGTGGATGAAACTTGAAAATATTTTGTTAAGTGAAAGAAGTGTGATATAAAAAAAACACATTTTGTGACTCCACTTACATAAAATGCCCAAAATAGGCAAATTCATAGAGACAAAGCAGGCTGGTGGTTGCCAGGGCTGGGGAAAGAAGAGAGTGGGAACTGACTGAAAATGGTATGGGATTTCTTTTTGGGATGATAAAAAAGTTCTGGAATTAGATAATAGTGATGGTTGCACTCATAAATATTCTAGAAACTACTGATTGTACATCTAAAAGGGTGAATTTCATAGTATTTGAATTACATCTCAAGTAAAAAAATGTTTAAGACACTATAATTTCACTTAGTAAGAATAACATTTTCATCTTCAAGTTGTACTGTGCAATAAGGTAGTTACTAGCTACACGTGGTTCTTGAGCTCTTGAAATGTGGCTAATCCAAAGTGGGCTATGTTATGAGTAAAATACATGATGAAACTGAAATAGGTTAAAAAAAAAGGAATATACATTAGCTAAATACATGTTTGATATTGAAATATTTTTGGAGATAGTTAAAATATAAAACTAACTTAACTGTTTATTTTTACTTTTTAAAATGTGGCTACTAAAAAATTTAGAATTCTGTATGTGGCTCAAACTTGCATATCTTTCTACTGGCCAGCTGGCCTCCCCAGTAAGTCCATGTCCTTGTAGAGGCACATGGAAGTATTTGCATCTGGGGCTTAGTGAATCTAAGACTGGTCCTTTTCCTTTACATAAATCTCTTTGTACCCAGGACTTGATTAACTCTTTTGCATTAGCATGACTCAACACATGTAAAGAGGGCAATTCAGTGGGTATTTCCAGTTTTTGTTCTTTGAGTAGAAGGCCACCTGCAAAAACAGAGCCTTGTTATCTCAAAGAGCAAGGTTCTGGGCCATTATTTTAGAAAGTACTTTTTGTGTCTCTTGCTGATGAACTACACAGTAAGTCATCTGAAAAAGAATTTTTTAAGGCATAATTTCTTTCCCCTTAAGAGTGACTTCTTTTTCCAAAGCTCAAGTCCTATGTCAAAATATTCTTAGCCTTGACATGTATTTCTAGATATCAGTGAAAATTGATAATAAGATTTCTCTCAGAAGGGAATATTATTGTTAAATGAGCTGAAGATAAGAACTTTTTGGTAGGTGAAGTAGTTAAGGGCAAATTATTTGAATAATGTAGGAATGTCTATTAATGGTAAGGAAGTTAAGTAGGTTGACTGCTTTTTTTAAAAGCATAATATCTTTTTATTATAAAAATAATATATTATTTTGAAAAATGTCAAAAACACCAAAAGCAAAGAGAAGTAAATAACCAACACTCCCAATCTCACTACCAGAGATAATCATTGTTAATATATAAATGTCTATCCTTCCAAGGGAAGAAAGCTCTTGATGAATCAAAATTATTCTATACAGGGAAAATTGGCCCAATTTCTATTGTTGACTATTGGTCAACACATGGTAAAACATTTTATTTTTCATTCAGTCAAAAATGATTCTATTGTCACTCTAAACTGTGAAAAGATAAATCCAATTTCTATAGGTTTGGTTATATAAAATTCCTGTGTTGCAATTTAGTAGCTGGGCTGAATGTAATCCTTTAGCCTTTGCTCCAATTAAACAAGAAAGACACTTATACTACACACATAGATGTGGGTGGGCATGCCTCTATACATTCTTTTCTCTTTGCCAATGAAGTTGTATAAAAATATTTACCGTGCTCTTATAGGCTCATGAATGTGGTGTAGTGTCCACGCCATGAGGCACAGGATGGATTATTCACTGGCATTTTTATGGACCCATATTCAAGTGTTTCCCCAGCTGTGTTTACAGCTTTGACTTTCTAAGCCTCTTAAGAAGGAATCAGTTTTGATCATCTTAAATCCCAAAGTAAATTTTCTTTCTGAAGATTATTCTAGTTGCCATCACAGGTTAGTCTGGCCTATTGAATCATCTTTAAGTGCTGTGACATTCAAAAAGGAAAGCAGGGTTTTGCTTCAAGGAGAAAGGGAGATTGGAAATGTGACTCAGATTCCTTCCTGTAAGAGGTGAGATTTTCAGAACTCCTTTGTTCCTTTTTCTTTTTTTTTAATATGTAGTTTTATTCTTTAGTCATTTCATTGTGTAAGTCTGGTCTCTCTTTAAAATAGTGTAAGTACATATAGAGTTAAGATTCTTATATGGTATTTTTTGTTTATTAGTTGATATGTTGATGACTTTCAATGTGTAAGTACAGACATATGCTCTCAATAATACTTATTTCTTGACTAAAGAGAAGTATAAATGATATTTAGAAGTTTTAGAGATGGTAATTTATAGGTGATTCCTTATTAGGTAACTTTTATAAATGATTATGTTTAACATTCCTTAGTTTAAACCTTCCAGCTGTAACCACACAATTAGCCACATTTAGAACCAGAGTATTTGCTAAGAGCTAAGGCTTTGCCATTTAAATGTGTTAGCTTGGGCTGATCCATTAACCTATCCGTGCCTTAGTTTCCTTACAGAAATAATAACTAGTTAATTGAGTTAATTCATGTAAAGTAAATGGCATGTTGATAAGGTGTCAATAAATATTAGCTGCTGTTCCTTGAAGCTCCTACCACTAATATATCTACAACCACTACACTCTTGGCCAGTGAAGCAATTCTGTTCTTCCAGGCTGAGATCTTCGAGAGCTCCCTCTGTGAAGAAATGAGGCAACAGGGGAAGCCCTGCAGAGCCCGCCAGGTAAGCCAAATCAACCAGACTGTTCATTTGCAGACACATCTGAGTACTAAGAAAATGAGATAAAAGCAGCAACAGCTGTCCTGTGAGAGACTTCATTTGGTTAACACATGCTGACCTCTTACTGGCTATATGATGCTGTCCTGTGTGCAGGATATTGAAGAGTAGACATAAGATATAGTGCCTGTCTTTGTGATCCTCTGTCTTCTATGAATTTCTAAGTGTGCAGTACTTAGCTGTTTGTGTCCATGTAGGGAATGTGTTTTCCCTAGATTTCTAAGGGAAAAAATAGAACTAGAAAATAGAACATTATACACAGAACACTAGAAAAGAAAAAGATACACAGATATTTAACTAAAATGCCCAAGCCTCTATATTAATCAGTTCTTGCTATATAATAAACAACTTCAAAAAAACTCAGTGACCAAACCATTGACCATGTATTATTTCTCACAGTTCTGGGGGTTGGCTGAGCTATTCCTCTGCAGGTTTTGCCTGGGATCACCCATGAGCCTGACTTTAACTGGAAAGTCCCAAACAGCCTCACTCGCTGGTCTGGGATGGGTGCTGGCCAACAGTGAGTCTCTTCTCCTCCCCAGGCCTCTCACTCACCAGTGGGCTAGCCCAGGCTTCTTTGCAGCATGGCCAGCTCAGCATTCCCAGAGGGCAAGAGGGGAAGCTGCAAAGCCTCCCAGAGCCTAGATCTGGAACTCCCACTGCATTCCAAGGCTGGATCCCCACGATGGAGAAATAGCCCTACTTCTCCCTGAAAGAAGCAAATCACATTGCATAGGGGCTGGACGCAGCCTCAGTTAACTACAGCTGCATAACAAGCTGTCCCAAAAGTTCATTTCTTAAAACAATGATATTCTATTTCTCTGTGAGTCACTGGAGGCCATGATTATACTAATTTCCCAAAACCTGTTTATCACTCTTTAAATGGTGGCATTTCTCTTTAGTGGCATGTTTTTTCCTCCTGTTTCTGTGGTTAATCGATTTGAAGTGTTGTGACAATACTAGGGTCAATGATTTGAGGAAAAAGGAAAACTACATTTCTTTCTCATTCTCAGAGTTTAAAAGCAGATGAATGAATTTAGGAATGGCTTCCAAAAGTCAACTTGGGAGGAGATGAGGAGAGTATGTTTTAATAAAGAAAAAGAGCCAGATTCCAAGGCTGTGCCACACCCTTAGAGTCTTCTCTGCACCTGGAGCTTCCTTTGCAGGGCAGGAAATCGCCCCATCACGTAGAGGCTGAAGGAAGTAGACAGATGTGAGCATGGAATGTGAAAGTAGTCAACATTCTGTAAACATTGAGGCAAGGAACTCATGAGCAGTAAACAGTGTGGGCTGACTAAAGATATCTCAAGTTAGTTTTCTTGGCTTCACATATTTTCCTTCATATTTGATCCTGAAGAGGATCATATCTGATCCTCTAAAATTCTAAAACCTATGACCTACAGAACGATTGGTCACCTTTCCACTTACCTGTGGTGGAACCCTTTTTTTTCTGGCTTCTCTGTTGTGCAAAGAGAAGAACTATGGCCTGACACCCCTAGAGAATCTGCCCCAAATGGTGTGATTTGCTTTACTTAGAAAGGTTAACCTGGGTGTTATTTCAAGAACAGAAGTATGGACAAGACGGGATAGAGGTAGAAACCTCAAAGGATATGGAGATTTCCAGAAGGATGTTGAAGCCTTTCTGAGTGCTATTTCTGAGGTGAAACACTATGTCATGGGAGGGGAAGTCAGAATTAAGTACAGGAATTCCAGAATGAGAAATTTTTCCCTGGAGAATTTTTTTGGTGCATGGGTTCAAATGGAATTGCAAATATTCCTGGCAAAGAAGTTATCTGTGAGACAAAGTTCCTCAACTTGGCCAGATGAGTTCTTTATGTCTAAACACACATTCATACATTTTCACAAATACATGTGAATGTGATTTGATTCAAGCATAGGTACATATGTGTAGTCATGTGTGGGTGGTCTTATTTTCCCTTTTTTGGCTTGGCACCTCCTACACATATCAATTCCCAACCCACCCACCTACCTGGATAACTCATATTAATGATCTAGTATGTATCTTTCCCATTTTTACCCAAGGCTATATAATCATACACAGAGGCACACATACACATACACATATACACATGGATACTTTCTGATCATTGTTTCACAAAAAAAGAACCACATTACACACTTTTCTTCTGTATCACATATTACTCAGTCAACAGTACCTTCTGAAGTTCTTCCTGTCAACCAGCATGACTCTGATTAATTCTTCATGACGGCTGTATTAATTCTTCTATGATGGCTGTATCCATCACAGGGATATGCAATAGCTTAATAAGCCATTCCCCTATTGTTAGAAATACATCACAGCTTCTACAATTTGCTAGAAAAATAAAAACACCTCCCTCCCTCAAAAAACAAACAAAACACCTTTATATAAATCTTTATGTTCTAGTAACTTTATTTATATTGGGGAGGTTTTTGGCCTTAAGAGTGTATATATTTTAATAGCTATCTCCATACTGCTTCCCCAAGAGGCTGGAGCGTTTCCCATCCCATCCATGCTGCATGCAATTGCTCCCCTTCTTACAACCCTGCCAGCAATTAGCTACAGATCTTTTAAATTTTAGACAATATAGTAGATATAAATGATAACTCATTGTTAGCTGAATTTGCATTCCCCTTACATTTGGTGAATTTGAGTATCTTTCCATGTTTTTTTAGGCATTTGGATTTTATTTTCTGTGTGGGTATTGCACATTCATATCTTTTACCTGTTCTGTTGCTTTGTTCTTGTTTCTGTTGTCAAACTATAATAAATTTTTGTATATTATAAAAATATATATTATCTGCATTATACATATTTCTGAAAATCTACCATGGTCAGTGATATTTTTAGGATATCTTTGCCTTCAAAGTTATAATTTTCATAGTTAAATATGTCTGTCTTTTTTCTGTAGCTTTTTTTTTTTCTTTTGAGAGGGCATCTTTCATTCTCTGTAGCTTTTGACTTCTCTGTTCTGACCAGGAAATTTTTCCTGTACAATAGAGTACATACAAACTAGATTTTCTTGTAAGAACTTTGCTTTATTTTTGTATTTTTCACTGATACATTTGTGCTGTAACTTTGGATCTGCAAGAAAATTGGGGTGCAGTAAGGTACTGATTTGAATCTAATGGCTTTATAGAGGGCTCTAACAACAGATGAGGAAGTCTTCTGCCCTGCTCTATCCCTATTTTTCCAAAATTACTTTCCTTTCTTTAGTATTCATTTTTCTTTAGGAACTTTAAGATCACTTTATCCAACTGCCATACAAACAAACCAAAAATACCCATATTGTTGTGAATTTTAGCAAAATATACACACAATTTGGGGGAATGTAATATTCTTATGGCATTGAGTCTTCTCATCTAGGAATATCATCTTTCCACTTCTTCATTTTTCCTTTATGTATTTTAGTATGAATTCATTGTTAAGTTCCTTTTTTGTTATATCCATTTCTAAATATTTCATAGGGGTTTCTTTTTCATTATTTCAAACAAACCTTTTTCCATTCTTGTTTTATTGCTAGAGTAGAGAAAAGATAATGATTTTCTTTTGGCATGTTTTTGGCCAATCTCTTTATCAAATTCTCTTCTTAATTCTAGGAGATTTTTCCAAGATTCCTTTGGGTTTTCTAGGTTTACAGTTATATCATCTGCAAAAACAGTTTTCCTCTTCTTTTCCAATGTTTATTCCAGTTTTTAAAGTTGTTATAATCAAGTTCATAATATATTTTCTTCAAAAATTTTAGTCATTTTAATATCTATTCTTTCTGCTTCTTAATCTTCTATAGTTTTACTTTTTCTTTTTAAAAATCAAGCTTGTTTATCAAATGTATAGATTTTTAATATAACAAAAGTATTTTTGATTTTCAAGTAGTCAACTTTTTTGTCATTTTTTAATACATTTTTTATTATTTATTGAATCAAAATAACCTATATAAATCTTTGCCCTTTGAATTTGCTGATGTTTTCTTTGTAGCCAGATACATGATCATTTTTATCAGTGTTGTACAGACATATGAAAACTAATGAAAATTGTCAGTGTCAGGAATGTAGGATTTTGATCACTTATGTTGGGAAGCAGCATGGCACAGAGGTTAAAACCAAAGACTTCAGGAAAAATATGACCACTTTCAAATCTTGATTTTACCATGTGACCTTAAGCACATCTGTAAGATGTGAATAATAATGTTATCTATAATAGCATATAATAATAATAGAAGTAAAATAACATCATAGGGTTCTTGTGAGGATTAAACATTTAATATTTATAAAGCATTTGGAATAGAAATTAGCACACAGCAATTTATAATTACATTATAATTATAAATTATGTATTTTATATTAAATTTCTTTATTTATTTATATAATTAGGTGGCATATAAATAAAAAGAATTAGTCAATTCACCTATGTTCTTTCTTTTTATAGAAATGTCTAATATAGTCCAAGGAGAAACATTGGGTTAATATAAGTTTTCTGGTGTTTTTGAGAATGGCTTATAGGTTAAAACATTATTCTGTTATTTCCTTTCTAATTAAATTTTCAAGTTATTTAAGTGACAAGTTTTAAAATGTAGCATTTCCTGTGCTCTTTGTTTAGATTTTCAGTGCTCATCTTACTTCCTTCAATTTTTCTTACTTTACTACTTATTTTTTTTACACCTGACCACACTTAAATTAAAAATTCTTTGCCCTTTAATAAATTTGCTCCCCATCTCATTCTTTCTTAATTAAGTTGCCTTTCCCCCAGTAGTATAAAAATAACCATTCTTATTATACTTTAGAACGTTTGATTTCCCTCAGAGCAGCTCAGGAAAGATAAGGGAGTTTGCATAGTCAGACTGGATTAGATGTGTGCCCCTGAGATGGTGTTAAGTATAGAGCATTCTATAGTCCATTCATTTTTACCATTTCTAGTGCCCTTCATTTCTTTGTGTACATCCAAGTTTCTGTCTATACTTCTGCCTAAAGAAAATCCTTGCAGTTCATGTCTACTGATTATGAATGCTCTCAGTCTTCATTTATCTGAGAAAGTAGATAGGCCCCACTGAGAAGGTGACTTTTGAGTAACAGTTAAAGGAGGGAGGGAGGTGGCCCTGTGGACATCTGGAGGAAGAGTATTCTCGGCAGAAAGTTGTTAGGTGGAGGTATGCTTGGTATATGCAGGGAGAAGGAGGGATGCCATTTGTTTGAAACAGAGTGAAAGGGAAAACTGATTAGGCCTGAGAATCACCATGAATTTGGCAATAAGGGTGTCACTGGTAACTTGACCAAATGCACACAGCTTTGATGGAGAGTAGGAAGGAAATGCCATGTACCTCATTTCATATGATGGTAGACATACTTGATTCTATATTTTATTCCTTCCCTCCAGTTTGTTTGTTATTGGTTTAACTTTATTCCTTACATTTTTCCCTTTTCCTAATTTTCACAAGTTTGATCATTATCTGAGGCAGATACCTCGGGTGTGAACACCTTGAGTTCCCTGCTATTTGGCCCTAATCTCATTTCTGCCTGTGCCTGCCACAAGAAGAGGCAGGGATGTTTAACTGTTCTTCCCTGCAGTCCCTGGGCACAGAGGAAAGAAGAGGGAGTGTGTGACTCTGGTTCATTGTGTCAGTCTGGGCAGGAAACAGGTGCTATTGTCAATTCAAGTCACTGAAACAGCTTACTATGGGACTATTCCCAAAGGTGAGCACCGAGATTGTGCAGCGCTCATGCTATTAAGAGTGCATTTCAGTGGGATGGGTGGGGCCATTACCACAGGAGGAGAGCAGCAATGACTAGGATGCTGAGAGAGAGAGCACGTGCTCCCTGTGTTGGAAAATTAACCACTCCATTAATCTGGAAAGGAGTTTAAATGCACAAAGGAGAGCATGCCTCTTCCCCAGGCGTGCTGTACTTCCACAGCATCATGTTTTCCAGTCTCCTGCTTCTGCATCACTCTTTTCTTGGGAGAAGTGACCTGCAATTTGCCATTCCCATCCGAGAGGTTCAGCCCCACCCCAGACGGGAGCACAAATCCTTAGTCTTGGAGCATTTAGCTTCTAGTTCATCATATAAGAGACAAATTAGTCTGTCTCGGACTTTGGACTGAAATTTTAATTCACTTTCAGTTGCAAGAAACAAATAGATCCAGCTAGCCTAAGTGTCTTTCCCTTCACACACCCTCTGGAGATCTAGGTAATATTGACCCAAACCCCAATACAACTGCTTGTGAGAATGCAGTTCTCGGGACAATCTTTGCGCACCCCTGGATCCCGTTCTCGTGCGTCTCCTGCCTCCACACTCCCACATAGGCATGGACTCTGCCAATCCCACTTCCCGCCCACCTGGCTCTTCAGTGTAGAGAGTTCACCAGCTCCTCCTGAACATCCCCATTACTTCAGCATTTTCTGAGCATAAGAAATTTAATAACAGGTCACTTTTTGTTTGGTCTCACTTTGTATTTTTCTTCTAATGTTTTCCAGTTTAAGGAGGACTCCCTGTGTTTGTGATAAGAGAACAAATAAGGAGGGCACCAGTTTCTAGTTTACTTTTAGTGTATAAAAATGGGAAATGGGGGGAAAAAACTATAAAAATTCTTTCCTAGGAAGAGAACAAAAATCAGCAGCTATCAGCAACTCTGAAAGGATATACTGTCAATTTGAGAACTGCCCTCTAGCAATCTCACAGCTCAGATTGATTTGGTAGTTCCTTCTGCTCCTGCACTGCCACCACCTGTAAGAATTGTTCGTATGTATGGTGGCCCAACATTTCAGTGAAATGGCCATCAGAAATAAATTGTTTTCCATTGTTTCCATTTGTGAAACCATCACCATATACTCCAGGCAATGTGGTAGCCCATGTAACTGCGGGGTGGTTTTCAAAATGTGTAACAACAAGCACATCACAAGCACTAACCGATCAGAATAGACCTGACCGATCAGAAGCGATGTCAGGAGTAAATGCCTGGTACAGCCCCAGGCTGGACACCAGCTGAGTACCTACCCTGCCTGTAACCCAGCAACAGCTCTGCTAATTCTTGTCATTTTGTACCCAAATGCCTCTTTTCTCTTTCCCTTTCAAAACTACTTTGTTAATCGTGCATTTATTCCGCAGACACTATTAAGCTTCACCGTGTGCTCTCCCAGCCTTTCTCAGTCCCTGTCCCATTGTTGCTCACATAGGTATTTTCCCAGAGTCCTTACATGTTGAATCCTATCTGGCGTCTGATTCTGCCAGGACCCAGACGAGTGATAATGTCAAGATCACAGATAGCAGAGCTCACTTGTTACATTTGAATTTTTCCCTGTATCACTGCAGAGGGTAACTTCATTTCCACTACTTCAGACATGTACATTAATAGACTCTGATTTCTATTTCTCACTCTATCCTTCTTTCCATTATACCAGCAGGATTTATTCTAGGACCAACTCTGCTTTTTTATGAAATATCATTTCCAGAGGAGGACTATACTCTGACAGAAGTCAGCTATTTAAGCAGGGGTAAACAGGGTAGGTGGTATACAGACTCTATAGAATGGGGAGATTTGTAGGAAAGGGGATGAGGACAGGGAGAAATAATGGTGACAAGTTTAGAGGGTTTAGCTTTGAGATGATTGGCACTTGGGACTGACTTGCTGGTGACCCCTGGCATGTGGTTCCAGATTCCTTTTTCCTGGAGAAGATGCTACCTCAGGATGGGTTGAGGGTAAATGGGGAACCTAACATCTTTTCCAACTTCAAGTTCAAAGGATTTGGTACATGCAGCAGGCCCAAGGGGCAGATATGAGGAAGGGACATTCATAGCACAATGGCTGTTCCCTCTGCCCAAACCTCATGGCTACATGACTTTGAAGAATTAGCATCCCACAGTATATATGGCTTGGAGTAACACTGACACTATGTCACGGCTGTGAGTTTATGGGTGGACAGACACACTGACACTGTAGTCACAGCTGCGAGTTTATGGGTGGATGGAACATGAACAGTGTTGACCCAGGTGCCGCCAAATTACCTAGAATTTATCAAGAGTCACTCAACATGGGGTGTGAGCACGCCTGTGGCAGGACTTGTCAAAGCTGTGCTTTCAGTCCACCTCTTGGGGCAACTGAGAGAAAGTGGGAAAGGACTGGAGAAGTGGCCTCTCTTCTTGCCAAATGTACCACTCCACTTAAAGGGGCAAGCTAACTGGAAGGACCAGCCTAGCCACATGGCCTGATGGATAATACTGATATCGACAAAGCCTCAAATTAAGATACATAGGGAGATCTGGGACTCTATTACCCAGACCAGTTAATAATACTGCTCCTAGGTCTTAACTCCATTAATGTTCACTGAACTGAGTGCAAAATGCAGGCCTCCCCTTGGACATTCTCATAGCCCAGGAAGAATGCGTTTGTGCTGTCTCACCTATATGTCGGCCTCTTGGTTGCATCTCAAAGTTAAACATTTCAACTCAGGATAAGTTGAACTACTCAGTAATGCAGACTCCAGGAGAGGTTCATGATGATAATTGGCATAGCATAGTAGGAGGGGAAAGTGTTCATTACTCTATGAACATCTAAACTTTGGACTGACGTGCAGGTTTTACACTGACCTTGGGAGGACATGGATGTTCTTGGGGTAGGGGTTACCAGAACAAGATGTGGAGAAGCCCTCCCTGCACATTACCCAAACCAGGTCTAACACTGCACCTCACTGTGGCTTCATGATCACCAAGAAGTCTACCCTTGTTGACTTCAAGATGGATTAGACAGATACCCATGGGAATTCAGCTCTCAAAAGGGCTAAAAAGAGAAGGCATCCACCCAGGTTTATTGTCCAAGTTAAAATGGAGCATCTTCGCCTGCTCATGATTTGAGAAAAGTCAAGTGAACTTTTCTTTTGCTGAGACTCTTTTAGAATCTGACCAAGAGGCTGTATCCACATTAATGTGGGTAGTTTTCATGATATTCTTTTTCTTAGATTCTTTGACTCAGGAGAACTAAAGGACGGCTTCTGGGCAATGACCCCTACTTTTGAGGATCTGCGCTTTCTTGGAAAGAAGTGAAAGTTGATTGGGAAGGAAAATACTTCCCCACCCAGAAAGCTGGCTTCCTTTGTACTTATCACACCAGAGGAGATCAGCAACATGGTTCCACTCTTAATTTTGCTATCCCTTACTGGGACATCTTTTGTGTAGATATCCATGAGTCCCTTTATGTTACTAGTTATTATGAAAAAAAGTGAAGAAGTTGGACTCTTCGGCTTGCACAGAGCATCCTGCAAGACAACATACAGATGGCAAGAGTTTGGAGGGCTGTTATGAGGAAAATGGTAACTTGTTCGTCCTCGCCAAGGACTAAAGATATACAAATAGAATGAAATGGGATTTAAATTATACAACACTTAAAAGACTTAGGAGGTTGAGGTGGGACTTTTTAAAAAATGTTTAGTGAAGCTGCCAACCCCACCTTAATAAGGAATATCAATTCACCTAAATGTCTACAGATGTTATTGTCACCTGTAGAATACAAGTCTTTCTCTAGTTCTCATGGTGCCAGTCAGTCCTGACTGTGGTCATGAAACTCTGACACTACATTTGAGAAGCCGTTAGTCTTCCTGTCCATTCAGAGAGCCTGCCTCCAAATTTGTGAAAATCGTAAAGCTGTAAAAGGTCACAGGTCCACTGGGGTGACACACACAAAATCTAGAAGCATGTGGGCCTCCTTCTCTGCCTGGTCCTACTTGGACTCAGGTTGCTGAGCTGAAGCTGTGTGGGTGCCTGGGAAGATGACGGGCTCTCAGGTCTAGAGGAACTGCACTCCAGTGTCAGCCCTATCACTTACTAGCTGAGTAAACTTGGGCAAGTACGTTTTAATAACCTGGAGCCTTTAAATGATAAGAAACAAGCCCATGCCCCTCCTTCATGCAATGGCACCTGTACTCCTCCCCCACTACAGCAATGTCCACCTTGTGCTTTAATCACTGGTCCTTAACTCTACTTCTCCATTCACAATGGGGTCCTGAAAACAGATCTTTCTCATCTTTGACATCGACTAGCATATTAACAATGTTTTACAAGTTTGATGAAGAAGTGAGTAAATGAATGAATACTGTCTAGACTGTAGCATTATTGTGAAAATTAAATGTAATCAAGTTAGTTCCCTTCCTAAAGTCTACAGGCCTAGACTCCTGGGAAAAGGAAGGGATACCTCAAGATACAACTTAATGTGAATTCCTCCATTCCCTCATTTCCTCTCCAGTCTTATATTCTTTAGTTCTTTTAACTAATATTTATCAAAGGCACTGGGCTAAGTCCAAGGAGAACCCCAATAAACAGGGCCTCTCTTTCCCACATGCACTTGGGATAATTTGAGAAAAATTCAAGAGCAATTATGGAGGCCAAAATATCACTTGAAACGGGGATGGCCGCACTGGAACAAAGCCTGGAACAGGGGAAAACCAGCCTTGAAGGCACCTGGACAGGACAGATCTGGGCACGGCCCATAGCGTCCCAGACAGTTGCCTGCCCAGGACAGACTGAGCATGCAGCCGCTCCAGAGAAGTCTGGCTCACTGCCAAGTCAGAGAAGGACGAGCAAAGGCAGGCTAGCCTGGTTGCTCTGTCCCATTTGTTCGGTCAGGGCTCTCAGGGACAGAGAGAGTGACGTGTAAAGCACAGTCCAACTGCATTTGGAAACTGCTTTCCTGTGGCCTTTGGGTGGTGGGGGCGCTCCCGCCTTGCACAGGGTTAGTAAGGTGTGCGGGCAGGAGGGTAGTGGCATTCTATGGATGGGAAGGGTAAGGAGATGTTGATGAGGTTTGACAGGCAGCAAGGCAATCAGAAAAAGCCTCACACACCGGGCATGGCCAGCGAACCGAAGGTGGGTGACCACTGCGAGGAAAGGAGGGGGCACTGACCAGGACTGCCAAAGATGGTGACAGGTGTAGCTGGCACTGCCAAGAGGATCCAGGTCATAGCACCAGTCTTCACGCTTAGAGGAAGAAAGAAGCCTGGTTCTGCCAGGCCATTAGGACGGTGAGGACGCTGGCAAGCAAGTGGGATCTGGGCAGACAGGCTTGAAGTGAAAACAGAAGGGAACAGGTCATCTGGGGCAGCCTTCAGGAGTCCAGGAACCAGGGATCACAATCAATTCAGAGAAAAAGACAAAGTTTGAGTGAGGGAGGGAAGCACTGAATGGTTGAGAGAACACAGCCAAGTGGTAGCATTCTTAGGTGTTTTTTGCAGTGGAAGATTCTTGGGTGATAAGAAGACCCAAGGGGTGGCCCCAAGAACGGGCAGCTTAAGAGGAATAGAGGCAAATATCTTACAGATGAGGGGGTCAAGAAAGCTGGAGGAGTCACTCTAACAACACAGGAGCCCTCAGGGTGAGGCCCACGTCAACAAGGAGAAGAGACATTTCACGTCGCTGGCATGTGGCTTCGGGTCACCAGGAGCAGCGCTCTGTGAAGGAGCCAGTAAGGAAACTAAGGCATGGCAGCCACCAAAACAGCAACAACTGTCACCAAAGATGGAATAACTTTCTGCCCAAACCCACCTGGTGTTGGCAAGGATGGAGTCATAGAAAGGGAAAGATACTTACAGTTGTGGGATACAGGCCTTGTGACAAGTATGGAGAGAGCAACGAAGAAGTCTTTTTATTTTCCAATTCATTTTTTTCTAGTAAGAAAGAGTTGCTAGCCATAAATCTGTAGGCCATAAACCTCCACAAAATGTGTGCTGTCTCCAATAACTGATCTACCCCCTCATCTCCAAGAAACAAACAAACCAGAGAAGTATCTGCTCCTACACTGTAGATCCAGAGTATCCTCGAAGCTTATCTGCAAACCAGGCAACACGGGGGCTGCCTGTCGTGAAAGAAATGCAGTCGACCACATACGCAGAACCAGATGGCATCTATCACATCAGCTGATCGTTGTGATTATTACTATTTTCCATAATTGCCCTTCTGGGATCTGCTTTACATGCATCATGCTAAGTACTTGTAATTAGCCAATGAAAGATTCAGAGCTAAGCTAGTTTAAAAAAAGAAAAAACTGAGGCCAATAGGATGGAATATATATAGCAATTCCATCTCAAATGCTAAGTACTTTCAGTCAAAGAGACTTTATCTAGAGATGCCTTTTATTAAAATCAGATGGGATATGTTCACTTTTGTTGTGGCATTCAGACATATTGGACAACTCTACAAATATGCCATTAAAAAATAAAAAGGAAGCCTACCAGTTAAGTAATTCTGATAAATCACGAGGCACAGTCTTAGCAGTAGGTTCCTTGCCAGGAAGAGTCCTTGAGAATGCCAGCCTTCATTGTGGTGATCTAGAAGGAAAGAGCTTTGAAAACAGGCCTTTTTCCCCCTTGAGATTTCACTGTCAGGATCCATAAAAGAATTCAAATGAATCAAAAGGCCCATGTGCACTGGCTGGTTAACTAGGACAGGCTCAACCTTGAGTTCAGAGAACTTTCTAATGCATTCCACCTGCTTCTCCAAAGAACAAAGTTTACCGGACAGAGTGACTGCGAAGCAGTCTGGCTTCCAAAGGGAAAGATAATCACATGGTAGCCAAAATGGCATATCATGGAAGTCCAACTCAACACTGGAAGCATTGTCACTCTTAATAAATTGTCTCATGCCCAAGATACTGAATTTCTTCCTTTTTCTTTTTGCTCAGGCCTTGAAGCACTTTATTACCTGGTCCCCCTGACCCCCACCTACACCTGGCATGATAGGTTCTCTTGGCTTCAGCAGGACGAACATTTCCTTGCCATGTCCTTCCTCTCCTCCCACACACACCTTCCTCGCTGCCACACGTGGGCTGTAATCCCCCTGCCTTCGCCCAAGCTGCTGCCCTGCCTGGAATTGTTTGCCCTTCTCACCATCTCTCCAAATCCTTCAAGGTCCAGTTCGTGTTCCATTCTCCACAAAATCGTCCCAAGGTGCCAGCCAACACCAATCTTTTCCTTTCCTGATCATCCCTTCCACTTAATGTCAAACTAGGGATAGAATTGCACTGTGCTTGGACTTGAAGATTCTGAGGCTACCTCTGAGCTCAAGGGCACCAGAGCCTTTTAGCAATGGCTGTGAGAATGGTGTGGGAGAGAACAGAGCAGCGTGTTTAGTATTTGCTAACCCTGGACTAGAGCATCCATCTTGACAGTGGTTTGTCTTGGAGCTTAATTTTACATTTCCTCATATTATCAAACTGTATTTAGTCCCACTTCTTATGGCTGTTCTGATAAGATGTATAGATTTTAAAGGGATAGACTTTTGAAGTTTAGAGACAATAACTACGCAAGATGTCAGAGAGTCATAACTGATCCTTCTGCAGGGCCCCTCAAGTTGGGCTTCCCTTCTTGGGGCTGGTTCCACAGGCCTCAAAAAGATAATTTCATGTACCCAGGAGGGATGGATTTCCTGGTGTGTTTGCTCATGAATACACATAGAAATCTACACATATGTATATGTGTCCTATACATATATGCCCACTGTATAAACCAGATCACTGATTCACATGCAGCTGTGGCTGTGCAATCCATCAGCAAGTTCTCAGCCTCTCTGTTCCTTGGTCTTCCCATGGGTAAACACAAACAGAAATAGGACCTGACTTACAGGGTTGTTTTAGAAAGTGCTTAGAACAATGAATAGCACCCACTAGGCACTTATTCACTGTTAATTATTATTTATATCTTTCCACCAGCACATCAAAAATATTTCCATAATAATGCAATAGCTCAAATAGAATAATAAAGCCCATACTGAATTTTTAAGCCTCTAAGGATTATGCTATAATCAGGAATATCAAGATGTCTCACTTGAGATGCCCAATTGTGTGACACACATCTTGTTTTTTCTCTTCTTTTTTACACCATACCTGGGAGCCAACTCCACTCCTGATACTCCTGGTTCATTTCTTATTCTTAAGTTTTATTTCCCAGACCATATAGGCAGGTGACTGAGGATCTGTGAATAGAACAGATGAAGCACCACAGCCTCTAGGCCTTTGGATGAAGCTTTTTGCAGTCACTTCCTGCAAATTCTTTTCCCCTACAGCCCACCCCTCTTTCCCCAAAAAGTACTGTCTGGGGTAACGCCCTCCCGAGTTGGACTTGATGCCCTTGGAAAAAGGTGAGGCATGACTGACACACAGGGAAGGCAGGCAACTGTGAAGACAGCTGGAGGTGAGGCCTTCTAGGTGATTCATCAGGTAGGCAGACTCACCCTGCCCCTCCTCCAGTCCCAGGGGACACCCTGTCTTATGAAGGAGAAGTCTCTGGTTTGCTGATCTTTCTCAGTAATGTATCAAATTGGTGGCCTGGTATTTTTCCCTAAAAAATTTACCAGTGAGAGCTTTTGTGGTCTTTTTTGCTGTTGCTATTAATAATAAAGGAGTAGTCAAAGCTACCTTAGTTTCTATTGGATAAAAACATGAATGGGTGTGCTTGTTTTTTTTAAGCCTCCAACTCTTTTCAAAGTGCCCCCAGTTCCCAGGTGGGGAAGGTAGTTCAGAGCAGTGGCGGGGAGAGAGGCCAGCTCTCCTGAAGCAAAGAATCCAGAGCCTGCCCTGTGCCCCTTACCTTGATTAGAATTTCTCCTCCTTCCCTTCCTGGTTGTTTTACAAGGTACTGAATGGCTGCACCCAATGTCAAGGCCAAGAGATTGAAATCAAGAGGTTCCTTCTGTCCCCCTCTTCCAGCTCCCTCCCCTGGACAGAGGACAGACAGGCGGAAAGCCTTTGGAGAAGTGCAGTGCCAGAAGGTGTGGAACCAAAGTATTTTAGTATCAGTAGAGGAGGGATACAGAATAAGGGAAGAAATAGGAATTTCAACTTGTTTTTCCTTAAAGGGAAAAAATAGCTCTCCGGGCAAACAGGCCATCCTGGGAGGGAGAAGCCACAATTTCCCCAGGTAGCACATTCAAGAGGGTGAATAAATTGTCCAGAGATGCTGGATAGGGGCCACAGAAATACACACTGTTTAAATACAGTGATGGGAGTTGTTTACAATCTTCTCAAGGATGCCAAAGGGTTTAACAGTCAGTGCTAATAGCTCCCAGCTGCTACCGTGTGGCCAGCTGAGTGGTAGCGTTCCTGTCTTCCTGCTAGAAAAGCTGAAGCAACACAAGTGACTTGCTCAGGGTCAACACCAAGCTTGGGACAGAAATAAATTCTGACTCCTCCCTCCCACCTCTAACCAGCAGCTGGTGCCACCTTATTACTGTACTATCATTTGAATCTGAATCATTTAATTGCTCCTAATTGCAGGCCCTCAGTGACCTGTAACCCCCATGTGACTAACTGCAAGGCAAGCAAGGTAGAAATGACTGAAATTTTTACAAAACTCTGGGAATTTAAAAGCTGGGAGCAGGTGGGGGTAGGGAAAAAGTGTTTGAAAACTTGGCTTGGAAGCTGCTGACAAGTACCATGTTTAGGTATTTTAAAAATGAACTTTAAGTGTCACCGCCAATGTATTATATTGGAACAGTGAGGCACTTGGGATTCAAATGGTTGTCATTCAAAAAGGTATGTGGGGGTAAATCTCAGATATTTTCCAAGCAGTCTATCTTCACACTCCTCCTTTTTATGTCCATTAAATCACTGTCTCATTTCAGTGTTTAAACTTCCTTTTTAAGCTCTTTTGTACAGAGCTCTTGGGAGGTGGTGGTACTAGGGGGCCCGGGAAGCAACCAGCCATATACATTCAGATCTGGCCATGGGGCTGGACACATGCTGGGCTCAGGAAAGAAAGTAAATTCCACAGGGCAAATTGCTCTAATTCATTTGTCCACACAGAGACGCCACCTACCTGCCCTCAGGTATTCAGGTAAACGACAGGTGGGCGGAACCTACTGACTGTTTCAATAGCTGAGGTCCCAGCAATGTTTTATCTGTCGGGGCTCCAGTGATGTCACACATTTCCTGCTCTCAACCAATCAGTGCCCTTCTTCCTCTAGGCACCTGTACACCAAGGTTAAGGCTGGTCACTGCACCAGCAGCCCTGGGAGCTGCTGGATTCTCCACAAGCATGAGAGCGGCTGGGTCAGTGCTGCTTTGAGAGCCCCAGACGGACACTTGAAAAGGTGAGTTGAAACCCTCCGTTTTCCTCCTTTGGCATTTAGGCGCCTGGCCCCTGAGGGAGCTGAATGAGGGGAAAACGCAAGCTGAATGGCGGAGCCCTGGGTGTGTGCCCCAGTGGGAGAAACCCTTTTGGGAGGGAAGAGTAGAGAAAAATGCCTTTGACATTTTGGTTGCACAGGAAAGTTCTCTTTCTCCTGGGCCAGATACTTAATCCTTTTTGTTCCTCTTCATCATTAATCCAGCCTCTGCTCGTCTGGGAAGTTGATCTGATTTTTTTGAAACCCTGGAGTAGAGTGGAATGGAGACTTTTTTGAAACTTAACTCAAAGGTACAGACCTGTTCTGCCCATTCCCTATGGTTGGGAGGCTAGCACCGACTGAATCCAGAGTCGCCTTATTTTTGCCTTAGACCTTACTTTCTGTGTTCATCTCCTAAGAGGCAATTTCCAGCTAAACCTGGGAGACAGGTGGATTCTCCTCCCTACCCAAGTCTGTTCCTCAGACAGGTAAATTCTGCTGCCCTGCTCAGAAGCCCTCCACTCCAGTTTTCCTCCCTCTTCTTTCAAAAAGTCTGCTGTTTTCTTTGTTCCCTGTTAAACACTCTTTTCAAAACCACTCTGCAGTCTGGATTAGAATTGTTTACACTCGGACCAGGAGTGGCTGCTGGCTGACTTTCAGATAGAGTAATTTCCTCAGGGCTCACAAGAGTGTAACTTCAGGTCTGATTTTCAATCATTATGTACTCTTTTGTTTTCTCTTTTTTTCTTTTAATAGCAAATAATACCAAGGAGATTGTTCTGCCAGGACCTGACTTTTTTTTGTTTTTTAATAATTTTAGCTCTAGGGTCTATTTTCATTTTCTTAATCCTGATCACACAGCCTGCACTACTTCTGTTCTTGACAGCCCAATAACCACATTCTGCCCCCCGTGCAGTTGTTAAGAGTGAGGAAAATAAATCATCTCCAAACTCATTTCCCTACTGGGATGAGCTGCAAAACTGAGGGAGAGAAATCAACAGTTCAGGCAGGCACTTTGTTCTGGATTCCTTCAATCAGCTGTTTTCTGAGACTTCAGTTAGTAAATATGGTTGGGAGGAAATTTTTGCAGGGAATTACGCTCATATTCATCCACCCAGAAATTCAAAGTGCCTATCAATTCTCTGAAAGTATAAATTGAAACAAGCTGAGAAAATTTTTGTCTCAGACAGTTGCTGCTCACCACTGAGAATCTGCCCTGGTCTTATTACCAATTTCTCTCTTAATCCTTGGAGGTTTGCATTGTTCTGTAACTGACCTTTGTGTCTGTTCTTTTCCTGAGAGGTGTGCTTCGGTTGGTGGCTGCTGTTCGTCCCTTACTAGTGTTCTCACTTGATTAAGAGTTGTGTCAGTGAAGGAGAGAAAAAGATCTCTTAGATCTGAATTTTCTGGATAAAAATGTGTCTGTAAAGTCACAAACCTCCCCCACAAGAGTGCATTCCCTCTGGTGTGCCCTGGTTCACTAGTTCTTTGCACAGTAGTTCATTTTTGGCTAAACAGATCAGTTCTTCACTATGTATGAGGGTCCCTGGCTATTAATGGAGCACAACTGGGGATACTCTACTATGCCCCCAGCTAAAAGAAAGGAAAAAAAAAGACAGAACCTGGAATTCAGAGTCAGGTTATCTGCTGGTCTCCTGGATAGTTTGCACACGAGTATTGTTCAAAGGGTGAAAAGATCCGCATGGGTTCCCTTCCCCATCCCTTGGCTCAGGTGGCAATAATGCCTGACTGAAAAATGGAGTCTCTTCCATTTACAATCTTGAGCAAGTGATTTATCTGCTCTGACCCTCAGTTTCTGCATCAGTCAAATGGGACATAATAATTCCTATGATTTAAAGCAGTCTGAGAAGTAAGTGGGGGAACTTATGGACAGTGTCAAGCAGCCAGGCTCTGTGCCAAGTGGGTGCCACATAAAAGCTGGTCCACCCCTCTTGAGAGGATTTTCTTGTACTGCTTGGAGGAGATAGTCTGACCCTGATGGTCAGACCCAGACAAAGATCTTCTGTGGCTGCAATTGTTAGGAACCCTGATAGCTCTTGTTATTATTAATTGTAAGTAATTAACTCCAATATTAACAGTTTGGAGAAAGAAAATGAGCAGGAGACAGGAGAATGCTTATATTATATCATTAAACAAGCCAGTCAGATTGGCCTCACCTGCCTCCCAGGCCATGGCCACCACTGCTACTCCCGCCTTTCCCACCTCAAAGCTCTCATCCACAGAGACCCACAAAATATGGGCCTCCACGGGCCTTGGGGGGAAATGTCCTGTTGTCATTTGCTGTAATCTGACTTGGCAGGCAACCTTTCTGCTTTCAGTTGTGCTATCTCAAGGGCAGACTGGCTGCTTGTTTTCCTCCAATCTTGCAGATAAACACCCCTTGCCACAGCCTGGCAGCTGCTGTGCAGGGCACTGGAAGGAGGAAGCAGCTGGCTTGGAGTCTGCCCTGTACTGTGGAGGGGCTTGTGGATCCCGGATATGGCTGCACCCTTAGTGGAGTACCCTGTGCTCTTCAGTGACCTTGAGTCATTGTATGAGCAGGAGTGTCCCCAGGCTCCCAGGATCTTCTCCAGGTCTCAGCCTGTCCTGCAAAGATAGGGTGAGTTTTCATCACTCAAGAGCAAGGTAACTGCCTAGTGGATTGAGGACAGGGGTTTATACCCTTGAACCTACTTCATAAACTTGAATCCTGGGGCAGAACCTCAATGTCCCTGCCCATCAGTTTCCTTGATTACCCTTTTCCAAGAAAGCGTGCTAAAATAGTGTACTTCACAGCCCCTGTGGTCCTTTACCAAGCTAGATGGCTGCAGACATGGGGGGTAGGTCAGGCTGACTGTAGGGGAGGGGGCAGTGCTACACTAGGAAATATTTGTCGAATGTATTTAATTTTAGGTGGAACAGAGGTACTGCCTTAGAATAGCAGGCCGGTCACTGGTATCGGGCTGTCTGGGTTCAAAACCCAGCTCCACGTGGTACTAGCCATGTAACCTGGAATAATTTATTTAACCCCGTTTACCTCAGCTACAAAATAGGCTTATTGTGAAGAACATATGAGTTGAAATATATAAAAAGCTTAAAATAATACCTGGCACAATGTGAGCTATTACTAGTATTATTTTCTTGAAAGGAAGGCATAGTGGGTAGAATCAGATCTGAGTTCAAAGCCAGGTTCTGCCATGTAATTACTGGGCTGAAAAAGTTTCTTAATAACTCTTTGTCTCAGCTTCATCATCTGGAAAATGGAATACCTCTCAAACCTGGTGCTGTTGGGAGGAATAATTGAAAAGTTTCATGCAAAGTGCCTGGTGTATGGTAACAGCTCAATAAATGTTAACTCCTGTTATATTATTATGGTGAACAATTACATTGGTACAATTAGACTTCTTAGGTCATGCTACTGTTTGGATATAATAATGATGGAAACAGTAGTAAGTTGAGGGCCAGAGACTCTCTGAGCAAAACAGATTTTCTAAAAGATCCCCAAAGGCTAAGAAGGAAAACCTGTTAACACAGATTATCTTGTTTATCTTGGAATTCCAGGGCAGAGTAGCTGCCAGTTGAAATGCCTGGACTTTTGCAGACCCATGGGCAGTCAGATTCTGTGCTGTAAATAAACAGTGAATTCCTCTGGAGTAGTGATTCCTCAGTTCCTGACTCAGTGTCTCCTTTTTAGATTCGAATTCCTCACTTGAAGTGGAGAAATAGGGTCTGCTGGGATCTTGACTATGTGAAAGGACATTCTGGAAGTTGCTGCCAAATGAGGTCACATGAGGGAGGCTGTAAAGCGTGTGCTCCTCATTGCCTCAGTATGCGTGGACTTCCTGGTAGTATAGAACTATTCCTGATATTTATGGGCTGGCATCACACAGACTCACTTTTATGTGGGTGGCAAATTTATTATCCTCTGACAGGGCTTTTCAAAACTATTTGGAAGGAAGACTACATCACTCTTCCTGGGTTAAAGGGATTTAACTCCCTACTATCCCCAAATAATAAGGGTCAACATGAAAAACATAAAAGTTGCCAGTATAAAAATTGCCTAAACTGAAATCAGGGACAGAATGTGTTGGTTGTCTCCTGTAAACCTCTTACATTCATCCTTTCCTCTTATTTTGTTCTAAGTGACACAAAGATGCCACAGTGAACAACTGCTTAGTTACAGACTCATTTCCGATCAATACAAGGAAGAACTTGCTAAGAATTCGAGTTGTCCAAAACTCCAGTAGGTTGCCTTTTGGGGCACTGAGATCCCTGTCACTGACAGTAATTGTTTTCTGGTATATAGAATGCCTGGTATGTGTTGTTGAATGAACGAATGAATACCAAGAGGATTTGTATTTCGTTTGCAGAGAATACACTATCTGTAAAATGAAGATTATATCACTGATCCCATAGGATCAGTTTAAAGATTAAGCAAGAAAATAGATGCAAAGTACCTTGCAAAGTATCTGGCATCTAGTGAACTGCTAATTAAATAGCATGATGATTATGCTTCACTTTATATTCTATTCTAAAAAGGAGGGGGCAGAAGGGATGACTGCTTCAGGCAGAGGGTAGACAAAATGACTTCCAAATTTGAGATCTGCAGGTTTACAGTAGTCTCTTTATTTCTCTTCTCATCACCCCTGCCCTTTTTCCTCTGCCTAATAGAACTTCTGCCCTCTACCCTCAGGAGCCATACTCCTGGCTGGTGAACTGATTAATATACTTCTAACAGTGGCGGGACGGTCTGTCCCAATTAACCAGGGACTTTTTTTTTACATCCCAATTTGTGACTTGGAATGTGTAGGTTTAAATTCCACCATTGTTTTCCAGTGACTCTCATTTGCTTCTTATGTTTGATGCATTTGTCATCGGTGCTTTTGTCAAAAGACTTCGCCACGAGTACAGTGGAAACTCTCCAAGAATCTTCTTTAATAGCCTCTTGGCACTGCACACCATGATGTTGAGGTCAAAATATGTCATTGCTGTGTGTGGAGGTGATTTGCATAACTTGCTTGTGACTGCTTTTGTCAGTCACGTGACCCCCTTTGAGCAGGAGGCTGCATGTGTGGACTCCTGCCTACTCACGGTCGTATGTGACTCACTTCGTGTTTTCAAACTCCTCATTAAGTCTTTTTGTTGTACTTCATCTTCTATGATACACACAGACTCATCTATTCTCTCTGGGCTCCTTTGCTCCCATGGAGCCCTAGCAAATTTGGCTTAACAGTCATTGTGGAAGACATCCATATTCTAACTTAATAATGGATTAAAAGAAAAGTATTATGCTTTTATACCAGGGCAGAACTGCTATCCCTAAGTAGGGAGCAGTCTCAATGGATACCACCTCAAGATACGAGGGATTTCCATATCCCTAAGCCACGTAGGGAAGTGTTGGAGTGGATCGCTGGGAATGTTTACCCCATTCAGGGGAATACCCTTAGACTGGTCCCCTGTGCTAGTTTCAAGAGCTGCTATAACAAATTAACATAGACTTGGTGACTCAATACAACACAAATTTATTCTGTCATAGTTCTGGAGGCCAGAGTTCAAAATCAAGGTGTTGGCAAGGCGGTGCCTCCTCTGAAGCGTCCAGGAGAGAATCCTCCCTTGCCTCATCCCGCTTCTGATGCCTCCAGGCATTCCTTGGCTTGTGGCTGTATAACTCTAATCTCTGCCTCTGTCTTTGCTTCTGTGTCTGCATCTCCTCTTCCTTTTTCTCTTATAAAGACACTTGTGATTAGATTTAGGGTGAATTTGATAGTCCAGGATGATCTCATCTCAAGATTTTTAACTTAATTACATCTTCAAAGATCATTTTTCTAATAAGGTTACTTTCACCGGTTTTGGGGTTAGAAAGCAGATATCTCTTTTTGGGGGGCATCATTCTACACCCCACAGCTGATATCTGTACACAGATGCCCCTCCTATTACTTATGGAGAGATTCCCTGTTCACATGAAGGCTGGACGAGATACAGGCAAGCAGAGTTAGAATTGGCTGCCTTCACCACTACCGTTATTTATTTCTATGATCAAGGCACAATAGTGTTTTATATCCTGCAGTCCTGCTGAGTTATTTCAGTCAGGTAGCATGATGTGTCTATAAAAGCAAATCAGGTCACTTTAGTAGACAAATAGTGTCCTGAATAAGGAAGCAATCACTCCACCGGACCCTTAGCCCATCAAGCCACAACTGGACAAGCATCCACTTCCAGGTGCCATGTTTCCAGAGGGATCTTAACAAACTGGACGGCATCCTGGATGGACCCTTTACCCTCACTGGACCCCCCAGGAAAACAACTGGGAGAATAAGAGACAAAAATGAAAACAAGACAGAAACCACCAATGTTGTCTTTAATTTTGGGGGCTGTCATGTTTTGAGGGAGAATGTACACTGAAAGACAGAACAAGGGCCAAAGGTCAAAATAAGGAGAGGGAAGCATTCAGCTATTGTAAAGCTGATGGTCTCTGCACCATTGGAGGCATTTCAAACAGACACTGGTTGGTCATCCATCCCTCAGGGATGTTGTAAGAAGAATTCCTGCCCCTGGTGAAAATCTAAGATCCTTACCCAGTTCAAAATCCTGTGACCTCTAAATAAATAATTTCTCAAGTACATACAAATGATCATGTGAGAACACCAAGTACCAGTGAGTTTGTTCTTCCTTGATTAAGGAATTTGCTCAGATTCTTCCCTTCACCTGGATTTCTCCCCATTTATCCAAATACCATTCATCTTTGATAATCACCTTGAGGACCATCTATTTCTTGACAGTGCTTGGCCACACTACACTGATCTCCTGTCCCTCTTCCTCCAAAGCTTGTCCCTGGCTCCTTTTTGGGGGACCATACTCACTGTGTACTCTTTTGAAGTGTTTTAACATTTTTTTCCTCTATGTTAGCTCCATTTTCCTAATTAGGCTTGAACTCACTGAAGATGACATCAATTCCCTATGGGAACTTACAGAATTTGAGACAAATGCCAAGCATGTAATAGGTGTTCACTGAACTCCTGTAGAATTTAAACATGGTAGAACATAAGAATTAGACTATCTTCCTTCATCTTATCTTTTCCTCCATAAATCTTGGTTGTCTGTTAAAAAAAAAACATAAACATTTCCTGAATATGTTTTTCCACTGTGGGTGGGAGGGAGAATGCCAGCTTCCTTCTTTCCCATAATTCTCTGATGTTAGGTCTTCTCAGGATCCTTTGGCAACTATGTGCATGGACAGAAAATGGTGTAGCCAAAAAATATTTGGGGCACCACAAATTGCCGGCCTTCAATTTGTTGTTGGTAGAGGGTATGCTCCATTTCTCATGGTGATAGACCAGGAAAGAGAAGGGCACCTTTTCTGGGGCAGAGTTCTCACGTACAAACCCAAGGGTGAAAGGTGTGCAAGGACACCGGCTGGAGGAAGCAGCAAATCACCCCTGAGAGAGGCTTTGCTTCCGAAAGACCTTCCCTGGCTTCTAACTCTTGTTATCTAGTTGGCTGCCACTTGGGACTCTCTTCACCAAATTGCTTCCTCTGTTTTTCACACTTTCTGAACATCTATGTTCTCAGTTACTGACTCCAGATGTATTGCATTCTCCCCTTTTAGTTTGATTCTCCTTTAATTTCCTGACCATATTTCAACCTCTTTAAAAACCACTTATATGTATTTTTTCCTGTCTTTTCTAGTGTTGGCGACACTCTGCAGGCTAGTGTCTTTCACAGGCTGCATTAATGAATTGCTTGCTCCCTCTTGGAGTCATTGCCTTAGATATTAAGTAGGAGCAGAGCTGGCCCTGACCTTTCAGCCCATGAGCACCTGCCTGCTTTCTGCTCCCTCTCCTCCTCTGCAATGTATGTGGCACCCCTGCCTCCCCAGTTCCTGCTTCCAGCCCATGCTCACAGTTCCAAGACAGTTTTGACCCCATGTGTGGCTATGTTTATTCAGGTCACTAAAGCTCCTAATTCTTCCCAGTTATATATGTGTCTGTAAGCTAAGGAGCAGCTCATAGAGTATTTGTCCTTCCTCTGAGGTACTTTAGTTCACAATTGGCATTTACAAAAGAATGGATGGCACTTTGTCGATACCTCCAAGTCTCACACAGTTATCTATCATTTAAAATATAATTGTAAATTTACTTTGTTTAATAGAGGAAGATAGAGTTGGCCCTACCTTTGGCAATTGATTTTCCCTCCAATGATATAATTTCAGAGTTCCAGCCTGGGCCAGGGCTGACAAACATGCCTCCTGGATACTTATTTTACAACGAGAGGTGAGGCCAGCAGCATGAACAGTTCCCTGGCACTGATCCTTTCAGTTCTTCTGTGGGTGTACTTCTGGTCTTCATGGCCCAGGATGGCATCCTGTGACTGTGATCCCTGCACTGAGGTGTTGCCTCAATGGCCAGTTTAAAACCAGCTCTGCAACCATTCTGCCCTATGTAGCTTCATCCAAGTATTAAAGCATCATCAACAAAAACCTCAAGCTGTCATCTACATTGTGAAAAGTTACCTAGGAAATTATCTTGCATAGGGGTTCTTAGTCTTCGTGTGTTTGAGATACACTGTAAAACATTAGGGTTGATTGAAGGGACTAACAGGTTTTGAGCAATATTAAATAAGTCAGCAAAACTTAGGAAGCAAATACGGAGCGCCCACACTGTTGATGCTGTCACAGTCCATATGGTGTCCTTGCTGGAGAGACTGTTTCCGTCCCTTGGTTGATCTCTTATATACACACGAAACAAAGCTCTTTCAGGGTCAACCATTTTGTGATCATTTTGGGATCTGGCTTCAGATTACCTTTCTATCTTTCCCCTCATCTGTAGCAAGTTTCCCATCTTGCCTCATGAATCCTTTAGCAAACTGGTCACTGCATGGCCCAAGGCGACTAGGACACCTCCTTGGACACCTTCCTCTTTGGGTGCTGTGCACCTTTTCTTCCTGGGAGCATCTGGAGCTGCAAGGCTTGCAGCTCACCCCATTGCCCTCCATCCGCTGCCTTTGGCCTGTCGCTTTTTTAACTTTTCCATTTATTAGTGACTTTCAGCAACAGTTAATCAGTGCTTGTGCTCTGGCTGGAAAAATTATCTCTGATTTGCCCTTTCTGACTTCCATTCCTCTTTTCTTATATTATTATGTCAGTATACTCTAGAACAACACTATTTATGCACATGCAGGAATGTGAAATTGTCAGGGCAGCATGCCAAGTGATGCCCTGAAAGAAAGGTGTGCCCATCGCCTTTCTAGTGGACTGTATGGTTTGTCTTGGTAAGTACACCAGGTAACTGTTTCCTGTAAAGCCGGTAGCCATATAAAGGAGAGTCAGTGGGCCAGGAGCACACCAGAGACCCCATTGTTCAGGTGGGTTATCGCATGCAGAAACGTTTCTGCTCTGAAACAGCCTGTATCCAAAGGCTGTTCTTAAGTCTACTGCATTTCGGTGTAGGTAACAGTACACACAGAGCCTCTAATGACCCTCTTGGTTGCAGACAGTGAGGAATCGCTTTTGCCCTGGAATACTTCTTTGTTGTGAGCCACAGAAGTTCAGAATTTGAAAATTAGGTAGAGAACGTCGGCACAGGTTTCAGGCAAGACCATAAACTGGTGGGAAAGGATCAAGGATTAAGGAGAGAGATGGAAATTTTATTTTTCCTGGCACTTCTCACCACTGCACTGGGGGGATGCTCATGTCTCTAAAGCCACCTTGGGCTTCTATTCTGCCCCAAATCAGAGCAGAAGGATAAAGTGGTTGTTAAGTCACAATAGGGTGGCACCGAGGCAGTGTAAATCTCCATCCTGCCCCTCCATCCCTCCACCCATGCCCTCAAGAAGGGGATGTCTCCCTGTTCTTGCTAACTCTGCTTCAGACAAGCTGTACCTCTGCTCACCTCAGCCAGGACCACAGTGCTGATGCTGATGCACGAGTAACAGAAAGGGACTCGAAGCCCACAGGCCCTCTTGCTCACTTTTGGTGGACAAAATACCTTACCTTGTAGTCATTAGTGGTTTTTGATAATCCTTAGTTCTTCAGCAAGACACATATATATCTAAAAACATACAGCATACATGTTTCTAAGATGTAAACTGGAAATGAGACATCAGGTAAATGATATTAATCATATTTTTTAAAGCAAGTGAAATGGTTAGGAGCAGAAAGTAGTCAGTACCTCCTTCCTGTTTCTTTTATGGTCTGACTGGCAAGTGACTTACAGGCCACACTTCAGTTTCTTCATCTGTTAACTGAAAAAATATAAAAATCCTGGAGATTTGTGTGGTTTAAGTAAGATAATATATATAAGGCCCCTAGCACAGTGCTGGGCACATGGTAAATGCTCAAAAAACTTAGAAAGCTAAAAGGATTTCCCCAAACAGCCAATCACCCAGAACAAAACAACACTCCTCCAGTTTATAGCACAGAAGCATGGAACTCTATTACTGAAAAGGACTTCACAGTATCTACTCTGGAGTTTGCTTTTTTTGTTTTTCTTAAGCCAGGTTCTGGGAACAGATTATAAGGCACTGATATGTCAAAGAAATAAAAGTGGAGCTGGGACTGGGTGGGGTGGAAAACTGGGCCCAGCTCCAGCATCCTCCATCTTTCCCTCCCCTGGAGGACCCCGAGGCATCTGACACCTTCCAGAACCCAGTCCGAAAACCAGAAATCTGGTTCAGCTCCACCATGTCACCAATAAAGGAGTGGCCCAGACATGTGGAGTTGTTTTTTTCAGTGGTGCAACCAGAGCCACAACCTGCATTCTTATCACTTCCCAGCATAGCACAGTGAGAAAGAGACAGGACCAAGATATGTGGGAGTATTTGACAAAACTCTTACAGAGGATCTTTAAAGTATCTAGAGCTTCAATTCAAAATATGTGAGCTTCTTTTTTTCCCCCCTGTCGTAGATGATAAGCTTTTGGGTGGCCCATCCATTTTCATGTTTATTTTTCATCTGTTTTTCATGCCATTTAAAGCACTTCCTGTGTATTTCCAGTACCTTCTATCAGCCTTGAGGACAAATAGCAGCTGTGTAGGTTTTCATGAAACGGGGCTAGAAACAGCTTCACCCCGTCCTGTACCCTCTCTACCTTAGATTTCTGTGGTCTCTTGATGCGACATTAAATGTTATGATTTCCAAATGTTTGTACATACAGGGCATTTTACTTCAACCTCTTGACCACAGTGTTCTTTCAGGCATATTAGCACAGTACAAAAATGTAAACACAGAGCTGACCCAATGAAAGTTTGAAGTCAATGTATTTTCTTTTTGAGATAAGGCTGTGTTCATAGAAACAGCCTCCGACTTTATTTGGGAAAGAAAAAAGACACAGCCCAGTTCATGCCTGCTGTGCTGTTTCCCAGGGTGTTAGTTTCCTGTTGGGTTATTCATGTCCTTGTGTTCTTGGGAGATGCTTAAAGTCTTGTCATTTGCTTTCAGAAAAGAAAGAAGTTGAGTTGGGGAGGGTGGGATACTTAATTGTCATGAGGTGGCACAGAGTCTCTGAGCACCTACCTGTGTTTGCACTGGCTACTTGGACCCCTAATTACTTGTGTTTATGTCCACCTCCACTGGACTGGGGACTGACTCCATGAGATCAGGGTCGTGCCCTTTAAAGTTCTCCTGAAGGTCTCCTCCACACCCCACTTACTACCTAGCTCAGAGCTGGTGCTCAAAAAGTATTGATTGGTTTTCCAAGAGACTGCCTAGATGTTAACCAGGCATGTTGAAAACTCCATTATTTTGGACTCCTATACCAAGGAAAATACATAGTATGGTAGTATTCTACTGGTTTGAAAAATATATAATTATATATAATTTAATCAACATATACAATCTATAACACTTTATATAAATATAATTGAATAAAAGAGTAGTATTCAAACTGTTAGTACTGTTAGAACAAAGCAAAAAGACCCTTTGTAGGAACTATAGCCTTCAGTTTCCAGACCAGTTGAGCTGGACTGGAGACGAAATGAATCAGTAACAAATACATGTAAGTGTAGTAGTTAATATAAATTGAGCATGAACTATATTCCAGGCATCATTTGTATAATTCTTATACAGTTATAAGGACTTTATGTCCTATATCGCATTTAATCCTCACGATAAGAGATAAGCTGTTATTATCCCTATTTTACAGATATGGAAATAGAGGCTTAAGTCACTGGCCCACAGTGGTGGTAGGATTTGAACTCCAGCAGTGTGGCTCTGGAGTCCACCAAATCACTGAATTGCTGACAGACTGAGTGAATGACATGCACACAGAAGACAGCGATGCTTTCACCACAGTAAAAATACAACACACTCAACAGCTCTTATTTCTTCTTAGATAATTTAGTTGAAAGCTTGGATGCCCTACATTTTCTGAGTTTGAGAGAAAGGTGGGAAAGGAAGGCAAGAGAAAACCATTAGGTGTTAGTGGCTTTTCTTCTCGTCCTGATCTGGCACAGGACTTTATAAATCACTTGTCCAGGTGGTCTTCTCAACTAGTTAAACTTCTGAGGGCCTATTTTTTTTGAGTGACTGTAGGCATTTCCCAGATATTACCCAGATGATTTTTACCACACCAGCATGAGGATCTTAAAAGTAAACAGTATTCCTGTTGGGATAGACAGTAAAACTGAGGCGTAAAGGCAAAGCCACTTGCTCAGGATTATGTCACCAAAGGGGGCAGTGAACCCCAGCCTTCTTACTCATACATAGCTCAGTACCCCATGGACTGGGCACTGTCTCCGTCCAGAACAAGTGGAGTCTTCAGTTTGCTATGAAAACAGAGTTGAGTCGTCTTATTCTCTTTTAGGGTTGTGAATGGCTCCTAGAAGATCCTGACTTTATCCCGAGGAAATACTGTTTTTCTGGGGTGGCTTCCTGTCATACAGTCCCCTCAGTTGACCATGAGCCAGCCAGACCCTGCGCAAGACCCGGAGTCCAGCCCTGCACCCCTGTGTGTGGTGTGTGGTCAAGCCCACTCCCCTGAGGAAAACCACTGCTACACCTACACAGATGAAGTAGATGATGACCTCGTGTGCCACATCTGCCTGCAAGCATTGCTGGACCCTCTGGACACTCCCTGTGGGCACACCTACTGCACACTGTGCCTCACCAGCTTCCTGGTGGAGAAGGATTTCTGCCCTGTGGATCGCAAGCCCTTGGCTCTGCAGCACTGCAGAAAGTCCAGCATCCTGGTCAACAAGCTCCTCAACAAGCTGATGGTCACATGCCCGTTCACAGGACATTGCACCGAGGTACTGCAGCGCTGCGACCTCCAGCATCACTTTCAAACCAGGTAGGGCCCCAGGACTGCCCCCAACCCATGCCAACCCTGTGAAGCCTGCCCTTTCAGAGGCAGCTGAGCCCACCTGTCACCAAGGGTGAGGCTGTCCCCAGTGCCGGGGGCTCCTTGAGATGCCTGTTTCTCTATCTTCTTTGAAACCAGTGAAAGGATTCTTTCAAAATTAGGAACATTTTAGGTGTCTATGGCCATCGTTCCATGTGATGCAACAGCCGTGGTAGAGCTGTGTGCTGTATGTGTATATGTTTAAAGGTGTTTTTTAAAATTGTGGTAAAATATACTTCAATGGTAAAATATAAACTTTACCTTTTCAACCATTTTTAAGAGTGCAGTTCAGTGGCATTAAGTACATTTATGTCATTGTGCAGTCATCACCACCATCTATCCTCAGAATTTTTCTTCTTCCAGAATTGAAACTCTGTACCCGTTAAACAAAAACTCCCCAATTCCCTCCTCTCCAGCTCCTGGTGACCACTGTACTACTTTCTGTCTCCATGAATTTGACTCTGACAGGAACCTAGTCTAAGAGGAATCATACAATAGTTGTCCTTTTGTGACTGGCTTCTTTCTCGTGTGTGCATGTTGAAATGCAGAAGATTCTGGAAAGATCTGACGGGCAGCTTTCCCTGAGGTTCATGGTCCCCACAGATTCCTGGTGGGTACTGTTTGTCTTTTCATGTAAGGAAAAGATGTCTCTGGATTTGACCCATGATCATCAGAATTTCCTCTACATGGGAAGTGACAAAGCCCAACTGTTCTTTGAAGAACTATGAGGTATTTTCAGCTGAGTTTTAAAAGGAGAAACTTAGAAAATGTTTGTCCTTCAAATGACTTGTTCTTCTAAGTTTTCAGTCAGGGTAAACATACCGGTATCAGAGCAGTGGTGTGTCCACCTCTCCTGGAGGCCAGCTTTACCCACTCCTGCCCATCTTTTATTTGCTCACTTACATTGTCCTGGTCCTGAGCATTCCTGGGTGGACGGCTTCAGGGGTAACCCTGGGTCTTGTTCTGCAAGCTACACTCCTAGAGCATTTAAGGTACTTAATAATGGGTGAACAATCATACTATAGTTGTTTTGTAAGAGGATATTTAGAAGCTGGTGTTTATCTTGCTTCCTGCCCTGACAGGGGCAAGAGATAGGTAGCAGTGTTTTTTCTAATGGTCACCCACCTTGGGGCATGAATCTGCCCCTCTGTCTTTGGGGATGTGCCAAATCTCTAACATGGAAGTTTGCAGGCAAAGCAGTGGCCTGGGTATAATGCTTCTCACATGTTTTCCATACTAATTATGGCACTGAACTCATTGCTCTCCCCAAAAGGTTGTGCCAAATGCATCTAACTCAGGTTTCCAGGTTGCCTCTGGCCCTCCGTTATCATTGCTGTTAAGCTAGGAGGCCCTTCTTCTCTGATTACTCAGAAGGAGGTGTGGCCAGAGGAGATGGTGATAAGGGAGTCTATTTGTGACTTTTCTTAAAAGTTTTACCCAGTTAGAGAGGCATTGCCCAGAGGGAAGTGGGCCTGTGTTCAGAAGTGGAGTAGATACTGATAGGTGCTGGTGCAGAGCAGGGCGGAGGCGGGGACCACGCTGGCTGGGGAGGTGAGGAGCGTGCGGAGAAAAGGCCCTGGCAGAGCTCCTCTACCCTTCACATTCCCGTGTCCCTGGCATATTGTAGCCAGTACACTTGTGTTTGGAAGCTGTATTAGTTCCCTATTGCTGCTGTAACAAATGACCACAAACCTAGTGGCTTAAAACCCATGCAAGCACATTATAGTTCTGAGGATTGGAAGTCCAGCACAGTCCACTGGACTGACATAAAGGTGTTAGGCGGGCTCATTCCTTTGGGTCTAGGAGAGAACCCCTTGCCTTGCCTTTTCCAGCTCTAGAGGCCACCTGCCTTCCTTGGCTTGCTGCCTCTTTGTCCATTTTCAAAGCCAGTAGAGTAGAATCTTCAAGCCTCTCTGTCACTCTGTCCTGTCTGTCTCATTCTCTGTCTCTGTCTCCTTCTCTCCTTCCATCTCCCTCTCTCTCTGTCTCTCACCTATGCTGACATCATCAGATCTCCTGTGGCTCCCACCCCCCTCTCATAAGGACACTTGATGATCACATTGCCCCCACCCCCACCCTGGGATCCTCTACGATCATTGCTTCATCAAGATCCTTAACTTAGTCACAGCTGCATAGTCCCTTTGGCCGGGTGAGGTAACCTATCCACAGGTTCTGAGGATTAGTAGGGGGACATCAGAGTGTGGAGCAGCTCATCACTCTGCCCACCACAGGGATTTTGCAGGAGGGGTAAGAGAGGAGGGAGAGGAATGAAATGGAGGCATGCACTTTCTGGAGAGAAATTCAACACATAGCAGCTCCCCCTCAAAAACTGATCTAGGCCAAAAATATCCCTAAAAGTCAGGATAAGCTGGCATATGGATCTGAGGGCAGGGCCCCAACAGAAGTGGGGCAGGGACAGGGCTGGGAAGAGGCAGCTGGGACGTGTGGGGCCTGCAGGAGATGACACAGTGCCTCAGCTGCCTGGGGGCGGGGGAAGGGGAGCTTCACTCCCACCAGGCAGGCTGCCTGACCTCAAGGAAGACCCAGGGGAAAAGGCTTGGTGAAGCCTCAGCTGATAATGATATGCACATTTTAAAAACAACAGTGAGGCAAGAACCCAAAGCTAACTGAAATCACCTCTGAGCAGAGGCCACCAAGTCCTCACAGCAGCTCTCTGTGGGGAGGAAAACTCCACGTGAGAGATGCTGGGTCTCAACACCTGCTCTTGATCCTCTCCACACATCAACCTCTTAAGTAGGTCGAAGCCAACATTTCCAAAAATATGTTGTATATATTAGTCATCAAATGCTTAATATACACTCCTTCCCCTTCCACCCTCTGGGCATTTTGTTGGAAAGGATTAAGAATTTGGAGCTAACCCAGAACCTGCCTCTGGAGCTGTCTTGCCAATGGGTTTCAACCCCAGGCAAGTTCACTATAGATTCATTGTGACCAACGAAATGACAGGAGAACGTTCTTGGGGTGAAAGGGTTATACCCAACTTTATTCCCATGGTGGCAGGTCAGTCACTAGAATCCCGCTCACTCAGAGCGAGTCTGCATGCAGCAAGCCAGTCTCTGCCTCTGGGCCCCTCTACCCATGCAACCGTCTCAGTCTCTGTCCTTGGCACTGCCACCACTCCAGCCTCTGCTCTCCTGCAGCCTTGCAGCTGTGCCACCATGGTGCCCAGAGCACTGGGCAGGGCTCTTAATATAGAGTCAATAATGGTGCATTGCCCACATGTGTGTAATGAGCTAGCCAGCCTGGGCCAGTTGAGAATTCTGGTCACAGAAACCTTCACTTTATCCACAGGAGCTCTCTTGGGCCTTGGGCCAGTGACTGCGCCGGTAGACCACCTCTTCCTCTCCTCAGAGGGATATTAAGATACAGTAGTTACTACATCTAGAGCCTCTTGAATGGAAAAACTAAGAAGTTACCAGGAGGGAAGTGTCTTCCTTCCATTTCTGCATGAGACCTCCAGGCTGGTGGCAGCATTTTTCATATATTTGTGCTAGAAGTTTGTTTTTATTAATTTGCATTTCAGTTTCAGAATTGAAAATGTAATGACTTTAAAATTTTTTTTCTTAGGCTTAGGGCATTTTAATTAATATAAACTAGGGAGGCTAATAATGGAGAACTTCGCTACAATTCTGGTTGAAAACTTCTGCATGATTGATATGTATCCATACATTCCCTTCCAGGGGGGCCTAGAGAGCTAACAGACCTGGGCTTCATGCAAAAGTCCATACTTAGGTTTCTCCACCTATAAAATGGGAATTTATTTCCACTGGCTCCTCGAATGCAACACTCTTGCAGAAATGAATCACATTTAGAGTGTCTCCACTGTCCCTCTATAAAAGAACATGCAGTAGAGAAATATTTTTCCTCTCAGCCAAAGTCTCTGCTCATGGTGTGCCCACAGTCCTAAAGATTGCAGTGGACTTGGGTCAGGGAGGCAGGCAGGTAGCATCTCATCTTTAGACAAACACTATTGTCTGTTCTCTCTAGAATTCATGTCATTTGTACACATTGTTATCTGAATACTAAAGATCCTGAGTTTAATGCAAATTGTTAAGTAGATATTTAGGACTGACTGTGGCTACATGACTGGCTGGACCAGCAACTACTTGGACAACTGTTTCTGACTTCAGACTAGACAGTTCTTTCAAGGGAGAAAGCCTGAGTGTGTGAGCTAGTGTTTGGAATCTTCTGGCTAATTCTGTTGACTTCTGTACTTTCAGATGCCTAGGAACACCCATCACATGTGTCCACTGCAAAGAATTCCCATGGGGATGATGGGCTAGTCAATTCAAATAGCAGCTTTCTACACAGAAAAAGGATACAGCCAGTAGATGTAGGGAAGCTGTAGAGGCCAATCTCATGCATTTCTCTGGATCCGGACTGTCAGTGAGAGGATGTGTGGAAACAAAACTTTTATTTCCTTAATCCTGAGTGGGAGTCATCTTAGGCTCAAGACTACCTCTTCATTGTGCAATATCATCATCTGCATCTATAATATTTATTAAGCATCCGCAATAGGCCAGGCCCTGAATGAAAGAAAATCCTATCTATGTGTCTTGCCAATGGGTTTCAGCCCCGGGCAAGTTCACTCTGGATTCAATGTGACCAAAGAAATTGACAGCAAAATGTTCTTTGGGGTGAAACGGTTTATTACCTGGCTTGTTCTCCCGGCGGTAGGTGGAGCACTAGTGTCTCTGCCTCTGCCCAGAGCACAGGACGGAGCTCTCTATATAGAGCAATAATAGCTTATTGCCTACAGGTGTGGAAGTGGTAGCCTAGCAACAGGCCAGTTACATCATCAGGTGGTTTAAGTTCAGTGAGGATCCTGGCTATAGGAACCCCAATTTCCCCACACCATGCCGTGGCTTCTGCCTCTGAGGAAATAACCTTTTCAAAGTGAAAAAGTTGAAGCACATGCACATTGAGTTGTTTCACAGGACAAGTCACTTTGCCCTTTATAGCTTGTCTCTTATGGAAGATAATAAAAGTGGGAGATAATAACGCTGACCCTTCTTAAGTATTTATTAGCATGAATAAAGAGATCATTGTTCAATGTTTTGAAAACAGCCCTGAATGAAAATGAGATGAAAGTGAGCCAAGACATACCTGACTGAAGGCTCTCTGAACTTATTTTCTTAATTAACTTTGCATCCAGTGTCCTGGGAGTTTCCTTTCCAAAGACCTACCAAGGTCTCTCTCTTGACCTTTACTTCTGCTGGGTGGCCCTTTTCTGTCTTGTGCTCAGCACAACACAGTCACAGCAGGCTGTGTCCAGGGAGGGTGAGATCTCCTGTGAAGTGAGGGTCTTGGGGGATAGGACTCTGTGGGGAGGGGGAGGTTATAGGCCTTGTTGGTCCTTTCAGCCCAGCTCACCATCTTCACTAAAACTGAGCTTTGACAAACATCCTTCATGTGACTTTCCAACACCCAACACAACTTCTTCCTGTTCCCTGCCTAGCTGAGAGCCACTCCTTTAGTGCACCTGGGCATGGAAGAAATGGGGCAAAATTTCTGCACTGCCTTTTGAGAGACCCATTGAGTTTCCATCAGATTATGCTCCAAGCAATGCTTTAAAGAAACAACATTCTGCTGGGCACTCATTTCTAGAAATGTTCCTTACCTTTTTCCTTTTTGCCTGAACATTTATTATCTATCTGTAGAAATGCTCAACCCCTGCCATGGCTCTTGTAAAGTATGAAGTCCTCTTTTTTTGCCAATTTGCCTCTAATCAAGAAAGATTCATACAAAAAATGGACTCTTTAACTGAATTGAATTATTAGTCAACAAAATGATTATTGAGCATCTACTATATTCTAGGCACTGTGGTGAGAATATAATAGAGAATTAGACCAGTAGAACTCCTGCCTCAAGGAGTTCCTGGTTTAGTGAAGAGAAAAGAGACAAGAAAATAAGAGGTGGTGTGTGATGTCTGAGATGATATTTAATGAGAAGTAGGACTTAGTCAGGCAAAGCCTGGGTGTAAGGATTAGGGTTAGGGCTATTTATATTCAAGGAACTACAGACAAGCCATTACTACTTGAAAGTGGGATTTAATCCCCAATGTATTGTATTAGTTAGGATTATGTCTGATGGTAGGTAATAGAAAATTATATTGGTTTAACTATGTAAAAGTTGTCTTTTTCTTATTTAACACAAAGTCTGGGGATAGGAAGTCTATAATTATTATGATGTTACCATGATGCCATCAGGAATCCAGGCTCCTTCTGCTTTTCAGATTCACTTTCATCCTCAAGTTTATCACCTCATGGTCTCAAGATAGCTGCTCAAACTCCAGCATCACTTCCAAATTCCACCAGGAAAAATAATGTTGGAAGAATCAGACAGGAAAAGCAAAATACAATGTGCAAACTGAGACTCCTTTCTATAAGGAAAATTCTTCATTAATCAGTGTTGTGTTACATGGTCACCCATCTGCAAGAGAGGCTAAGTTACCTCTTTTTCCACCATGAACAAAACTTGAGTTCTATTAAAAGGAAGAAGAGATTAGATGTTGGATAGGCAACTAGCAGTTTTTACAATAGTGACAGAAACAGCAAAAAACAGTACCTTTGTTTTTATATTGCATTAATATCCATAAATGAATTTTTCCCCCTGAAAAGCAAGATGAAAAGGTAGACATCTTTCTTTTTTCCTAGAGACTTGGAGAAGCAACCTGACATGTCCAAGATTATCAGAAATAAAGTCCAGTACGCTATGAAGCCCACGGTGTTTAGTATACACCAGGCTGCTGAAGAGTTGTGATCTGTACCGAGATGCTGGACATTCAAGAAGAGCATGTGTCAGGACTCTGAAACTCCATGTTCAAGATAAGATTGAAACATGTCATGTTCCTCATAGTGCATGAGGAAAGGAAGGACAAGAAAAGAGTAATGATGCCTCTTGGAGATAGGAGTTGAGCTGCCAGCTGGCCTCATCACTGTTATTAGTAGTTATTGATAACGATATTTATAACAATAGCTAACACTCATTGAGATCTTTGTTCTTTATAGGCATTATCTCATTCCACCTTCATAACAATATGAGTTAAGCATTGTTGTTGTCTTTCTTTTACAGAGGAGGAGATGGAGTTTCAGAGAGGTTGGGTAACATGCCTAGTGTCACACAGCCAGTGGCAGAACTACAGTTGAAACTCAAGCCTGTTCTACTCCAGTATACCAAATACCAGACCTAACTTCTCTCTTACTGCTCTTCACCAGCTCTGACTCACTCTTACATACCAGACTTAAAGGGAATGGCATTCAAATTAGGGCTGCAAAAAAATTAAAAATTAAATACATGTCATGTTTTGTCAAGATTGCTTGTGTCTGATATAAACCATGGGAGTTGAATCTGTCCATTCTGAGGATTGACTGTATTTAAATATTTAAACTCTTTTAGCCCTGCCTCAGGTAAATGCAGGTCTCTGATGTCAAATTCCTGCTTACCATTCAGTTCAATGCAGTGGGGGTCATCCTGCAGACTTTGCCCTGGTTTTCTTCTGATCAAGTAAAGTTTGCTATATTTGCTTGGTTGTCATTAATGTATATTCCCTTAAGACATTTCTATTAAGATTTAGGCCTTAAGTTGAAGGCCTAAATGGGCTTTAATCTTGAATATGGGGCAGTAGGAGGGAGTACTAGGAGCTTCTGTGGCATCCCAGAGCTTAGACACACAAAGAAGCCCAATAGGACAGGCAGTACAGTCTAGAATCCCAGATCTTAAAGCTGGAAAATGATATGTTCCAGTCCCTGCTGGGCCAGGCAGATAATGCATTAGTAGCTCCATTTCAAAGATGAGTTAACTGAGACTTCAGAGCTTAAGTCAAATGCCCAGGATCCTATAGCTAGTGTCAGAGCTTAATTCAGTTACTCGGGGGAAGAGGAACTCAGTGACTTTTTTTCCTCACAGAACAGGAACTTGTGCATTGTTTGGACAAAACTCTATGTCTGTCTATAAGACTTTTTGTTATTTGCAAAGAGAATGACACAACTGGTTCTTGTATAGGACCAATTTTCAAAATCAGTAAGGAAGCCATCACTTTACTTACATCTGTCAGTGTAGTTAGGACAGTGATAGGTAAAATATCTTAAATGCATATTCTAAATATAATTTAGAAATGGTTCATATTTAATACTCTATCAAAATATCTGAAGGCTCACTTTGAGCTCAGATCTCTGGGCTGTGTTCCAAACAAAGATGCTAATTTCTTACAGTGTTTTCCACTAGCAAGCTGTAGGACAGCTTTTGATTATTTGCTTATTCACACCACAGGGTCTGAATGTGCCATGCTCGTGCCCTCTTCCAATGCAGTTTAGCTTCCAGCAGCCCATCTGCTCCCGGCCGGTGATGTAAATGTACCAGCTGCTTCCCAAGAACCAGTCGGCATCCTGAAGGAGGGGGCGTCAGCCTGCTTGCTCTCAGCCTGAGCCCTCTCACCAACCATGGTGGGTCCCTCCATTCTCCGATCTCCCCCATCTGAGAATTAGAGAGCCCAGTCCTCTTACAAGCCCGTGATTTATCAGCGTGGCTTTTTCTAAGGGCTCTAAATCTGGTTCTTTACAATATAGTGACTGTGGGACTATGACAAGGTTTGTTTAAAGGAGCTGAGCTGGGCTGAGTCCCTGCAGCTAACACAGAGAAGGTGGCCGGGAAGAAAGCAGCAGCCTGCTTGGAGAATGAAGGCGCTTCTGTTGCTGGTCCTGCCTTGGCTCAGCCCTGCCAACTACATTGACAATGTGGGCAACCTGCATTTCCTGTACTCAGAACTGTGAGTTCCCCTCCAGCGGCTCCTGCTTGTGTTTGTGTGGGGGGTGAGTTCGGTATGTTGAGCGTGGGACCAAAGTCAGTTCTCTGGCCAGTGTGTCTGTTGAGAGGAATAAATTCCACATAGACTAGGTGCACTTGGACGAAATACACTGCCAGGAGTTTTAAAGCAGAGTGTTTAGCTGTACGTGACTTAACAAAAAAACACCATCTTACTGATACAGCGGTTTTCCAACAAGGCATTTTTTTTCCTGCTTCTGTGCCAACACTGTTTTGTGGTTTTTTTTGTACTCTACTTTTTCTCAGTAGACGTGTCCTCCCTTCCTTCCATCAATAGGACCAAAGAACAGTTATAGGAACAGAGCTTGCAAGCACAAATCCTCAGCTTCTATTGGACATTTCTAATTGTAAGAAGACATCTCTCTTTATTGAGATACTCGGTCTCTATACCTGAAAACACATATGGTATCAGTAGAGAAACATAACCCTATGTGTAAAACATGTGTGTCCATTTTATTTTTGTTTTTGATGATTTTTATACATGGGAAAGCAGAAAGAACTGTACAGTGAGCACCCATATTCCCATCACCTAGGTTTAATGGTTAATATTTTGCCAGATTTGTTCATTTATTTTATTTTTTGCTCAAGAGGTTTGGAGTAAATTGCAGTCATCATGACATTTTACCTCTAAATACTTCACTATGCATCTCCAAAAAGTAAAGACATTTTTGTACATGGCCTATGTCCATTTTATAGGAGGAAATGATTCATGCCCTCAACATCTACCATGATTTTTTTTTTGGCTCCTTTTGTCAGTAATCTTTGAAAGAGGATTGCAGACTAATGTGAACAGCTTCTTGCCATCATATAGAAAGTGCTTCCGTGCATGCCTCAACATTCAGGGCATTTACAAAAATATATTCCTCCTTATGAACCTTTAGGATAGGTGAAAACAGCAAGGGTTGGCTTATGTATAAATTAAAGCCAGTGGGGAAATGGAAAGAGGGACTCTAAATACAATTCATAGAGCCCAGATTAGAAAAGTTCAGCTGGTCACATTTAGATAGAGATAACCTTCCATGAATAAGTGCTGATAATTTGATAATTAGCCAGACTAACCAATTTGTATAGCACAGTAGATACTCAATAAATGCTTGATAAAAAGAAGAAAGAACAAATGATCTAGGTCCTTGGAGACAGTCATTCATTCTGAGGACTCTACATTTAGGATTATCCAGTCCTACCTTATTAGAATGTAACCTTATTAGAATGCATCCAGTCTACCTTAGATAGGGAGGTCCATAGAGAAAGTATCTGGCATAAGCCTGGGCATCTCTAGGGTAATGATGGCATTGTGGAAGTTTTTCTAGAAAAATATCTACTGGCAGAGCTAATTAGGACTGTGAAAAGATTCCTTCTTCTCCCTTGAGAGACGCTGGAGTTGGTGTCTCTGAAATCCAGTATCAGAGACTTCCTCTCTCTCCCTGTCCGCTGCCCCCGACCTGCTATCCTTGCTGGTTGCCGCTTGTTTCTTAGGACTGCTGGAATGAAATACCACACATTTGGTACCTTACATCAATAGAAATTTCTTCTCTCACCATTTCAGAGGCCAGATGCTTGAAATTAGGGTGTTGACAGGACTGTGCTCCCTCTGAGGGCTGCAGGGGAGAATCCTTCCTTGACTCTTCTGGTTTGGGGAGCAGCAGACACTCCTTGGCTTCTGGCCATGTAACTCCCTCTGAACCACATCATCACATGGCCTTCGACTGCATGTCCTTTCCAATTCTGTGTCTTCTGTTCCTAAAAGGACACCTGTTATTGGATTTAGGGCCTACCTGGATAATCCAGGACTATGTCACCTTGAGATCCTTGGCTTAATTGCATCTTTTTCCAAGTAAAGTTGCCTTCACAGGTTCCAGATGGACATATCTTTTGGGGGACTATCATTCAACCCACTGAAGGTGCTACTGGGCAGCCTTTCTGTGGAGTTATGTTCCGTTTTGTAGCCTAATTGAAGGTAGCCTCTTACACTTGCTTAACAGTTTTCTTTTCTACAAGCACGTGAGTCAAGGCAGCTTTTCTGTTGAATCACTGAGTGGATATAAGTAGGCAGTTCTTTCCAAAATATGAGGCAATCCAGGAAGCGTGATGCCAGGAAATTGCCAGACAGTGTTTCCAAACTAATTTGACACAACTTCCTGGGAAGCTTCTAGTTACTGGGGATGCTTTATGAGAAAATTCTGGGCAGCTGTTACCTGGCACTGCTGGTGATAAGAGCTAGTCGGTGAATTAACAACACATCCCAGGTACTGGGACAGTGCCCTCAGGAATACAAGCAATAAGAAATTAGGCATGGTACCCACACTCGAGGAACTGACAATCTAATTGAGAAGATCATATTTACACACCTAAGAAATATTAACAATAATCTGAGGAATGAGAGGGAAAGTCTATAAAAGGTAAGGTAGGTGATAAGCTGAGAGGGGATAGAGATGGTGTATTATCAGTGAATTGGTCAGGGAAAGTTTCTAGAGAATTTGGGGGTTGAGCTGTACCTTGAAGTAATCAGGGAGGAATTACATACAGCTCAACCCCGAGAGAGCCATGGTGTTAAGGGGAAAGGAAAATCCAGGGGGTCTCTGCAGCTGAAGGACAGGGGACACAGAGCAAGTTTCACCCAAGGCCAGGATGCTAAAGCTCAGACTAGGGTGGCAAGAGGAAGCCTGGCTTCCCAGAGCCTTCCCAGTGAATCCACCCAGTTCTGCCCGCCTTCAGGATCCCAGTGACCCATGGTAGTGAGGGCACTTCAGCAGGGTAGATAGCACTGGTGAGAAGGTTGCAAGGTGGCTGTAATTGTCATGAAAGCTTTGAAAAAAACAACCATTGAGAGTAGTAAATGGGGTTGCTGGGTCCCTTCAGCATTCTCAGAAGCAAGGGCCATGGGGCAGTGGCTGCATGTCTCTGAGATGAAGACACCCTCCTCTCACTACCATAGGTCACTGGGATCCTGAAGGTGGCAGAACTGGGTGGATTCACTGGGAAGGCTCTGGGAAGCCAGGCTTCCTCTAGCCACCCTAGTCTGATCTTTAGCATCCTGGCCTTGAGTGAAACTTGCCTGTGTCCCCTGTCCTTCCAGCTGCAGAGACCCCCCTGAATTTTCCTTTCCCCTTAACACCATGGCTTTCTTGGTCTGTGTCCCGTTCCCTCAGGGCCCAGCTGGAAAACTGGAGCTACTCCAGTAAACAGTGTCAGTTACAGCATATGGCCCCACAGGTCTTAAACTCAAAGGTCCATAGGAGCCAGCCAGGAGTTTCTTAAACATGTGACTCATTCTGGCATGTGACTCATTCTGGCATGAGACAAAGGAAGTGGTGAGGCCTCTGATCAACTGCAGAATGTGTATAATATGTAAATATATAAATTTAAAGACATTCAAAATCAACTTGAAACAAAATGAAAGAAAAACACTTTTGCTTGCCTGGTTTGGCCTTGAGGGCCAACAATGTATGACCCTGGGCAGCTCCTTTAAACATGTCTACTGTCACCTGCGTAAAACCAGAATATCTGGAGTGGAGTCCCGCTGCATAGGCTGTGGGGGAGGCAGTGCAGGCTGGGCTCTGGTCTGCAAGGATCGTGCTTTAAGAGAAAAGGGCCATGCTCTCTTCCCCAACCCAGACTCCCATCAACTCCAAATTTCCTAGACCTCAAAGCAAATTTAGGAAGTAGGCTTTCAGTTTCATGGGCATGCGAATGGCTACAGCTGTCTCACCTTCCCAGGCCCATTTATAACCCACACACACAGAAGGAGACTTACAGGTGACAGCAGCATGAGTTCTGATGACCACCCACATGGGAAGTGAGGGCTGGGCTTGTTTTTTAAACTGCAGATGTTTGGGCTCTAAACCAAACCTACTAAAACAAAAATGTTGGGGGGCATCCACTTTCATGCTTAAGCTCCCCAGGTGATTCTCGTGGGGTCCATTATCTCCATTCTTAACAAGGTCCCCAGGTGATTCTCGTGGGGCACTACAGTAGAAGAACCCTTAGCTCCAGCCCACCCCAACTTACCCTGCACAGAATCATTGCTCTTCTCTCTGCAGCTCCTCTGTGCTACACTTCATCGGCTGCTTTCGGATCTGTCCTCTACCTGGTGAGTCCTAACAGGGAGAGCTTGAAAGATGTTAATGTCTGTGTGCTCAGCGTCTGCACTGTTCAGACTTCAGCTGAACTGAGAGGAATGAGTTTGCCTCATATCTTAAGCAATTCTTGAGCATTGGGAGCTGTAGTACAGAAGACCCTGGAGAGGTTACTTTGGAAGAGAGTGGTGATCTTGCTCGTCATGATCCTAGTAGCCTCACCCAAGGTACTGCAAAAAGCAGCTCCACGCTTGAGTGATAGAGAGGACCACTGCTCTGCTCAGTGGTCTCCTGTGGCTGTCTTAACATTTCTTTAAATACACTCAGCAAAAATCCCAGGGAAAATTCTTAGGGTCTGGAGGGGTGGTGATATGCACTCTATGGTACATACCCAACTTCAAAGCCACTTACAGAAAAATAAAATGTTTTATGATCTTTCCTGCACCTTTAAAATTTCTAGTTCCTGTTCTCCTTGAAAATACCTTTCTCTTTGGTGTCATTCTGGTGGAGACTGTGTTCACACCCATGGTGTAAGGTTTGACTGTGTCTTGAGGGTATTCGGGGTGTTGGAGCCCTGCTTTTCAAAGGAGATAACTGTCCTTTGTCTTAGGAATGCAGTTGTCAGTAAGATGGCTCGGCGTGGCCACTGGGGTATGGCAGCCTCCTAAAACTAGTGCTACTGCCATAGCGGTGTGACTTCTCAGGAGGTCAGGAGATGTCAGTTCCCTTTCTAGCTTACAGTCAAATATTTTGGGTCTGTAACTGGCAACTCTATGAACAGTATTCATGCCAGTATCTGGAGCGAAAAAAAGCACTTTACTACCTGACCATGTAGAGATGGCAGTTCTAAGCAGGCAATGTTTATTCCCACTGGAGTTTTGTGCACTGGAGAAATTAATCTGAATGACTCCAGTTTCACAACTTGAATCATTTAGGGCTGTGGAAGGACAAGGTCTCCCAGAGAAACTGCCAAGGGCTGCAGGAGTTCTGAGGCAGCCCTGTGTGTGTCCTTGCTGCGAAGTGGCATAGGGGCCAGAAGTCAAAACACAGAACACCTACCCAGTGGCCCAGGACACAAACCACCCACCATATCCCTAACAGAACTTTCTCAAGCCAGGCTGCAAAGCACACCTCTGACAAACTGTGCTGTCCTCATGCAAGAACCTTTGCTCTGGGGCTTGCAGACCGGAGAGTCGTACATCACACCAGCTGGCCATGCCGGGCTGTCAAGAGAGAAGGTTGCTTGCCTCACTTTGCTATCACTCCTTAGGCCCTGGTCCAGCTGCACAACGTCCCCTTCTCTCGGTCAGGGCCGTGCAGCAGCACTAGCCTAGATAACTCCTTGTCCTCCCTGCTGGCTTCTGCCAGACATGGGCCAGGTGTTAGGCCTTGAACTGCATAACTCGGAGAAGCATCTCTTTAAAAGGTTTTGTACCATGTGGAGATCCACACGAGGCATGTCTAGATTGTTGCAGTTGGCCTCTTTCTTTGCGTGAAGAAGGAGGCCAGGGGTGGAGAGGGAGGGAGGGGGGATGCAGAGGGATTACCTCAGCATCCATTTCCTCCTCACTTCACTTCCACTGTGTTAACTGCCCCAGCACTTTCCAAGTTGAAACCCAGCAGGGTGAGCTTTATGGGCTTGCCAGAAAACACGTGCCAAGAGGAGTCTCAAAGAATTTGTTTCCTTTTCATCAGAACTGAAAAGAAAAAATGCTGCTGATCTCTCGATTTTTCTTGTCATATGTTTTGAGAATCTGAAGTCAAGTCTGGATCAGGACCTGGAAGGAAGGAGGTAAAGTTTACAGAGAAAATGGGGTAAGGTGAGGAAATTCCACCCTACTGGAGAGGAACAAGGCCCAGCCTGAGGGAGCAGAGCCGGGGCCCGTTTGGGTTCAAGGAGTCTCTTTAATGTCTTTGAAGGCGTTGCAGTTCAGCACATGTTTAATAAAGCATTTTTCCTTAAATCTCCAAACTGGTGTATTTGGAAGGAAATAGAAGCCTCATGTTTCTCATTCATTTACACTTAACTCATCAGAATGTTGCTTTGTAATAATTCTTTGATGTCTACAGAGCGTAGTCATCTTGTTTAATGATCTTAGTTTTTTCTCCTTGAGAATTAGCAAGTTCTTTTTGCCAGCAGTAAAACAACTCCAGTCCCAAACTATTCACTTTCTGGTCTAAAATGCAAATATGGGAGTTTCAAGATACCAATCCAATGCTTGACAAATTGTTTGCCCTTCTTTGGGTTACATGAAGGTGGATGAAAGGCAAAGTGGAGATTTTTTTTAACATCAGGTCTCACTGAGTGCTTCATATTTGATCTTATTTTCTTAACTTCTTATACGTCTCAATGCAAATCAGGAAGACTAAAAATGAGTCTCTGTGTACCCTATTACCCACCTTCAATCAATTCATGGACATCTTGTTTCATCTATATCCCCCTTGAACTCTTTCGAATCACATCCTGAACATATTTGATCAGCAAACATTTTAGTATTTATCTCTAAAGGATAAAGTCTTCAGAAGTGTAACCATAAAACTAATATCACACCAAAAACAACCATAATTCCTTAAAACCAAATATATTCCTCAGTCCATATTTTCCCTGTTGCCTCCTAACTTCTGATGTTTGAATCAGGAGCTAAGTAAGTCTACACACTGTAATTGGCTGCCACATCTCCAGACCCCTTCCCCCTGTGCATTCTATTGGTGCAAAGGTGTCCTTGAAGGAAATTTTGAAGTACACAGCTTTAGTGAATGCCAAATGCTAAGCTAGTAGCCCAAAAGAGAAAAATTAAGTGATTATTTAAATTTACTGTTAAGTTGCGGGAAATGTAAAGAAGGCAAGATCTAAAATGTTGACCAGTCTTACAAGTTTAACTGAGATCAGTGTTTTAATTTAATGACCTTGTCACCCAGAAACTCTAAGAGGGGAGCTAAGGTAAAGGGGAAATATCTTCTCCCTGGGGTGATAATCTCAACTTTTTGGTCACAGGCCTATTTCAATAAAGAAAGTCATCCATATGACTGTCAGATGTATAGTTATCCATTTACAAATTACATGCATGTATTTTATCCATTATAAAAACCAAATTGTTAAGAGAAAAAATTCTCCATGAGGGTCCCATGATAGTCTCCCCACACGCCTCATGGTGCCATCCCTTCGGAGACCACCTCGGAGGAGCAGGCTCTCAGGGCCCACGGGCATCAGAACACAACAACCCCTTCAAAGTAAACAGGGAAACCTTCCCACTGCCAGTCTGTGGGATTGGCCTTGGAAGCACAGGACAGGAAATGATCCATTCCTGCAGGCCAATGAAAACTTGTGGGCCAAAGAACCAGACATCTTTTCTTAATCATCTTTCTCTTCTTTTGGCTATCCCTCCTTCCTTCCTGTGGCCCTCTTGGACCCCACTCTCTTCCAACTTCCTTTATTCTCCACCACACTTTTCAGGAACCCCAAGAGTGAGCCTGGGGAGGGTCCAGGGTCATGAAACCTGAAGCATTTAGCATTTAGCATTTGATGTGCTTCCTTAAAAAGACAGGATCATGAATTCACACTTGCTGAGACCCGCAGGTTCTCCCAAGGGCTGGTGTCTGCCTTGAGGTGTGATCCTCAGTCTGACAATAACCCCCTGCCCCCTGCTGCATGCTGTGTGAGCACTGATGTGCCAAATGTGGGTCCCCTCCACCCTGCCTCCTGCTTCTCTTTGGTTTCCATATAGAACCAGATCTGGGAATTTGGGTGCCCCTCTCAGCCCACTTCTCCAGTGTTTACCTCTTGCATATCTGGAGCTAGAACAGTCTTCCTAATGCCCTGTAGGCCAAGGAAGTGCCTGTGGCCCCTTCCTTCCTCCTCATTAGCAGCTCTACACAGAAAAGGGAGAGAAGGAAAGGCCGGGCCCCCAAGACAATTAGTAAGTCCCTTTGTTATCCTGAGGACCCTAAGCAAGTGGCCCACTACTGGAAGGTTGGAGGTGAGATAATTTGCTGACTGAAGCCACATGTTCTGGAATCAGGCTGATTCAGGATCCTATTTAGTCTCTACCAGCTGGGCAACCTCAGGCAACATACTTACCTTCTCTGAGCTTTTTTTTTTATCTGTATTGGGGGAATAACACCTACTTTACAGGTTGTTGTGGATATTGAGCGAGATTAGATAAGGCAATAATTATAGTTCTTATACATAGTAAACCATTAAATTACAAGTTTTATTGGAAATAGATACAAAAATTCATTTCATCAAGTCTGATACTTTTTAACATCTGCAGGCTGCATCTTATTGACTGCACTGTACAAAGATAATGGGGAGTGTTTATTTCTTGGTGATGAGTAAAATAATTGTGCATCCCACAGTAGATGGTGCCTTTAATTTAATGAAATTTGATAATAAAACTTCACGTTGAGTATAGGTAGACTGAAATCAAGAAAATGGAATTGCTGAAACTGCCTGGTCCCCTCCTTCCTCACTGAGGAGATAGGCTAGTGACTTACCAGAACTGAGAAAGGGATAATCAGCATCTTGGAGTGAAGTCTGGGGAGAGGCCTGAGCCACTTGTCAGTAGAGGAAGGCCATGCCTCCCCCAGTAGCTCCCACTCCAGCAGGTGGGAGTGGGGGGCTCTGTCACACCCCTCTGCTCTCTTGGCTCTGTCTGCGACCCTTCCCATCCAGAGCCATCCTCAGGCACTCAGCTCCTTGTCACCTTGACACTGCAGCTCCTGTTTTTTTCTTCTTTCCTACCCATCTTTCTCCTTCCCCAGTTTGAAGACAAAGGCTGGATCCAACATGTTATTTGGTTGCTGGAGTCTGTGGTCCAGAATCATCATTTTGTAAGCCAAAGGAGGTTGTGGAGATGGTCCAGCCTAATCTTCCCATTTTATAGAAGAAGAAATTGATGCCTCATAATTTACCCGAATGACTTGGCCCTGCCAGTAACAAACTATGTGACCTTGAACAAGCCATGACATTTTTTTGTGAAACAATGCTAATGCATTATTGTGGATGAAATGAGAGTTCCTGTGGCCAGGATTCTCACCTGGCCCTGGTTGACTAGCTCACTGCACACCTGTGGGCAATACATGGCTGTTGACTCTATATAAAGAGCTTCACCCAGTGCTCTGGGTGCAACACAGTGACAGGGCTGCAAGGCTGCAGGAGAGCAGAGCAGAGGCTGGAGTGGTGGCAGCACTGAGGACAGAGGCCCAGAGGACTGCTGTGCGGGATGGCTGTGCAGAGAGGCCTGGAGGATGGCTGTGCAGACAGAGAGGACCAGAGGCAGAGACCGGCTTGCATGCAGACTCACTCTGAATAAATGGGATTCTAGTGACTGACCTGCCACCTGGGAATAAAGTTGGGTATAACCCTTTCACCCCAAAGAGCATTCTGCTGTCAATTTCTTTGGTCACATTGAATCCACAGTGAACTTGCCCAGAGCTGAAACCCATTGGCAAGACAATTATTTTAATGTGTCCTCAGGAAACCATAAAAGTGGAGTTAGTTAAAACCTTAAACTAACAGCTCTGAGCAAAGCAGTGGCATAGCTGTGAAGCAGTGTTGCATGGGACCACACTCAGTGCCTATTAGCAGTGGAGTGTCCTCGGGGTGAATCCGACCATCAGGGCATGCTTGGAGAAAGCCATCATGGGACTCTTGACCAATCTTGTACAAATGCAGCCTGAGGCCAGGATGTATTATTTAACAGTAATAAAGCTTTGCATTTGAATGGCATTCCAAGGATTTTCACGTGATTCCAAGGGATTCATATACAAGGGATAGCAGCAAAGAGGCAGGGCAGAGCAGTTACAAGCTTCAGCTTGTAGTGATTAAAAATGAAGCCTCTGAAGGCACTCAGAACTGAATTCAAATCCTGATGTATCACTTACCAGGTGTGTAGCCTTAAATAGGTTAATTAACCTCAGCTGGGCCTCAAGTTGCTCATCCTTAAATCAGCTCTTAGTGACAGGACCTACCTCATGAGGTAAGAAATAAATATTATACATGTGAAGCACTTGTAGATGCCTGCACTTATAGTGCCCTATAAACATTAGCTGTGGTGATGATAGATAAATGACCTCATTTTAACCTCACAGCAAATGCAGTGAATCCCCATTTTATTGATGGCAAAACTAAGATCCCTTAGATGACCCAGCCAGCCTGGACTATAGGCATCCTGATTTTAGGACCAGAACTTTTCTGTCTGTGGCTCCCTTGTTGCCATGGAGATGGTTTTGCTGGGGGTCAGGGGACAGGTTGCTCTGGGCCTTGCAATTCACTAGGACAATTGTCAGACCCATGGAAAAGCAGCTGGCAGCTGGGCAGGCTGGGTGAATGGGGGACTGAGGTGGATTATGAACCAGAAAAGTAAACTGCTTTATAGATGAACCTTTTCTGCGTAAAATACTTGAGTAGTTTCTGGGCCAGTTAATATTGTGCTGAAGATGGGGCTTTCTAGCGTGTACAACTCTCCACTGGTGTAGGCTTAAGAGGGCAGCCTGAAAATGGTCCCAAAGACTTTCTTTAAAGGGGTCAGCCGAAAACATTGTTGGCTTCATGAGCTAACTGATGATAGGGATTCTGTTGCAAATGCATCTACAATAACCCCTCCAAGATGCTGCTGCAGTTTTTATAGAAAAACATCTGGGCACCATCAAAAGTAGAGCCCCTACCCCCACCCCCACCCCCGCTGCCCTGACAAGCCTGTGAAAACCCGAGGTGTCATCTGGAAGCATACTTTATGATCATAAGCACAGACTCCAGAGCCAGGTGGACCTTGGCTCTGTCACTTAGTAGGTGTGTGTCATGGACAGCTGCCTTAACTTCTCTGAGATCAGCCTTGCGGAGTGAGGACTGAGTGGGATCATGCGAATGCAGCCCCAGTACCATGCCTGGTACATGGACGTGTTGACCAATGTTAGCTATTTTTATGTTTCTGTCTTGGCTACTCTGCAAGCTAACTTCCTTTCTTTGTTCCCTGCATATTTTTTCTTCAGTAGAGATCTGTATGTGGCATGGGATTGGACGGTGGTGTTGGTATCTGATTACCAGAGACTGTCTGATGAGGCACCCCTCTTTCAGCCTCCTTGGGTTCTGCTCACGACAGCAGCCCAAACTCATCAGGGAATTAGAATTCCTCTGACATCATAAAAGACTGATTACACACCGAGAGGGTCTGAATCTCCAGAAAAAACTCGCAAACACTGATGCTCCACTTCAGAGAGCTTAAAAATCCAAATGGCAGCTGGAGCAGAGTGGGCCTAGGGCTCATACATAGTACAGGGGAGGGTGCAGGAGACTAAGACAAAGTGTTCTCTGTAACTCAGGCAATGTTTCTTCAGTTACAAAATAACCAGACAATTTAGGCTATTCTGTGGGATAAGGCAGCTGTCCACAACACACACCTACTAAGTGACAGAGCCAAAGTCCACCTGGCTCTGGAGTCCGGCTTATGATTCATTCACCTTTAAAGTCCGTTCACCTTTGCTGCGCTATTTCTGAAGGCAGGTGCAGGGAGGGACTTGTACCTAGTTAAACATCATGCTAGGTTACATGCTATGGATAGAGTTTAAAATGAAATCTCAAATACCAATGGCCTTCCTCCCCGCCCTGCCCTCTTCTTGCGCAGTGTGAATTCATGCTTCACTTTCTTATCCCAAAATTGTGTTGCTTTCTAAATTTCCCCAGCCTGTTCATAACTAAGTTTTTGGTGGATTCTCTCCAATTGCAGATGTGTCTGTCTGACTCAGCTTATTTTTTTCTTCCTCCTGTCTTATGTCTTCTGTGGCAGTCCCTGTGTGTCATCTATAAATTTTGTGACAGCCTGTCCCGTCATCCATCAGAGTATTGATTCAGATCGAAGTGACAACAGACAAAGGTTAAAATACCCTCTGAAACTCCGCACCGTAACTGGGCCTAATGCCATGTTTGTTTGTGATTTCTGTCCTTTTCTGGTCCCTTTGGAATCTTTGGACTAACAATGAAAATAAAATCTTTGATGCTGCACGTTCAGCTCAATGCGCCATCCCATCCCTTTACATTCTTAACTACAGCAAGAACAGTATCAAAGTCTTCAAGATAATTTATTTCATAAACTTGGCTACAGTAACTCAATGAATATTGTTTTTTGTTTATTCATCCTTGGTATTCTGAACCTTTTAAATTTTACTTCCCTAATATTTATTCAGCAATTTTTTAAACTAACAACTGCCTTTATCATACATGAATTCCTCACCACCTTTTCCTTCTGTTTTCTTCCTACATCACTATTGAATCTTGGTCTTTTTCCAACCTTCTGACATCCCCCTGTCCCCCTGTGTGCAAGGTAATTTTTCAGAAATAATTATTCATCTTTACTGCACCATTGTTCAGTAAGCATATTAGTCAAATTCTTCTATTCCCCCAAGGACGTGTGTCATCTGGAGCAGCTGATTTATTGTGTTAGTGTTTGCCAAATAGTACTTTACCTATTTTTTGTCCAAATTTATCTGCATGAGTTTATAAATTCTCCACATTTCACTTACTTACACTTAGAGATATTTTTAAAGGAGTTTAGGATTTCATGTTTTAACATTTTTATTTCAGTGTTTGCCTATGTTAAAAATTTAGTGTATCTGTGTTCTTTCAAGCTTCTTGGCCTATTTTTTATGACTTGGGAGCTCACAGATTCTAAGGCTATTGCTAAGTATTAAGTCCTTCTGTTTCTTGACTCATGTATTTTTCTCTACTAAGCCTACTTGATACGGTCCATGGTGTGGGCATCGTTATTGTTCTTGTCTCAAGTATTCAGAACTGTTTGGTGATGCTAAGAGCTTCTGATACATGACTGAATAGGTGCCACTTTTTCCATTTGATATAAATAAAGACTGGGATAAAAGAATCATGAACTATACATTTCTTTCAGGAAATAGAAATAGCGATGAAACACGTTGATCAGCCTCTTAGAAACTACCAAGCCTCTCATCTTCCCGTAGTGTGGAACTTTCCACTCTGTGAATAGTTTGGCACTAATTTTTCACTCTTTTCCTCAGAGAAATCATTTTTCTCAAGCCAGCCTCTTTTTTAAACATGGCCTTGCCAAATCAACATGATTTTTAGGAGGCATTTTGCTGAATTTTGCTAGCTGTACCCCAATTCAGTTGATGACTCCACCCATCCACTGGAGAATCCTGAAGTCACAGAACATATTCCTGCCATTTATTTTTAGAATATAATCCAACGCCCTTATTTTACTAAAAACAAATGTTTGACCCCAATGAGCAAGGACACTTCAATCTGTAACCACCCTGGCCAGTGACTACTCCAACAGAAATCTCTGTTTAATGCAATAACCCGTAACAAGCTTTACAAGCTGGCGTGGCACTTGACTTTAAGGTTGGTGTTGGAGTACATTCAAGTGAAGCCCACTGTTATTTGGAGCTGTTAGCAAGAACAGTGTTGTTGCTGTGCCATCTTATTTTACTCAAATGGCATTAGATGTGATATTTATTAGTAGCCTGAGGAAAACTAACAGGAGCAACCAAAATCACTAAATTTCCAGTCTTACCCATGTGGCCAAGTCAGTCTTCATCATGGATGCCTCATGCAAAGAGGGCAGAAATTAAATGCTAACTGCAGCAGGTTCAAAGAGGGAGCAGCCTCACTGTGGCAGACTACCCTGCAGCTGGCAAGAAGCTGTTGTTGTCCTCTGGAAGCATACTGGTGCTCTTAAAGCATGTGACGAGCAATGCCTGACAGCACCAGTGAGTCACAGTGGCACTGGGATTTGCAGACTTGGATATACATACTCAAAAGGGACCCAAGCAAAGGGTAAACCAGACGAGTTGGAGCTGAATCCTTTTCTGCAAACGAAAGAATGTCTGTATGAATCCTATGCTCATGCTACAAGAAGAGACATTTCAAAGTTCTAAAATACCACATTTCAAATGTCTAAAATCTTAAATGACTCATTGGTAAATGCAGAACTAGGGAACATCTGAGCATTTTGTCAGCCCAGAAATAACTCAATAGGTAAATATCTATATACTCTACCACTCTTTCCAGGTGGAGGGTAAAATAATTTCCCCACTTCTTGAGATTGTGCATGATAAGAGGACCAAAAGGGTCCGAAATATGGCTGGTGACCTTCTGGGATGGGGACAGCAGACATTTCTCTAGTCCAGACCCGGGCCCTTGGCATTCAGCAGCTCCACTGGGCAGAGGGCTCCTGTGACCCCATTTATGCCAGAGGAAGCCCTTAATCTGTGTGGTTTCTGCAAAGCACAGAGAACACCTCTGATGCAGTAGGGTGGTTACTTGGCTGATCGATTTTAGTCAGGAATTTTACCTTATTTGAAGTTAAAAAGGAAAAAAAAAAACCTCAAAACAGATTAAGCTCTCAGAACTGACTTATTTTTCAGTGGGACCAGCTGATTTAGTCCTCTTTCTGGATCCCCTTCAACCAGTTGGATGTCCAGTCTCAGCCAGGTAAAACTGTCTGCACACAAATGTTTATTGGCTGTTTGGCTTGCTCCTTCTAATTACTTCCAGAAGTTGCAGAACATGCTGTCCCTATTGAGGGTCTTCAGTTACCTTTTTTACTCTCTACCACAAAAGGGTGCTTGTTTCCATGTGTCCATGTTTGGCCTCTCCTGGCCGTGAAAATAATAAGACTGGACACTAATGACTGCTGCATTTTGAATTTGTAGTGTCCCCAGTGAGCTGCACACCTGCAAGTTTGAAGGCTCTTTCAATCACAGCTTTTGAATCACAGATGAATCAAGTGAGACTGGGGCTGCATGGGGAAGAGCTCTTAACCACACACATGCCATGATACCAGCCTTAAGCCATTTGGCAGGGCACGCAGTTTGACTCTGACTTTTCTAAAATGTAAGGCTTATTCAGATTAATTGAACCCACATTGCAATTTAATGGTTTCCCAGATATGAACCCTAACCCACTCAGAAAAGACGCAGGCAGGTTCTGCTTTCACACACCCCTCTAGTTATGTATGTGCCTCCTCCTCCCGGCACTCCCACTAGGGTTAGGAGGGGCCCCACGTGGAACGGAACTGCAGGGAAGCTGTTCCAGGCAGCAGGAGATGTGCTGCTGGAGGTGTTTTTCTGTTGCTGCTCATCTTGCCTTTTAGCTTACAGATGAAGGTCCCACTCAACACAGTGGTTTCTGAGTGGAAAGGGTTGCAGATGAAACCAAGGCACCATGGCATCTCCCCCCAGGAGCGATCCAGACACCCCACTGCGGGCCCTGCATGTTACACATGTTCCCGTCCTCTGTGTTTGGTGTGCTGTGCTCTGGGGTGGACTTCTGGCTGGGTTTTCGTGATTGGTGGTGGTGGCTTTTTTTTTATGAGACATTTATACTTAGCTTATTGAAATCAATTGCTATACAGATTTCTCTATATAGTGTGTGTCCCTTAAGCTTTCACATTCTGAATGAGAATAGAGAAGCAATTCCTAGTCTTAGGATACACTACTGTCTCAGCTCAGCCCAGTCACTGAATTCCCTAGCCCATCACCTGAGAAGGAACCAGGTGGACCAGATCACCTATTCTGTGAGGACAAAGCAGCACCGCTCAGACACACATTCTCTCCCTTGGCTACACAATGGGGTGCAGCTGGCTAGGCTGCTGCAAGAGGGGTTAGAGTGCAAAGGGAGGCCCCAGGGCTGCCTGCCTGAGTGGGGCTCAGGCAGTACCAAGGGTGTTGTGAGTCTGACAGCAGAGCCTGTGCTTGGAGAGCTGGGCCAGAGCGAACGGAGAAGCAAGGGAGAAAGAACTAAAGGAATCCCCAAAGTAGCCATATCCCAACTCTCAATACCTACTCACTATGTGTGTGCGTGCATGTGCCCATCAAAGGGCAGAGCTGATCAGTGCTTTCCCAACAGCCAGAATCTGGCTACCTGCTGACAGAACACGGCAGCTTCTCTCCCTTCTCCACCCAGGAACAAGGCTGGGCATAGGGAAAACTAGAACTCGGCCCCCAGACAAAAGGTTCAGTTAGTTGAGAAAGTGGGGACCTCAGGCTACTGCATACATGGGGCTTCAAGAGTGGTGTTAACCATTTCAAAACATTTGTAGGGGTGTTCATAATTTCTTTATATTTGCTGGGTATTTGACTCCATAAAAAGTGCCAGTGTTCATGCAAGTTGGCTGCCTCTAAAAAATGATATACCTTCTTAGCATGTTTTAAGGTAAATCACTCTTGACAGGAAAATCAGTATACCTTCCTCACCACCACCTTAAAATGTAAAGAAAACAGACCTAGAGGTGTTTTTTCATTCAATGGCATGCATGGATAATGGCTGGCTTGGGCTATAAATTAAGCAATGAACAAAAGGTCGATTTTCTCAAGTAATTAGGAAATGGTCACTGCTAAAATCATATTAAAGATACTTAGCTTTTGTTACCAACAGACAAAATAATGATCCTAGGGTTGGAGTAGAAATTCCACACTGGCACTCATATTTCTATTATTGTGTAGTAAATACAGTCACCACAGCTTTCATTTTGTTGTCATTCAACTGAGTCAATGCATCATTAGGTGTAGAAACCAGAAGAGGAAGAGAACCAGCTACTGATAGAAAAACAAAGGAGTGACTTCTCACAAATACTTTGTGCTTCCTCAGTGTAATCAAAGGCTTTTGAGAGGCATTTCAAGGAAGCTGTGCCACAAATATAAAACTCTTTGTAAAGAAGTGATATGGGAATAGAAGTACTAGATTAGGAATGTCATGGCTCTGAGATCTAATCCAGAATTGGCAAATCAACCCTACTAAAGCACATTTTTATAAGGCATATTGATAGAACATGCCATGTTCTAGAATAAAGGTGGAGGAGAAAGGAGAAATCTTAGGTCAGGAGTTACTTCTGCCCAGTAATACTGCAGGGTTTGGGTCACAGAAATGATGACATTTCAGGAGAAAGACAACGATTGCCGGAAAACTTACAAAAAGAATCAGGTCTTAAGCAACCAGAAAAACAAAGCCTCGTCTCAGTTGTTTATGGGGTCCACATAACCTAATTAAGCAGTCTAGTTCATAATGGGAAGAGCAATATTGGTGGTTTTATGCAACTTTGATGAAATCCTTTGTGTTCCTTTAAAATAAAGTCTAACCTTTTACATGATGTTATAGAAAGAAAAGTCTGCTTCTATCATCTCTTCTGATTCTTTACAGCAATGAGGACTTGTAATTATTCCAGGAAAATAACAAACACCTTCCATCAGCTCCATGACTTAATAGAAAAACACTACCATTTACAAGAGGTTAACTCTACTAGTTTCCCTCCTTCCAAATACAAGCAAAAGCATTTCATTCCATTGTGATTTTTTTGGAGGCCCTTTCTGAGACATTCCCTTGGTGATCCTTACGGCACTGCAGTGAATTAGGTCAAGCATCATTCGGGCAAGGACACTGAGGCCCCCAGAGCCAGCAGCCTGGCTAGTACATGGCTGCTGAGCAGACAGAATGTAGAGCACAGGTCACTTGATCTCAGCGTGGTACTCTCCTGAGCACTAGAAGATAGTCTGGATGTTTCTCCTGAACTTTTTCAAAGCTGTCCCCAAGGAGAGGTAAGCTCTCTTAGCCTCCTACTGCACACTCACTGACCAAACTATGAGATCCGGAATTACTCCTGCTCTCCCTGTTTTAATGTAAGTGTCACTTTAGGTTGAAGATCGGGCCCTACCCCGAAGCATAGTGCACTTGAGAGAAGGGCTTGCAAACACTCTTGAATAATTAACAAAGCCATAAAGGTAACAATGGGGAATTGGCAGTATGGTGATATTTCAGAGGCACAGCATCCCCTTCCTGTCTGCCTGGGTGGCTGGACCTGCACTTACTCATCTCCACGTCCTTTATAAGGCCTGTTAGAAAGTCTCACACAGGTCTGAGGATAAACTCGTATAGTAGGCCACGACGGTCTTTTGTTCCAGACACCCCCACACCCACCTCTACCCCTTCACTGCCCTGGCCCTCAGGTCGGCTGGCTGCCAGGGTGCAGGAGGAGGTCCTCACACCCCAGTGTATGTGGGAGTCACGTACAGAGCCTGCTAAAAACTCAGGTGCGCGGCACTCCCTCGCCCGCAGATCCGGGTCTCCCAGTGTCCGTGCTGTTGACATTCTGGACCAGGTCGCTCTTCAGCAGCATCACTGGCCGCTACCCACTAAACGCCAGGAGCAACCTCCCCACGTGTGACAATCAAAAATATCTTCAGACATTGTCAAATGTCTCTTTGGGGAACAAAATTGCCCCTGGTTGAGCACTACTGTCTCAGGGATTGTAACTCCTACGGCGAGTGAGGGCCAGGATTCCGTTTTGAGCAAGCTCCTCAGGCAAGTCTTGTTGCTGTGTGTCTCTGTTGGGCCTTTTATTCCCTTTCAACACTGTGTCCTCGGCCCCTGCTTCTCTGGCCACCTAGGTGAATAAGCAGGCTTGAAGGTAAAGCTCGCTTCTTTCCTTCCCAGGCCAGACCAACTGTGAGGCCCAGAGGCAGTTAACTAAATAAACAGAATTGTGCTCTGGGCTCCTGAGCGGCCCCCTCTGCATCTAGGGAACACATGTGCCTGATAACAGGATCCTTTTGGAGGGAATAGCTCTGATGTTGTTGTACTACCCAGGAGAACAATAAATAGGCCCCCCTGATGGGATCTGTCGAGCCACAGGGGAGAAGAGAGCGTCCATGTAGCAGACTCCCAGAGGGGTGTTTGGAGATGAAACCTGGTAGCATCTTCTGGGACAACCTAGAGCTTTCCCTGAGGGAAGCTGGACCTGAATTTGCCTGCAGGGGAGGCAGAGACCCCTCAGCCTGCAGTCCTGCACAGGCTGGGGCCTAGCAGAGCCCTGTCGGCTGCCTTTGTTCTAGCATGAATGACTTGGATGCTTCCAGGAATTCCACTGTTTAGTCTGTCTCCTGTGGTTGGAACTTCCTTTCCAAGCGGTCGTATTGGGGATGTTATTTTCCAAGTGGCATGAAGAGAATTTCCTATGGGCACCGTCAGAGTGCTGTGCTCTGCAAGAGCTGGCCCACTCCAGGGAGAAAGGCCTTCTGCAGGGATCTTTACGGAAAGCAAACATTTTGCTTAAAAATAAGCTGACTGTAGTCTGGCAGCACAAAGATTTCCAGTCTGTGGGTTCCCTTAGGGCTTTCAGCTCTGGTAGCTGATGGCCTTATAGCAACAGGTATTTTCTTGAAGAGGACACTGAATATATTGATGGTATTTGTGTCCTTCAGAAAGGTCCACCCCTTTCTTAAGAACTTATAAGCCATTGCACAGGTGCATTGTTTCTCTATGGAAGACCTGAATAGATGGTTGGGGTGTCAGCTCGTGGCTTGTATTTTTCTTCACAAGAGCCCCAGAGTCTTTAAACTCCTTTGCAACAACAAAAGCAACTGAGGCAGAAAGTGGTTTCCAGTCCTCAAAGTGGTCACACTGCATCTGTCTCCTAAACCTTCCTAGGAGACAGAAATAAATATATCACCTGGATGTTGTTGTGAAGGAACAAACAGCAAAACAGCACGTCTGGAAGGACTTGCCCTAAGATCCCTCTTAGAACTGAGCATTCATTTTGGTCCAATATCAAGACTAATGAAGTGCAGAAATTGTGGCTTAGCAGCAGCTTGGTTCAAACATATTACAAACGTGGGGCATTTCAGTCTCACGTTTAATCCTTGCTCACAGTTTACATAATAATGATGAGTTCATTCACCTCCCTTTACATTACCCCCAAGCTTATGTGTTTACATGGCAAGGAAGCATCAGAGCAAGCAAAACCAAACAACTGGTTTCAAGCTTAAATAATTTATACTATAAAAAAACATTTTGAAAATTAAATATTGTGCTAACCACAGTCTGCCTCATCCAGGGAGCTGTGGGTGTAGAATATGAGGTGGACCCATGTCTGCACCAGGCTGAGCCGTAGAATTTTAGCATTATTAGGAATATTAGAGATTGCCCAACTCAACCCTCTCACTTTGCAGATGAGAAAATGCCCTGAAAGATTAAGTGGTTTCCTTAAGTGGACACAATAAGCTGGTGCAGTAAAAGGACAGGTAGCCTATTTTAATTTCTGACCGAGTTTTCTGTGCATCACAGAATTTCATTGCGCATATAATGTTCTTTCCCCACATATGCCCCCAGCACTTCCTTGCTGGACAGAAGTAGAGAAAACGTCTCAGTCAGTGCCATCTGAATCTGACTTACCAGAAGGACAGGGGTGAGAAGGCCACAGCAGTGGACGTGCTCGTGCCTCAGTTGACCGGGGCTGCCGCGGCAGTGCACAACAGGCCAGGGGCTTGGATAGCAGCCCTGTATTTCCTCATTGCTCTGTATGCTCAAAATCCATGATTGAGGTGTTGGGAGGGTGGGTTTCTTCTAAGGGTCATGCAGGAAAGATGTGTTCTAGGCCTCTCTCCTGGACCTGTAGATGGCTGTCTCCTTCCTGTGGCTTCACATGGCCTTCTCTTTATCCCTTTCTATGTCCTAGTTTTCCCTTCTTATAAGGACACCAGTCCTATAGGATTAGGCCATCTACTGACCTCATTTAGCCTCACCTCTTTAAAGACCCTATCTCCAAATAGAATCATATTCTGCAGTACTAGGGTTGGGGCTTTAACATATGAAATTTGCAGTGGGGGAGCACAGTTCAATTCATGTAGTATATGTGCATGCATGGTTTTGTGCAAAAGAGAAAAAATGGGGGAGAAAACACACTGGGAGAGAAAATTTGAACATGAGCAGGTCCTTCAAAGGTCTGTTGGGGAGGCACCATCATTTTGTGTTGGATCATTGGCAGGAGACAGATGGAAAAAGAAGAGAAGAAATAGAAAAGGGAGCTGGGCTTCTATGTGGCCAAATAGCTGGGCCC